>NC_067401.1:434481067-434797942 GCF_016432865.1 Antechinus flavipes | reverse complement strand
AATGATAATTCTTCTCCTCTATGTCCCTTTTGCCTCCCTCCCATAACAACCCTGGCTCCCAGGTAACCGGTAGAACAAGAGGGACAGGAATTATCTGAAGCCAGTAAATATTCCACCCCTTTTTCTGTTCTCCCTATTCCCCATGTTGTTTCTTATGATTCATTGCTCAAGCCTAAAGGTCAAGACCTGGAGCTTACTAGAAAAAAGAAGAGAATTCCAAGGGTATAACTCCAATGAGTCATGAAATAGATATGTACAATTTAGTCTACAATTTAGCAAAAAAAAAAAATGACTGAGAGCTGTGTCTTTGCCTTCAGTGCTACACAGGGAAAGCCTAAGAAGTCTACATCTACATACATAGGTAAATGATTTGAAGAAGAAACTCTGTGTGACATGAGTTAAGTAGCTAAAAGTTCTAGCTCATCTTCCTTTCTAAGATACCCATTGTCACAAAATTGCTTCTAATTGATGCACCCAAGAGCTTCAGGTCTCTCTACCCACTACTGAGTGGTACTGAGCACTCAACTCCTAGCTGTGAAAATATCAAAGAATTACTCTCTCCCGGATTCTGACAGCCTCAAGCCCACAAATACCTCCCTGCTTCTAGTAGAAAATGTCTTTTAGATGGTAAATTTGATCCAGGTTGCTAAGTTCTGTAAAAAAAAAAAAAATGGAAGAGAGAGAAACAGAGACAGACAGACAGAGAAATAGAGAAAAGGAACAACAGAGTCAGAGGCAAAGAGACTGAGATGAGACACACAGAGACAGACATGAACAAATAGAGCAGAAGGACAGGAGAGAGACAAACACAGAGAGAAATGGGGGGGGAGGCACACAGAGGAGCAGGGAAAGACAGAGAGACATGGAGAGAGAGAGAGAGAGAGAGAGAGAGAGAGAGAGAGAGAGAGAGAGAGAGAGAGAGAGAGAGAGAGAGACATGTTTTAGACATGGCTTCCTGCACATGAATGCAGAATGGATTCCCTTAGCTTCCTGCATAATAGAATGGCCGTTTGCCACCTATCCAAGACTATTCTTGGAGATCTCTTTTTTCATCCCAACATAAATGTAGTTCTTTCAAAGCCAGGACAGAATTAGGAGAGTCCCTGTGTGTCCAATATTTCTGATCGACAGAAGGAGGGAGGAAGAGAAATAGAGGAAGACATATATGGAGGGAGAGGGAAGAAGTAGTAAAAAAAAGAGAAAGAGACAAAGATAGAGGAAGACACACAGAGAGCTATGGAGGGGAGAGGGAGGGGGAAGAGGAAGAAATAGGAGAGAGAGATGTCAGCATAAGGACTACCTGGGATGGAGAGGCTGCTTCCAGCATCACCCAACTCCTCTCTCTTTGTCACTGCACTTGCTCATCTCATTTATTCCTGGCTCTTTTCAAATCTTTAAAGTTCTAGCTTACACAGATATCTGAGGATATGGAAAAATGAGCCCCTGCTCCACTATGACCCAGAAGACTTAAAACGGGTATGAATAGAAACTTTGTAAAGGCCACTCTTCCTGAAGACCTGGCCTGTTAAATACTAAGCAACAGCAGAGCCAAGCTCATAAGCTGAATGTTTTTGCTTAAACAATCAAGGCCAAAAGTGAGACCAGAGCCAGTCTACAGCCAAACACTGGTCACACAGGGACTCTCCTGATCCTGTGCTGGCTTTGGGACTACGTTTATATTGGGAGGAGAAAAGAGATCGCCAAGAATAGTCTTGGGTAGGTGGCAGACAGCCATTCTATTATGCGGAAAGCTAAGGGATCCATTCTGCATTCACGTTCAGGAAGCCATGTTTAAAACATGCCCCTGTATTCTTTTATGCAGATAAAAATTCAATACTATCAAATGAATCCATAGAATAAATGCCTTTGTATTAAGGAGGAGGAGTTGGACGGGATTAAATGAACCATTTTTAGAATGTACAGGTGAGCAATCTGAATTAATATGGGAAAAAATAATGAAGCTAATAAACATGTTGCTACTACATAAAAAATGTCCTGTACAGTAGCTTAGCATGCTTTCTCTGTCAGCACCAAAGGTCACCAAGCGAGCTTCTCTCCATGAGACTGACCACCAAAAGGTTACAGATTTATCAATTAATGAGTAAGCTTTTCTAAGTTCTCCTTTGTGTCAAATGCTAGGCATAGGGATACAGAGAAAAAAGAAACAGTTCTTGCCTGCAAGAGGCTTACATTTTCCTGGGCAAATAATGGATGCTTTTTTGATGGGTGGGAAAAATCAGAAAAACTCTTTTTCTTTCTTTCAGAGAAGCCCTCTTGAAGAAAAAATATGAATGTTTTGAAAAACATGGCTTTAGTCTCTGTCATAAGTAGTTTTTGGCCTCTGAATTTCATATAGACTTGTTTTCCCTTGTGAAGGTAGGGAGTTTGAGTGACCTGCTTTTTTTGTATTTGAAATTTATTAAAAATGAAGTGGCAGCAGCAGGAAGGGGTAATCAGTGCTAAAAGGAAATATAAAAAGTCCCTAAGGGGTGGTGGACAATGGAGTTGGAGGAGCTGGGTCCTTGTGATCTTGAGCAGGTCAGCTTCTCTGAGATTTAGCTTCCTGCTCTGTAAAATGACAGGATTTGGGCTGCATGACCTCTAATGTCTCATGTCTTTTTGGCTTTAAATCACATCTAATCCTGTAAGGCTGAGGAAACAGTACATTTCCTGGGTTCTTCTGCTCATCTTCATACCATCTGCAAGAAGAATGGGTATGTGGAAGAGTCAGAGACATTAAGTGAAGGTCAGTCAGGAATCAAACCTAATAATTACGGCCCTGTATTTCTGATTGAGAAGTGATGAGCATCTATGGTTATTAAGCATTTAAAGCTGCTGGGTGACTGGGCCTGGGGTCGGGAAGATTTGTCTTTATACTGAGTCTAAATCTGACCTCAGATATTTATTAATTGTATGATCTGGGCAAGTCACTTCACCCTGTTTGCCTCAGTTTCCTCATCTGTAAAATGATCTGAAGAATGAAATGCCAAACCCCTTCAATATCTTTGCTAAGAAAATACCAAATGGGATCAAAAAGAGTTGGATAGGACTGAAGTGATCAAACAACAGTATTACTTTGAGCCAAATTCTTAGGGCAGATAAATGAGTAATCTGTTGTTGGAACTTTGTGTTTGACATGGGTAGCCAAGCTGCTCATAAGCTTGGAAATAGAGCTTTGGTCTTGAAGTTCCTGACTGGCTTATGTATCGAGCCCATGTGCACATCTTTTCATGACTGATGAGTGATAAATATATCCAAAGTCCTTCAAGATGACATCCAACTATTCATGACTAGTCTTTGGATATGGCCATTCAGTTATTTCTAAGGATTGATAGCTAGTAGCTGGATTCTAATCCAGACCAAGCTTCTCCATCTTAGCCATGAGAGACTCCATCAAATGTCTTGCTAAGACCTCCACATTTCATACCTGGCTCATTCTCTTGATCTATATCTTGAATAAATTGCTTACATAAGGGCATGATGTTAGTCTGGCATGACTAGTTCTTGGAGCTCTGTTGCCTGTCACGAGAATATGCTAGGGTTTACTTTTTTTTTTTTTTTTTCAAAATTACATCTTAGAATTAATACATTCTAGAATTTGCTCTGCTGACAGGAGCCAAGAGATCTGCTTCCAAATATGTATTTTGGAAGGGTAATGGTAAAGCTAATGATGTGTAACAAAGAGTGGGACTTTCATCATGAGCAGTCAGTTCTTAGTGGGGCATTATGGCAAGGTGGAAAAGTCCCTTGATTTAGATTCAGGAAATGTAGCTTTGAGTCTCATCTCTAACACTTTGTTATTACGTGACCTAAGGCATTTTATTTATTAACCTCCCTGAATCTGTAAAATGGGATAAAACACCCTTATCTTACAGGGTTTTTGTGGGGAGTAAATGAGAAAAAAATATATGAAAAAAATGAGGTAGGTGGTACAGTAGATGAAGCATCAGGCCTCGAGTTAAGAAGTTCAAATCTGGCCTTAGATATTTACCAGCTGTATGACCCTGGGCAAATTACTTAACTCGGTTTGCCTCAGTTCCTCATCTGTAAAATGAGCTGAAGAAGAAAATAGCAAACCATTACACTTTCTTTGCCAAGAAAACCTCAAATGGAATCAGAGAGTCATCCATAACCGAAACAACTAAACAGCAACAGCAATATGAAAAGTCTATTTAAAATCATAGGTAAGATACCCAGATGATCAACAGATCACATCAGTTAGTATGCAGAGTCTTTCATTTTTATTGGAAGGTTGAGCTTCTTTGGTTCTATGATGTTGTCTTTGAAATGTCTGGACCATAGAAAGATAAAAGGAAGCTCTATTATGCTGTATGTTTGTTCTCATTCTCTCTCTCTCTCTCTCTCTCTCTCTCTCTCTCTCTCTCTCTGTCTTTTTCTTCCTTCCTTCCTCTCTTTCCTGCTTCTTTCTTCTCTGTCTCTCTGTCTGTCTCTGCCTCTCTTTGTTCTCTCTTTTATGAATACATGCATGTTCACTTATCTTAGGTATTTCCATAATGTGAAACAGTGGGCCTTTGACTGGGGACAATCAAGTCTGTCATTGTCTTTTCTGCTAGTTTTTCTCACTTCCACCAGGGGACTTTTCTTTTCTACTTTGTCATTTTCCCACCATTGTGGCTGAGCTATGGATTTTCCCCTTCCTTCACACGCTCTTCCCCTCTGTCTCCTAGAGTCAAGCTATGCGGATTGTCCGGACTGTGGGCCAAGCCTTTGAGGTATGTCACAAGCTGAGCCTTCAGCACACACAGCAGAATGCAGATGGACAAGAGGATGGAGAGAGTGAAAAGCACAGTGACAACTCGGGGGATCCAGGTAGGCTGCCCTCTCCATGAATGCTGGTATAAAGTCAGTCTCTAATCAGGCATGGAGTGGGCCATGAAATGATGTAGAAATTCACTTCTTGGGACACTAGATGGTATAGTTCAGGGGTCCTCAAACTATGGCCCATGGGCCAAATGTGGCAGCTGAGGATGTTTATCCCCCTCACCAAGGGCTATGAAGTTTCTTTATTTAAAGGCTCACAAAAAAAAAAAAAGTTTTTGTTTTTACTATAGTCTGGCCCTCCAACAGTCTGAGGGAACAGTGAACTGGCCCCTATTTAAAGAGTTTGAGGACTCCTGGATAGTTGATAGAAGATTATCCCTGGAGTCAGGAGGACCTGAGTTCAAATCCAGCCTCAGACATTTAACACTTCTTAGCTATGTGACCCTTAATAAGTCATTTAATGCCAATTGCCTCACTAAATAAATAAAAAAGAAAGAATGTTTCAGGGTATAAATGATAAATTTCACTATATTGCCAAGAAAACCAAGAATAAAAGAAATAGAAAGAAATGCACTCTGTTCATAGTTGAACAACAATAATCCCTTGCAGGGAACAATTCTTCTTTGAGGATAGCCTTGCTACTCTGGAGGGGTCCTACCATCCCATGGGTCTTTACAATCTGACCCTGGAGAAATCTCACTTCATCCATTTGGGTCTTTATCTACTCATCATGGAAATGTGAAGTTAGATGAGATTACCTCCAAGACCACATACATCTCTTTTTCAATCTTCTGATCTTAGCTCAGAAGATGCTCATCTTTCTGAGGGGGAGCATGGCCAGCTGTCATTTAGTTGCTGCCTAGAGACAGAGGATAGTGAATAACACTCATGATAACCTGGAGGTCAAGATACTCTACTTCCATCCTCATTTGTTCCTTACAATTTACTATGGTATAAAGTGACTTCAGTGAGTCGTTGGACTTATCCCAACAATTTGTTTTCCCAGGTTGTAAAAAAAAAAAGTTTTATTTTCTTATTCAAAGATAAAATAAATACACATTTGGATGTGGAAATAAATAGCCAGAAAATACTTTGGAATTTACATTTTGCAAACCCAGCCCATTTCAGTCCATAAGGCTTTTTTAAAAAATTGATTTAAAAAAATTTAAAAACTATAATTTCCAATTGTGACTTCATTGTGTTGAGAGGAATAAATTTTACAATCTATTGTTTTAAATTGTGGGTGGATAGAAGTCTAAACCTAAAGTCAGGAAGATGTGACCCCCGGATTCATCATCAGACACTTACTAGGTACATGATCTTGGGCAAGTCACTTAACTGCTTTCTGCCTCAGTTTCCTTAACTATAAAATGGCAATAACAATAATACCTACCTCTCAAGATTATTGTGAGGATCAAATGAGAAAATATTTATAAAACTTCACTTATAAAAATGAAGTCACTTTTTTAGTATAGTATCTGACACATAGTAGACATATAATGAATTCTTGTTCCTTCTTTCCTTAATGGGGGGAGAAGGGGATTGTAGGGAGAGACTCCAAAATGTATTATTTAAGAGAAGGTTAGTGAGAATGGAGAAAAGTAATTGGTGAACACAAATTGCTAGTATCCTGGTCACAACCTAGTAAATCCAAGGGAATGCTATAGATGTAGTTTATTTAGGTTTTAAAACAACCTTTACAAAATAGAAAAATATAAATTAGATGATCGTAGATTTTATGTGACCACAGAATTGGTTGATAGCCAGGCCACAAGAGTCATTGTTTATAGTATCATGGAAGATTCAAAGCTAATTTCTAGTGCTTGGCCCTGTTCTGTTTGATATACTGATCAGTGATTTTGAATAAAGAAACAGGTGATAAGATCATAGATAAAACAAAGCAGGGAGGTATGGCTAACATCATAGGGAAAAGAATAGGAATGAACATTATATTGTATCTACCATATGCCACACACATTGTGCTCTTATAAATATGATCTTGTTTGAACCCTCACAGTAACCCAAAATGGAAGGTACTGTTCCATTTTACAGTTGGGGAAAAAGAGGCAATAAACTGTCAAGCCACTAATCCAAGATCACATAGCTAGTAAATGTCTGAAGCAGGATTTGAACTCAGGTCTTCCTCAACTACAGACTTGGTACTCTATCCATTCACCCTGGATAAGAAAGTCAGAATGCATAAAGGACCCCGATTCTATTATTTGTTAAAGGTGAAATTTAAGAGATATGTCTTTCTGACTTTCATATCAGTATGTACCCTGTCTAGTTACCAGAGTCAAAGGGGGCAGTTAGATACCCACCCTTCCATAACAGAACTATCTCTGAACTAACAAGTCTCCCCTTTTTGGAAATGCTCAATTGGAGGCTTAACATCTGGGAATGTCCTCTTGGTGAGATTTTTGTGGTAGGGATTGTTACTTGGGTAAAAGTCAGACTAATTGTCCTGAGAGAGACTGTTTAGTTCTGTGATTCAGCTTTTCTGTGAAATGAATGCTGGAAGAAGCTAAGCACTGTGAATTGCAAACAAACAAACAAAAAATAAAATAGTTCCTCTTGTTACGGAACTTATATATGAGGAGCATTATCACTTAGGGGAGCTTCTTGGCCAGGGAGAGCTAGCTGGGATTTAAAATTTAAAGTGGTGTCATCATGAAATTGATAATTGATATACCCATCAGTGGCAGGATTGATTTAACTAAAATTCAGCACCTGGAAGGGAGGTAGACTGGGGATGGCACATTGGATCCACACTCAGATCTTTCCAGATCTTATCCCTTATCCCTTATTCCCTATCCACTTTGCTACCTATTAAGCTTTAGATCAAAGATAATATTTGTCATTCATATGGAATTTTGTGGTTATAAACTTATTTATGTATCATTTTATTTGAGCTTTATGACAACTTTGTGAAATAACAGTTATTATAAGTATTTTTACTCCCATTTTGCATATGAAAAAACTGAAGCTCTAAGAATCTAACAATTTGATTTTTTTGGGGGGGGGTTAGTTCTGAGACTAGGTATCTATAGGCTTAGTGGCAGTACCCACTCTCAGGTCTGATCCCATTACTGATTCTGATGGAAAAATTCATGTAGAGTTTCTGACCTGGACTAGTTTGCCTCTCTTTTGGCAGTCTTGCAGCTATCTGTTCTGGGGGGCTCATAAAGTTGACACCAGGCTTGGCTTGGATACCCCTGCTGAACCTCAAGCCCGAAAGTAAGCAATTTTCCCAAGATCAAAAGTAATTGGCACAATACAGGTTCTCTTCCAGGATGTCACACTGCCTCTCAAAAATAATAGATGCACACACAGCAAGCTGCTTTATTCAGTTAAGAATGAAAGCTGATTTGCTTCTTTCTAAACCTTAGGGATTGTGTCAGAACTTCATCCATGTGGAAAAAAATTGATAGTGACTCATTCTTATCCCTGATGTTCATGTATCTTTAAGGGTGATAGCTTCTCCCTGCGGTGGCCTTGCTGGTGGAGAGCTAGAGCTTGGCTCTTCTTGGTGCTTATTTCTACCAATCACCATTGTCAGCTCTGCAGGTTTTATTCCCAGTCAAGGAAAAGTGCAAACTAGAAAGAAAAAAAGCTAGGAAGTTGTTTTCCCCAAAATGCCATCCCTCAATTTAAAAGGAATGGACCAGTTCCCAGAGGCTGTGTGTTTGATCACTGGACTCCATTAATATTAACACAGAAGATCTGAAAAACTTGATTTATTCTCCAAGGCTTCACATTGTTCCCAGTAGGTAGGATTGAATGAGTAGAGGAATGGAGTCTCTTGAGATCAATTAGGAGTGGAGAGAAGTAGACAGGACAGGAAAAAAGGGGGGAAGCTAATCTATTATTCTAGTCAAGGCAAGAAGTATTTATTAAGTTCTTAGTGTGAGCCAAGTATTGTGCTAAGTACCTGGGATAAAAAGAATGAACAAAAATAGTTCCTGTCCTCAAGGAGTTTACAATCTAATGAGAGAGCCAACATAGAAAGAAGCTAGATATACATACATACATACACATACATATATAGAGAGATAGATAAATATAGAAATAGAGATAGATATAAATAAATACAGAGAGATGGTAGATTTATAGATATAGATAGATATATAGAAATAGGTAGATATATAGATAAAAGAAATAGAGATAGAAAGAGATAGGTAGAGATAGAGATAGATATACATTACACATATATGTATATCTATAAAGAAAGAGGTAGGTAAATGAATAAATAGAAATAGAATTAGAGTTCTATAGAGATAGATATAGAGACAGACATAGAAATAGGTAGATATGTAAATAAGAGAAATGGGTAGAGAAATAGGTAACTATATAGATAAAAAAAATAGAGAATGAGAGAGACAGGGAGGGAGAAGGGGGTAGACAAAACTAGAGAGTTAAATAAATATATAGATAAGAGAAATAGGATAGAGGGAGTCTGTGTGAGAGAGAAAGAACACATCAGTGGAAGAGGGAGAATAAAAAAAGTATTTTCTGTCAAGACAACTGAATGCCAGGGATAACTTTTTCACCTAATAGATAAATTTGAAACCATTTACTCCTCACAAAAAAGGTGGAAATTAGAATAGAAATGAATAGAGTATAGCTAGGGAGCTACATTCATAGTATGATATTCTAGAGGTCAGAAAGCATTACAGAATAAGGAAAGAGTTCTAGATTTGGAGTTAAAGGACCCAAATTCAAATTTTGATTTCTCTTATTATTCTATTTACTCAATCCCGGACAAGTTAATTAGCCCCCAGGAACCACAGTCAATTCTTATGTAAAAGGAGATCTTTGGATATGATGACTTGCAAGGTTCTTTTAGTTCTCAGATACTATGAGCCTGGGGAGGTTTCAGCTTTTTCTGCACAAGAAACCTCTAGGAAGCACAATAGGTACGAGCCTGGCTTTGAAGGCAGAAAGTTCTGAGTTCAAATCCTGCCTCAGACACTCATTCATTTCTGGACAAGTCATTTTAACCCTACTCAGCCTCAGTCTCAGTTTCTTGATCTATAAAAAGGGAATAATAATAGCATCTACCTTACAAGGTGTTGTGAGCATTAGGTAAGATAACATATGTATAGCTCTTTATCAATTTTAAAATTATATGTAAATGCCAACTATAATTATCATTATATAATTATAATCTCATATTATTATATCATTATTATTATTGCAAGATTAGAATGGGATAGAATAGGATATAGGTCAGGACTGAGAAATACTGTTGGTTTTACTATGGTTTATCTCAGATAGTTAATAACCAACAAGCATTAAGTTTCTATTATGTGCCAGACATTGTGCTAAGCACATGTAGGTACATGACACTGAAACCAAGCAAAACATATGAAAAATAAAGTTACCTGGAAAGTTCAGATCCTTCTATAAAAGTGAGACTCTGGGAGGAGTTTATTGCTCTGCTCTCTATCCCTCCAAAGAGGGGAAGGACAGCTGAGGATGCTGAGAAGGTGCTGAGTATCAAAAGCTGAGTCATTCTGCATTAGAATGAGAATTTGGGTGATGAATTTCTCCAGGGGGAAGCACTGTGCTCTTTCAGTAGAAATCAAGTGGAGCCACTGATGGAAAATAAATAGATATCAGAGGCTCTTGTGCAGATAAGAAGACTGAAGTTAATGCTTATTATCCTTTCAATAAGACAGAAAAGGATTTGAGGAAATAAGAATGATGAAAAAGAAGAATGAAGCTGACTAACAAAATGACATCACCTTTATTTTTATTAACAAATAAAAAAAGGAATACTAGGTTTTGCAAGAGTGAATGTTGAAAACTACCCTTGCATGCATTCTGAAAACAAAAAGCTATTATTAAAAAATGAGAAAAAAAACCTAAGATCTTGGAAATTAATTCATGTTCTTATATTGTCATGATGGAGATAGGGACCATTTTCTGTTTAATCTATGTCTTGTAGGTCTTCATGGGCAATAAAGTTCTAAACAGTATTTTATTAAAGCTGTGATGACGATGCTAGCTTAGAGAGATAGGGAGATAATGAATGCCTAACATCCACCTGTGGAAACATTTGCCTAGACCAGATAGGATTCACGACTCATTTCATAATGCCTAAATAGAAACTGTTTATGTAAGACATGACATCTTTCTACAGGGAAGTCAAAATGCTGGCCAGACAGAGTTTCAATGAAGTTAAGACTATTTGACTGAACTACAGAATAAAATAGACGTGGAATAGGGTTCAGGTTAAGATGAAAAGGAATTATTGGAGCTGTTGTCTGGAAAGCCCACCATGGTAAAGGAACCAGGCATCAGTAACTGATCTTCTCCCATTTTGAAATGATTTTTTAGAATGTATTCTGTTGAATAATAAAACGAAAAAGCAGGTGGCTTGATGGGAAGTACACCAAATATAAAGGAAGACAAAAGCCCTGAATTCTAGGCAAGTAAGACACAGTGGGATGATAGAGAAAGGGTCCTGAATTTTGAAGTCAAAAGACAGTATCTGTGTTTGAATTCTTACTCTATCATCTACTGCCTTTATTTTTTTTTTGGGGGGGGAGGGAATTAACCTCTCTAGGCCTGTTTCTTCATTTTATAAAACAAGGAGTCTGAACCAAATTAACTTTGTGTTGCTTTCCAGCTCTAAATTGGGGTCCCAAATCCCAAGTATTCTTTCCATAATTCATCTAGCACATGTTTAAGTGCCTGTATTGTGGTGGGTAGACACTGGGCAAGTTAAAAACCTCACATAATACAAGGTCCCTGCTTTCAAGCTATTTATAGTCTGGTAATAGTATGGAGGAGGAGGAGGAAAGAGAATGAGGAGGGAGAGGAGGAAGAGGAGTAGAAAGAAAGAGGAGGAGGAGGGGGAGAAGGAAAAAGGAGGAAGAGAAAATGGCAAACTACTTCAGTATTTTTTCCAGGAAAACTCCAATAGGGTCACAAAGAGTCGGACATGCCGAAATGACTGGATAACAGTAACAGCAGAATAATAATAGATACTATTTGGGTAGTGCTTTAAGATTTACAAATCGCTTTATAGATATCTTGTTTAACCTCATGATATTGAGACATGAGTGTTATCTTCTTTTGTAGAAGATATCTACAAAATCTAGGGTCACACAGTTAATGTCTGAGTCAGTATTTGAATTCAGGTCTTTCTGATTCCAAGAGCTATATTTTTTCCACTACACCACCCACCTGTTCTTCCTCACTCCAAAGTCCAAGCAATGACTTCCTGCATGCTTCCTATATCCATGGCTCCATTTCCTTTTTACATACCCTTTACACAATGTCCTCCCTCTTTAGCCCTATCTCTTGCTGTTCCAACTCTATTCAAGATTTAGCCCAACTCCTACCTTCAATCAGAGACTTTTCCTAATGTTTCTCATTGTTAGTGCCTCCTCAAATACTTTGTATTTGATTTTTGTGTATATAACATGTGTGTGTGATACATACTTGTCTGTTTAAAACTTGTATCCTTGAGAATACAAAGATACTTCTTATATTATTAGTTTTTCTTCTTCCTTTTTTAATCTTTGTATCTATCCTAAGTGCCTAGCACTGAGGGGACTATTTTTAAATAGATGTCAAATAAAACCTGATTGAATAGAATCTTAGGCCTGGTTTTGCCACTATGTGACAATTGTTGAATGAGCCATTTACTCCTTTCCTGTATCAATTTCCTCATCTCTAAAATGGGAAGTTTGGAGGGTTCTTTTAAATTCTAAGATTATTCCTTAGAAGGTTACCCAGTGGTGGAGGCTGTCTTCGATTACAAATCTAAAGCAGTTGATGGAGTTATTTAGTGGCCAAAGTATAATTATAGCTTCCTTTCCCCTCCAGGGAAGATGTTTTCGTCCTTCTGTCCTAAGTCCCTAACAGGGTTTTTTTTTTTTTTTTTTTTTTTTTTTTTTTGTTGTTGTTGTTGTTGTTGTTGTTGTTGTTTTGCTTTGTTTTGTTTTGTTTTGTTTTGTTTTTTGCATATAATAAGTTCTTAATAAATGTTTATTGGATGAATAAAATTGAATTGACTTTAATTTTCTCATATAGGGCACCTTAAGATTCAGGGACCTTGTACAATTTTCTAAAAAACTAACAGGATCCATACTTGAGATTTTTCCATTTAATGAAGTGTTTCTCTTTTTTCTGAAAAAGGAAGGTGTATATGTTGAGAACTGGTAGATCTCTCTGCAGAGAAAGTTCATTTATTGTGAATAATTGCAAACCCTAAGGAGTCTTTCTCTATGGCTTCCTGGATTGTCTATTCTCCATTTCTGTCCTTCTACACTATCTTTCTCCTATATACCTCTCTTTCTGCCTTAATCTTTCTCCCCCTTTCTGTCCCCAGAATTGTCCCATGCACTTGGAGAATCTCCCAGTTGTATCTTTGGGCAGCATTTGCCCACATGTCCTTCCAGAACTCAGGTCTAGGAGCAGTTCACCTTCCACCACACCAAGGCTTATGGTTCTTATAGGTTAATGGTTCTTCTCTGCCACCCTCCTTGCCCCAGGAACATCATAAAAAGTTTAAGGTACTAGCCTATTTCCCTAAGGAGCCCTGTTTGCTCTCCTCTAGTCCATACATAGTCCATCTACAAAGATTTCTAAATCACTTCTTTTCTACTGTCTTTAAAAAAAATGAATTCCCCTCATAATGAAATCTGTCAAGGTTTGGAATATGTATATGTGGGGCATGGAGGAAGAGAATGGAGTTTGATAGATCTCAAACTCTTTAAAAGAAAATTTACTTTGAAAATATTTTAATTATTAATATTTAATCATCCAAGCTGTACAACTCTTTGAGTGCCACTGTTACCAATGTCCACTCCCCAGCCTGCCTTTCCTTGCTTCAAAGGACAGTTAAACAAAAGAAGATAATACTTAAACCAGGTCTGACAACAAACGCCTTCCTCCATTCCACAGAGAAGCAAGATCACTTCATAATGGACAGAAACATTATTTGGTAGTCTATTCCACATATCCTAGGCCTTCTTTTCCTTAGCCCACAAGCAATGTATTATTTATGGTAAGAACGTGCTGTTGAATATGTGCAGAATCTATATTCTTTCCCATTGTCACTAGGAGATGCTCTCTGATTTATATTTCCATGAATGTGGTTGGTCTTGTTTCTCATTCAACCCTCTTCACATTTACCCTGTCCCTTTTTTTGATATCTTGATCAATCAAGAGAATAGGAGAAGCAGTACTATGAAATAGCAAGAGGGCTCAATATGGACTCCATATCCCACTGGGATGTTCATTAGTTGTGTGTGACTTTGTAAAAGTTAGCCTCTCTCTAAAATGAGGGGTTTGTATAAAGTCCATTCCAATTCTAAATCTCGGGTTACAGAATCAAGTCAAAAAGCAGAGAGAGTATTCTTGGCATCAGGAATCAGAAACTCAGGGACCTGAGTGCAAATCCAGACTCAGACACTTACTGAGTAAGCCAGGATAAATCATTTTGACTCATAACAGTAGCATTTACCTCCCAGCATTGTTATAAGGATCAATTGCGATGTTTGTAAAGTATTTTGCAAAACTAAAAGCATGATGCTTTTAGTAAAAAGCTATTATTGCTTAAAAATTATATTTGAAAAAAAATTTCAAGATAGTCTTTCATTTAAGCCAATTGTTTCATTTCACAAATGAAAAAAACTAAGATTTAGAGAGAGTAAATGACTTGCTTTCCAGGTAAAGTTACCCTCATCCTTAAGCCACAATGGAAGGTATTTTAGTTAGACTTACAACCAAACTACCTGAGATTTGGCTCTGGACTTATCACTACCTGCCATGACCTCTAAGAATGAAAAGGAATCATAAAGGTCATCTGAAAGCAATGAAAGGAGTTTTGCAAAGCCTAAGACACTGGGAGTTTATACTTCTCATATTAAGAAACTGACAGGCTATAGCCCAAAGGTAACCTAGATTCATGACAGTCATTAGAGAGCAGCCCCTAGCAATGCTTAGGAATTTTTCTCCCAACTTTGACAGCTTCTTTTTTGACATGAATTATTGGAGATGTCAGGCAGACAGGAAGTTTGGGACAGAGTAGGTGGGACACGGGAAACAGCAAAGCAATAACACCATGATGGATGAGTCTTGATCTTCAGTTCTAGGCTAGGGCCATCTCTGGAAGCTATTGAGATATTTAACCAGCAGCAAGAATTTACTAAATATTTTATGATGTCCAAGGCCCTGTGCTAGAGCTTTTGAAAGACAGAAGCATGATTGACTTCAAAAGGAGTTAATTGGGGGTGGGATGGGGAAAGAAGGGAGAGAATATAAATATGGGAACCAGAATGATTTGTTGAAAGGAAATGTATGACTGAGTACCTGAAAAGCAAGAAACACAGTCTGATGTCATGAAAATAGTAAACTAAGCATGAACTGTTCTGGCTCATAGTCAGTATTCTGCCCCTGTCTTAAGTGAGCTACTTAACTTCTCTGGGGCCAAAGTTTTCTCATCAGTAAAATGTGTGTTTTCTCACCTGTAAAAAGTGCTTTAGATAAGATGATGACAGGACCTTAGAGATCATACAACCTAGTCACAACTGTAAGAATCGCCATTGTGACTTGATGTTGTGACCTGTTATTTTTTTTCTCTGAGATATTTTCTTTTCTCCTCCTTTCCCTTAACAAAGAGGTTCCACTAAGCAAACCAAACCCACAATTGGGCCAGATGTGATAATGACTTGTTTAACATCCATATCCCAAGTCCTTTGAAATTACAATTAATCATTGCATTGAGCAGAGTTCTCACATCTTTCAGTCTTATTTTCTTTTACATTACTGTGTTCATTGTATAAATTGTTTTCTGGTTCAGTTTACTCAACTCTCTAAAACTTTACATGTGTTTCTCTGAATAATTTTTTCTCTCTTCTCTGATCTTCATCCATAAACATGTGTGTGTGTGTGTGTGTGTGTGTGTCAAAAACAAAATTTCTTCAGCTGTAGCTCTAATGGTCTCAGATTTTCTTGGACTTGGCATCTCCATTGGGTAACACTCCACTCATATACTCAATTTGTGCTAGCACATCTGATCTACACTTCTTGTCTTTGATTTCACTCAATTCAATTCAATAATTTTTTTTGTGTGTGTGTACTGGGAACAAAAAAAATGAATCTCCTTTTCTTTGCACCCTCGGTGAGTCACATTGTATATCTCTCAGAATTAGTTGATAATTGGTTAGTTGGGATGCATTGTCTGTTTTCCTTTTTTATTTCTCAATATAGGTGGTAGCTCTCTGGTAGAGGGATAGAGTTGGAAATTAAGGATGGAAAAACAAAAGATATTTTTTTTTCATGTACCCCTTCTGTACAGAGAACATCCCCCCTTTTTAGAGCTGTATCTCTTTCAGCATGGGAAGTGGTTGCTGAAGCAGCTGCCCACTCCTTCTGGCTGACTCAACTGGCCACAGCTGTTGCCTCTTCCTATAAACTCCCTCCTTAGCCCTAAACAGGCCCATCTTTAGAGTTGCCAGGAGCAGCCCAGAGAAAATCCAGATGCAATGTTTAAATACTTTGTAAATATCAGTCATGCTTCCCCTAATGGCTTTTGTGGGTTTGCAGCAGAAGAATTCACAGGACAATTTGTGCTATGAAGCAGACACTTCAGACTGATGAAGTGCAATAAAAGAAGGATAAACTAGCTCATGATTGTGTGTTCAGGTCAGCTTTGTCAAGTTTGTGTCCTTAATTCCCAGGATACAGGAACTTAGGGTATTGGCCTGGCCTGTTTTGTGTAAGAGAACCTGTGGGCACTTTCAGGCTCACACAGACACAGACTCATTGACTGACTGGTTGCTGCCATACCTGAAGGAAGACTTAGCTTGAGGTTTGATATTAAATACACTGGAGTATGGTACATGGCACACGTGGATTGGGTGTCTGGACAAATCACATAATGTTTGTGGGCTTCAATTTCCTTATCTGTAAAATGAAGGGGCTGGATTTGGTGATCTTTGAGTTAGTTTTCATTCTAGCTGTAAGTCTGTGCTCCTCTGATGCTAAGGGAGAAGTACATTCAGATAGCAAAACTGGAACAGAAAAGTGTCTTATGTAGTGGCTTACACATAGATTCATAAAGTTGGAAGGGACTTTGGTGATCTCTATTTCAGCTTCTTTATTTCCTGTCAAGAAGCTTAATTCCCATGAATGATATAAATAGTACTAAACAGGAATGTCTTTGTAATTGAAATATATGGTTCTTCTATGAGAAATAAGTGTGAACCACAACATAGCATTTCTATTCCCTCTGTTTTTGTCCGCCTGTATTTTTGATTTCCTCCTCGGGTTATTTTTACCTTATGTCTAAGTCTGATTTTTCTTGTGCAGCAAAATAACTGTAGGGACATGTATACATATGTTGTATTTAATATATACTTTAACATATTTAACATGTATTGGTCTACCTGCCATATGGGGGAGGGGGTGAGGGAAGGAGGGGAAAAGTTGGAACAGAAGGTTTTGCAAGAGTCAATGCTGAAAAATTACCCATGCATATATCTTGTAAATAAAAAGCTATAATATTTTTTTTTAAAAAGATCAAGAATAAAGGACAAAACACAATATTAAAAAAAATAAATATATGGTTCTTTCTTTCAATACTACCTGACTTGGAACATGTGTTTTTAAAAGTATCTGGTGTTATACAGATGCAAGGTTCATAGTCAAAGATTTAGACCAAGAAAGGGATTTTTAGATCTCATCTAAATAAACCCTCTTATTTAATAAAGATGAAGAACCTGAGGCTTTGAGATGTATATAGCTAGAAAGTGTCAGAATTGGAATTTGAATCTAGGCCTTCTTGAATCCAGTGCCAGCATTCTATGCATTGTGCCAGTGGTGTCAAACTTTAGTAGTAATGGGGCCCAATGAGTATTATCATATAAGGATCCCTGAGGGCTTCATATTGATTTTGTTTTTAAAATGTATCATTGCTTAGGTTTTATCATATTTCTTTTTTACTTATTTTGTTAAATATTCTCCAATTCCATTTTAATCTGGTTCAGACTGCACTAAGGAGTGTTGCGGGCTGCAAGCAGCCTGTGAACTATATGTTTGTTATCTCTGCCCTATACCAATTCTCAAAATTGTTTGTTGCATTGACCGGGAATTGAGCCTGGCCTCTGCCATGACAGATGAGAATTCTACCCCTGAGCTGAGCCACCAGTGGGGAATGACAGCCTTGTTATGAGATTTATCACTTCTGCTCTCTTGTCCCTGTAGCCCGCCAACTGACTGGAGCTGAGAAGGCCTCCACAGCCACTGCAGAGGAGACTGACATCGATGCTGTGGACATCCCTCTCCCAGGAAGTGACATCCTAGATTTCAGCCGAGGGGTGACTGACCTTGATGCAGTGGGGAAGGAAGGAGACCCCCTTACTGACACCAAGGTAGGTCCTCACTCTTTCAGCATCCCAGAAAGAACCAAGAGCTTTTCCCTGCTCCCACCCCAGCCCTCAGTCATCCTCAGGGTTTCTGGGACCTCGCCACAAAACTCATCTCCCTACAACTCAACTGAGTAATTAAATGGCCAAAAGCTATTATATAGTGTAGCTTCTAGAAAAGATTGAAGGGGGAGAATTAGAGAGTTAAAATGGAAGGACAGATGGAAACTGATTTTAACCAAAGGAGATGTCATCCTTTTATATTTGGGGCCCAAACTCAGTTGATTCTTGTATTAATTTCACTGGGATTTTCCCAGCTCTGAGAGGGCCATCTCACTGTGCTGCAATTATATGTCAGATTCAGCAGAGTTTTGCATTGAAGCAAACTCATCTTCTCAATCCCCTCTCCCATTTTCCATATGAGTTTCTATAATGGGGGCCATGGCTAATCTCTGTATCTTTTTACTATCATCTCTATGACTCTGTGGCCTGATATGACTCAGCATTAAAGGGCTGTGATCAGATGGGGAGAGATTGGATGATCTGAGTCATCTGTCTCCCACTGAGTTAGATTGATTGCCAAAGTGTCAAAATATAATTGTCCAACTGGTTGTTTATTCGACAAGCTCTACTTACCCAGTCCCTAATCAGTTACAGTCAGACAACTCACTGTTTCCTATTCGGGGCCACTTTGAATATTTATCAGTGGAGAGAATAGCATCCATGGATCTCAGGGCACAACTTGGCTTCTTACCCATACATGTCAATATTTCACCAATTTAACATGTCTGATCTCATTGAAGAGAGTACTGGCTCCAAAAGTCTTTGCTATAATACTTCCATGTCTTCTCAAGCTATGCTATTCTTGTTTAAGACCTCCCATCAGCCATCTACAGAGGAGGCTCACTCAACATGCTGGTGAACTTGCTTTTGTCTCCTAACATTACTTAAGGATAAAGTATAGAATCCATCTATTTTTTTCCCTCACTCACTATATTACTGGCCTACCTCCATTTCCAACCATATGTCTCTGAATCTGCTTTTGCATGCAATTCATCACTGGTAATACAGGGTATCCCAAAAGTCTTAGTGTTGTTATAAGCTATGAAAATTTAAAATATGACTATTATACTTCACTGTATTACCTTTGGGTAACCCAAAATATGGATTCCTTAGTTACTGTAGTATTCCATTATTCATAGTCATATAGCCACAGCAAAAGATGACTATTGTGGAAAAGATGGGTTTTTATAACTTGGGGATCATTAAAATTGTTGCATAATTTTCCAGATGAGGATAATCCACCCCTCTCTTTTTGTCCTTTTCAATCACAGATCCAGATTAATGTTCATATGCAATATCTATCCAAATATCTTCCATAGAGTTTCATTCTTAGGATGATCTGGCTTAATTGGGTCTCCTGCCAAATTTTCTACAGCTTCAGTCCCTCTTTGGTTTGTGAGATGATAGGGTTTTTAATGGCAGCTAGATGGTACAGTGGCTAAAACATTGGGCTTGAAGTGAAGAATGAATTCAATTCCAGCTTCAGACACTGATTAGCTATGTGACCCTGGGCAAGTCCCTTAACCCTGTCTTTAGTTTCCTCATCTGTAAAATGAGTTGGAAAAGGAAATGGCAAACCACTCCAGTATCTTTACCAAGAAAATTCCCAGTGGAATTACAAAGGGTTAGACACAATTGGACAACAACAGCATAGCTTCCAATAGTTCACCATCCTTAGATTATGAACTGGAGTTAGCCTTTGCCTTTGCCTTAGATATCATATATGTGTGTTTGATAAGATTGAGTACTTTTTTTTATCAGGTCTTTCCTAAGCTCTTTTAGTGGGAAGGGTGTTGGATTTGGGGTCAGAAGACCTTTTGGTTCTATCACTTACTACCTGTGTGATTTGGGGCATGTCATTTAACCTTTAAGCCTCAGGTTTCTCATTTGTAAAATAAGGGAGCTGGACTAGAGAACCCCTCAAGGTCTCTTTTTGTAGCACATTTGAGATTCTAAGATGTCTATTCCTTTATCTGTTTCCTTTTTATTTTTTTCTGTAACACTAAATTCTTTACCTATGTCAGATTTAAGATATTTTTAAAAGTTATATGCCATATCTTCTAATCTTTATACATCTGATTTAGTGCTGATCTTGATCTATATTCTAATAAGTTTATAGTTTTATGATGCACAGACTTTTTTTTTTTTGTCATCATCCCCCTTGGCCCCTTTGCATTATTATCACCAGGCAAATGCTGCTTTGATTTGAAGGGTCTTCTCATGAGTTTTGTAGAATTTTGTTATTCTCTGAAACAGAATGCAAAAGCTGTAGCTTTCTTAATGGAAATCTTTACACTTATTCTTATCACAAGGTAAAATAACTATCCCATGAAATGATGTTCCTTATTACTTTTGGATGAACAATGAAACCTATTCTTCTATCTGCCTCACCAAGGACAACCTGAGCATCATCTTTCCTATTTCTTCTGGTTTGATTTATAATGGGAACGTCGATGAATGTGATTCAGTTTTTCCCATTGTATATTGACTCATTGGACAGTGCTCTCACATTTAGCACACCAAGGGCTAAGTTAATATTTATAGACATTCCAAAAGCTATTTGAGTCTTATTACCTTCTGTTTCCTTTTCTGACATTCTGCCACCATCACCATAGTAGCAAAAGTGGGGTCACATAGGACCAAGGGCTCTTTTGCATTTTTCTTTTTTTGCGGATTGCAGTGGCCAAAGAGTCTCCTTGGCCTTCCTATTGATACTCAACTTCTTTGTAAAGCAAGGCAATGAGAATTTATTGAGCATCATCTATATGCTAACTACTAACACATACAGAAAGAAAGACAGCCCCTACCTTCCCAGGACTTACATCCTAATAGAAGAAGGTATAACAAACTTCTCAATGTTTATGTGGGTTTGTGGAGATAACCAGGTAGGTATATGGAAACAAAGTCCTGAGAAGCACAAGCAGACTTGGAAGGAGAAGAAAAGCTTGCTGGCCTAAGTCTGCCCTCAAAATGGAAGCTCCAAGAGATTAGATTGTGTGTTTTTTGAGAGCAAGGACTAGCTCCATCCTAACCCTACTTGTAACCCTAATGTTGAGCCTAGAGGTGTCTAGCACATAATGTTTGTTGATTGATTAATTCATTAATGGGATAAGAGGAATTAAGAAATAGAAAATGCTGAAGGAAGTTCCAGAGTGAGAAGAAAGATGAAACAGACTTCATCTGTTCCTATGAAATATACTTTTGATCTGGGAGAACTGCTAAAACTTGCCCTCCATTGGTATTGCCTTTTGTTTCCTAGTCATCCCAGACCAGGAATGTCCACAGGATTCCACCTAACCATATTATGCTTTGGTTCTCTTCCAGGTCTCGCTCCACCACCAGGAGAACATTCTGACTGCCTCACCCAAGATGCTGCTGCCCTCCTCCTCACAGCTGCCCAGTATCGGGACCCCACTGTCAACCCACCACCAGATGCAGCTCCTCCAACAGCTCCTCCAGCAGCAGCAGCAACAGACCCAAGTGGCCGTGGCCCAGGTTCTCCTCAGCCTGCTCCCTACCTCACAGGCTCCACTCTCATGGGCTTGATTAGCCTTACTCAGGGGGTTCTGGGGACAGGTTCAACATTAAGGGACCCACAAAAGTTTGCTCATTCCATCTTTCATCGCTTCGGGGAGGGAGATAGTGGGGAGGGGGTGGGTTGAAATAAGGAGAAACATTTTTTATTTGCCATCTACTCCCTGCTCTGAGCTGGGCTTGGCTGACTTGGCTTGATGTCAGATGGTTAGTTAATGTCACTTGAGCTAACCAGGAAAGAAGGAGCGTGAAACTCCTCCCTTCCTTGCCTATCATACCTGATTAATGTGTCTTATAAGGTGGGAAGAAGCAGATGAGGAGTCAGGAAAGGAAGGAATCTTGGAATCTGTCCCCACTCTTCTAAGAGCTATACTTTAAGAGAAAAGTAACCACAGCTCTAACACATATAGAAATGCTCTTATCTCATGAAAAGATTTCCAGGCTCCTATGGATGACCCATATATTTTAGGAGGCATCTGATAGAACCAAAGTATCTGTACTATTTTTTGTCCATTGGGATGGGATTTGCTCTCTAGGAAGCATCATCATATGATTTGTTTACATTTTTGACTCATGATAAAAGCAGGGGGGAAAAGGAGAGTATTCAGTAACAAAATTCCCTCCAGACTTTGAGTAGTCCACTGTTACCTGTTTGGGAAGGGCAGGAAAGAAGTTAAATTGTTTCTGTTTGGTGGTTTCCTGAAGGCCTTGCTCAGAATCCAAGTGAGCTATCAGAGCCTCAGTTATTACTACAAGTGATCAGAGACATAATATAAGACAATTGCATCAATAACCATTAGAAATGAAACTTAAAATTTAGTTCTTTTTTTAGAGTCATATCTTAAAATAAAAATCCATCTTAAGAGTCAGAGGCAAGGAGGATAAAGAGGGCTGATGCCTAGGGAAAGGGAGAGGACAGAGTAGGCCATACTTGGTATTGATGGGGAGCTGCTATTAGGACTCTTTGTGAAATCAAAGAATATCTAAATTTTAAAATGTTATTTAAAAGCGGTTTCATTATAATTATTATTAGATGTCCTCATTCCTTCTTTCCTCCCAGTTGGGGAGAAGGAAAAGAACTTTTGGAGGCTGTTGAAGCCATTTGCAATTTTTGCTGTCATTAGGTATAGAATGGTACTTTGAAAGTAATACTGTCTGACCCAATTCCACGTATCCTGAATTTAGTGTTGAAATAATGAGGGACCATAGTTATAACAGCACCAGTCACAGCATAGAGCTCGTTATGATTTAGGTTTCTCTTGGGTGCTGTTCAGGTTCTTGAAAGCCCTTGTTATAACAGAATCCCACTTCTAGCATGGCCCCAATTGGAGTTGCTCACTCAAATGATGCTATCAACTTTCCAGCGAATGTGAGCTGGATGGTGCCCTGCTAAGAGGACTGAGGGACCATATTTTGGGCAGGAAGGGCTAGGTCTAATGGCAAGAAGATCCATACTAACGAAAGGAGGGGAGGATGTGCAGGTATTCTCAGTAACAGAGAGAGAATTTCATTAATGAATCCCAGTTTGGTATTCTTTTCTCAAATGGATGAATTAGTTGCCCTCTCCTAAGTGGAGTTTTAGCCTTTGGAGCCTTGTCTTCCTCCTGTGGTCTGTTTGACCGCTCCTGCTGCCATTTTAAAGTTTCAAATTTAAAGTGAATCCACTCTCCCCATGAGTGTTCTTTTTTCCTTTCAGCATATCAATTGCCAAGTAATTATTATTTATCTAAGAAAGGACTTGATGAATATTCATGGTGAATTATTATGGGACAAGTATTTGAATTTGAATTCACCACTAAATGCCAAAGAGAAATTATCTCCAGAATCTCAGCCAAAATGAGAGAAATATTCCCAGAGTGCTCAACTAGCCCGACAGCATGACTTACAGCTTGTCATGAGCGCCATTAGTCAGGTGTAGGTGGATGCTGCTGCTTCTTCTTTTTTTTTTTTTTTCCATTGCATCAACCAGAGCCTCACAAGATCCTGGTCGGATTTAAACTTCTCAGTTTTAGTACGTGGCTCAGAAGAAGGCAGCAGACTCGATGTTTGATAGGCTCCTCCTTGAGCTAGCTCCAGATTTTTTCAGAGATCTCTCTCCCCAGTGTTGTGTTGGCTTAGCTTGATTTCTGAGATACCCTTTCAGATCAGCTTAAGTCTTGATGAGGTATTATTTGTCTCTCTGGTGGAGGACAGGAATGAACTCCCTCCAAAATATCAGGTGTCCTCTGCTCCTTTTTCAGGGCAGACAGCCCTCGGGAAACTAGAATGCATTGGATTTATTTTTTGTTTTCTAAGAATGCTTTAACAGTTTTTATGCCCATCAAGTTGATGTCAGCTCTGCAGACCCAGGGCTAAGCAGGCTTCCCCTTAAAGATCTCCCATCAGCCTCCTCCATTTCCAATAATAATAGCTAGCATTTACATGGTACTTTAAGGCATGCTAAGTGCTAAACTTGTATCTCATTTGCTTCCATTTCCTACTTGAAATAATTGAGTGAAAACTTTCTATTTGTTAGTGTTCATGTCTTGGCTAGCAGCCATCCAGGGAGAGGAAAGAGAGGAGAGAGAAGTGGGAGAAAATTATTTAGTTATTAATTCAAGGCAGCTCAAAGCCAGTATGCTTAGGATATCTTCATGAGTGGAACCGATTTCAGTTTTCAGAGCAAGGCATTCGTACTAGGTTAGTTTCTTAGGTTTACTTTATCGATGTCAGATTTCAAGGTTTTTGTTTCATTTAGTAAAAGTATAACTTTTCCCAGATTTCTAAAGGCTGAAACTCTGACCTCAACATTTCTAAACGGAGTTCTTTCTCCTTTTTATCATGGGAGGTCCATCATCCTCCCTTGTGTTTCATACACAAACCAGCCCTGTAGGATCTTGGGATTAGGACAACATACGATAAACATAAATCTTAAGAGCAGTGAGTCACACATACTGCCTTATATATACCATAATGCCCAGATAGGTCTGTCTGTTCTGGCCTGGGAGTGAGAGATGAACAGAATGGGGAGGGAAAAGAGAAGGGGAGTTAGAGAGGATTTTGGTCTCCTTGTCCCCGCTCCAGAGTATAGACTTGAGAATTTAATTTGATCCAAAACCTCCCTATGTTGGCCTAGGGCCGTGTTTGTGGATTAAGGATGTATTCATCCACTTCTTATAGTCATTTTTGGGTTGGATCTCAATGTAAATAAAGAACACTTTCTCTAAATCCTTCTGCCCACTCTTGTGACCCAGCATGAGCATTCCTTGGCTGCCACAGCTTCCTGCTTCTAGTACAGTCAGAAGTTTTGGGGACAGGGATAAGGACATGGCTAGGCCTTGGGCCAGAGCCACCACCAGCATGACCACAGATTGACCCCACACTACTTTGGCACTAGTCTGAACACCACAGACTATTGGCCCTGGTTAACTAGGCCATGTTTGGTCCATAGATTGCCAGTTTCTGACTTAGAACATGAGAAAAAAAGGCGCTGAAACTCAGTATTCCTTACTAAACAATTCTCTGGTCCTATTGCTTTTTCAGAAACAAGTACACACGTTATCAGTGCTTTGTGACAGGCAGTGCCATTGCTAGATTGAAAGTAGCCCTGCTCAAGTCTGCATCCTTCCACTCTGCTCTTGCCAGGCCCTTTAGGTCCAGGGTGGGCAGCAGCTTTTCCCGGCAGCCTCATCCCCACTCCCACACCCTCATGGCCCCCGCCTTCTGCATGACCTAGTGGTAGTGCACCCCTCTGCTAGCAGCTGACGCCTTTGCTTGTACATCCGCGTGTATATTTGGGGGCGTGGGGTAGAGCGTGGCGAATTGCTCTGGTTCCCTCCACTGCCATTTCCATGTGCCTCTCACTCCCCAACACCAGCCTGGCTCGGCCCCCACTTCTGATGGAGGAGCTGGAGTCAAGGCAAGTAGGCTCAACAGTGAGTGGATCGTTTGTCTCTTTCCTTTTGGGATGGGGGTTTCTTGGAGGGCAAAGGAAAGGGGGAAGGGTGACTTTGGGCATTATACTCTTATGGAGAGAAAACAACCCAAAGTACAAAAATTGCCATTCAACTCCTGACTCATCCAGAAACTTATTCTGTTATTTTGGGTGAGTCATAAAATCCCAGAATTCTATGAAATTTTGTGAAATCTCAGGGTGTGAAGGAACCTCAGAGAGTATCTGGTCTAACCTGAGTAGAGGCAGCATAAAGAGATGGTGGATAAAACATAGATATGGTGGATAGAGCACCTAACTTCTAGCACCTCCTTGCTGTGTGCCTCAGTTTCCTTATCATCAGGAGATTGGAGTTGATGGCCTTGAGATCTAAATCTACCATCTACAAATAGAAATTCTTTCTTTAACTTCCTTAACAAGTGGTCATCCAGTCTTTACTTCATGATCCTCATAGAAGGGGAACCTACTTTCTCCTAGGAAACCAATTTTATTTTTGGACATTTTTAATTATTGGGAAGCTTTTCCCCTGTATCCGACCTATACTTGAGGAAAAAAGAAGAATAAAAGGCAGGTTTTTTCCATGCCATGCAGAAGGTTGGATGTTAATCTAGTAATAATTGTGAAGATGGTTACTTTCCTGAGGACAGAGGACCCAAGTTTGGATCTGACCTGTTAGCCATACTCCTTCTTCACCCTCGAGGACTTAGCCTCTGTGTGTCTCAATTCTCTGAATTATTTAAAAGAGAAAGAGTGGGGCAGCTTCGGTGACTCAGTGGATAGAGCACCAGCCCTGAAATCAGGAGGACCTGAGTTCAAATCTGTTCTCCGACACTTAACGCTTCCTAGCTGTGTGACCCTGGGCAAGTTACTTAACCCCAATTGCCTCTAAAAATGAAAAAAAAAATAAAGAGAAAGCATGATTAGGATTGGAGGGTCTATGAGGTCTTTTCCTAGTTCCAGATGCATGATTCTCTGAATACCCTCATGAGATAAAGAAAAAGGTGGTGGGATGACATCCCCATTTTACACATGAGGAAACTAAAAGAAGCAAATTGCCAGAAGTGATACAACAGGTTATGGAAGAAACTGAATTAAACCAAAGCCTCTTGATTTCCCAGTTTAGTGCTTGATTCCCAATCTTAAGCAAGCACATCCAGAGCATTAGACTTTCTCAATGTTTTAAAAAATCTAGATGATTCTGTGCCTCGGTTTCTTTCTCCCCTATGGTTGTAATATCAGGCTGGAGCTCTGTGCCTGATTTTTACAGCTGCAAAGAGGGCTGAACTTGTTACCTCTGGATCTTTGGGCTGAGCTTTGACTTCTATACTCATGAAATGTGAAAATGTGATCACTTATTGCCCTGTCATTCAAGTTGCCAATCATCTATGATGGCCTTGTTCCATGAAAGGAGAGAGAGAATCAGAGTGGTCTGCTAGATTAAGGGTCAGCCATTTGGTCCAGAAGACCTTAAATCAACGTCTGACCCTGCATAAGCTCCCTAACTTATCAGTGCCTCCAGACCCCTCTCTAAAATTACAAATTGTACGGACAAGTTCCAGACATACTTATCTGCCTTACTGGAGGGAGGTTTTAAATCAGGATTTTAAATTGATGAAATCATGTGTCCAAATTCTCTTTTTCCTCACAAAAAAGGACACCATCTCGTCCACATTGAGATTACAGTTTAATGGACGAAAGGCCAAGTACACAATTTAATCAACATTTATTAAGCACTTACTATATTCAAGGCATTGTGCTAAGCCCTGTGGATATAAACAGAGGCTAAAGTCTCTCCCTTGCCCATAAGGAGTTTACAGACTGGAAAATGCAATGGTGGGTTGGTTCTCCTTCATTCTCAAAGAGGACCGGAATGATATCCCCATTGTGGAGTCAAAATACAGTGTGTCCAATTCTGGCTGATTAGAGCAATAGGAGTTTGGAAGGCTCTACCTTCCACAGACATGGAATCCATGGCTGACACAAAGTAAGCACTTAATAAAATCTTCTTAACTGGCAGCAACAGGTCAGACACAAATAATCCATATAAACATTTGATCTAACTGGGATAGCAAGGGCAAATGAAATAAGGGCAAAAACAAAGTGCTATAAGAAGTTTGAAGAAGAACGAAAGATAACTTTCACAGAAAAAAAAGTCAGAGGAAAGGAGGAAGAGAGAATTTATTAATTGCCTACTCTTTGTCAGATCCTTCGCTAAGCACTTTACAAATATTTTATTTGCTCCTCACAATGAACCTGAGAGATGGTTGCTGTTTTTCCCCATTTTACAGTTGAAGAAACTGAGGTTAAGTGACTTATCGTTCAGTTACATCTGATTCTTTGTGATCCCATTTAGGGTTTTCTTGGCAAAAGATACTTAAATGGTTTGCCCTTTCCTTCTCCAATTCATTTTACAGATGAAAAAGTGATTCAAATAGGGCGAAGTGATTTTTCCAGGGTCACACAATTAATCAGTGTCTTTGGTCATACAGGCTGTAAGTGATTTGCCCAGGAACAAACAGTAAGTATCTGAGACTGGATTGAAACTCTGGTTTTTCTGATTCAGGGCTCTATCCACTGTATCACCTAGCTGCCTCTCTAAGGGAGACATTAAAAAATCCTCTGATCCTGAGAAGTTAAGTTCATACAGCCAAGACTTTCTGTGTTTCTGTAACTTTTCATCCTTTTCTTCCAAATTCCTATCTGACTGGGCTTGTGTGAAGGCAGAAAAGTTGTACATCACTTCCATGGTTCTGACATAGCTGGACCATGGCCCTACCCAGAATTAGAAACTGAACCTATGGAGGGAAAAAAGGGGATTGGAGCCACAACTCAGCTTCCTTCCCTTGGGGCAATCTTCCTGTGGAGGAAGCAATCATAAGACTGAGAATTGTCTGGTCCCTAAAGGTGATCTGGTCCAGCCCTTTCACTTTATAGATGAGCAAACTGAGATCTGGTTTTGGTAAGGAATCCAAATAAATTCATTGCTTTTTCCAATGTCCCAGACTCTCTTCCTGTTCCCCAGGATGAATAGATCTTCTGACCTTCTTTTTCCTTCCCCATCCCTACCCAGTCCTGTTTAAGATTTCATACCATGCTTCAAATTGCTGGAAATGCAAGGCCAAAGGATCAGTTTTTTTTTTGCCACAGTTCATCCCACCCCTCACTATCTTTTCCCCTGCACTGATAAGGTTACAGTGGATCCTTAAAGGGGAAGCAGGTGTCTTGGCCGATATCAATACAGTTTATTAGAAACGCCAGGAGGGAGGGACAGACGGTGAGGGCAGCATCGGATTCCTGCCACTGCCTTCCCGCTGAGGGGTGGGGTGGGCCAGGCTCTTTGGAGCTGGAAAGTGGAAACTGAATCACATTAGTGATTCTCATCAGGAGAGGTGAGAGCAAGATCAGAGCTCTAAATCCGAGCAGGGAAAAACACAGTCATACACTGGGGTTTCTCTGACAGCTCATAGTGGTACTTAGACCCTTGGAGGAAAGTCAAGCCATAGGATGGATGGACTGCGAAGGCAAGCATGGAAATAACTAGACACCATTTGGCCTGTCCTGTGATTTCTTCAGAAACTTAGTGTGCAGACTGATAGCAGATAGGCAATTCTCTTTAATCTGAGGCAGCTGGTAAGGTGGTTAGACTCTTGGGTCTGGTTAGGAAAACTCATTTTCTTGAGTTCAAATTCAGCCTCAGACTTACTGTGTGACCCTGGGCAAGTCACTTTAACCCTGTTTACTTTAGTTTCTTCATCTATAAAATGAGTAGGAAAAGAAAATGGCAAACTACTCCAGTATCTTTGCCAAGAAAAACTCCAAAACGGGGTCACGAGGAGTCAGGCACAAGGGAAACAATGAAATGACTGAATACCAACAAATCTCTTAAATGAGTCTTGGATCTGCCTGGAGCATTGAGAGATTAAGTGACTTCTCCAGATTCACAGAGTTGCTGTCAGCTAACAAGCATTTATTAAGTGCTAACTCTGTGAAAGCCTGAGATTTGGCTACAGGACTCCAGACTCTTGTTTTCCCTCCCAGAAAGGCCAGCTGGCACCAACCCCCTTAACTAGGGGTCTCATGATTTGGTCAGTGGGTCCCAACTATCAGGAACTGATAGAATCCTGGATTTGAAATAAGGAAGGTCTGGATTTGAATCCCTTCACAGGTGCTTACTAGCTGTATAATCCTGGGCAAATGATTTAACCTGTCAGGGCTTCAATTTCTACATGTATAAAATAAGGCATCTCTAAGTTCCCTCTCAGGTTCCAAATCTATCTAACTCTAACACTACACCAACCTTTCTGAACACCGTGTATGGTTTAAATCATTCCAGAGCAGTTCTGGGCATTGAACTATTGTGTTTCTCTGGAAAGCTGTTACTTCTCTTGTTTCCATCTTATTTTTTTCTTACTCTCCAACAAGTTGCCTTTTCTCTTGGTACTCCATTCTCCATTGCTTTTCCTCCACAGGGACAACCAACCATTCCCTCTATTCAAACTGACTTTAGGATTGCTTTTCTTACATTGACTATGTCTTCATCCACACCATTTCCACCTCTGTCTTCACAAGCCTTCTTCTCCCTTTCCCCTCAACTTTCAGAGGCATCAAGGAGACTCACTCATCTCCTTCAGGATCCTCTTGAGATCCTTCCTGCTCTTCCCTGTTGGGTAGCAGAAATCTCTCCCCCTCACAGCATAAGACCTGCCATATTTGTTAGCCCCACCTAGCCAGTCACACACCCACAAAGCACCCCTACACCATATCCAGGCCCCACCCTCATTCTGTCAGACTGCCTGGTACAAGCTGAATGCCCTGTAAATGAACCTTTCTAGCTGGGAAAGTACCCAGCTGAAGGTGCTCCTTCTACAATATCCTGGGCAAAGAAAGGGTCACCTGGGTTCAGCTGAAAGATGCTCACACCCATGGGAGGGGAATCACACATTGCCCCTCTGCCCCTCCCTCTAAGCTACTCATTCTATCTTTGGGTGCTTCTAATTGTCAGGAACTTCCCCCAAATCTACCTCATATTGAAACTCAAGTCAGTTCTACCCTCTAGGCTCAACCAGAATAAATCTAATCCCCCTTTCACAAGACTGAAAGATAGTTCTCTTGCTCCCTCATTCCCTGCCATTCCTCTTCAGGCTAAACATTGAGAATGTCCCTTTGATGTCTTTTATTATGACATAGTGCCTAGTCCCTGAGATTCTTTGTACTTTATTAGCCCCAATGTAATGGGAAGAACTCTTTGCCTATAAATCAAGACATAAATGTTTAATTCTCTGGTGTGTAAGACAGCAGGGTTAAGCACTGTCACTGTCCTTGGTCCCTACCCTAAGGGAGCTTTCTATCTGTTGGAGATCTAACTTTCACTATAAAACAGCTATCTAAGCACTATTTGGGGGAAATAGAAAATAAACCCAAGGGAGATGAAAGGAGAATGATTGCTGCATCCTAAGGTAGTTGGGGAGGGTTTCTTCCTCCTTCATCATCTTAGACCTTGACTATGAGGTGCAGAGTGGTATGTGAGATGCCATATAACTCCAGACATTTATAGGTATTCCTAGGAAGGGTGATTCTAAAACCATTGCCCTTGGTTAGGAAGACTTTTCAAATTTAATCAACCATCAGGTATATCTTGAGTGTCTGCTATGTACCAGGCACTCTACTAGATTCTGGGGCTACCAAGATAAGACATGAAACAGTCCTGGCCTCCTAGAAGCTTACAATTTAATATGGAGAGCAGCTACTTTCTTGGAGAGGAATCCTTGGGCCTGGAATACTGCCTACTGACTGACTAACCAGCCCTCCCCACTCTCTCTCTGCCCTCCCTCTCTGTGCCTACTATAGGTTCATTTACTGAAGGATCAGTTGGCTGCAGAGGCCGCGGCTCGACTGGAGGCCCAGGCTCGTGTCCACCAGCTCCTGCTGCAGAACAAAGACATGCTTCAGCACATCTCCCTGCTGGTCAAACAAGTGCAGGAGCTTGAGCTCAAACTGTCGGGACACGATGCCAGTAAGTGACCCTTCTGCCATCCCTCTGTCCACTCTCTGCCTCCACTCCCTAGCCTAGGGTAGGAAGAAAAGTCAAGGGTTATGTTATCAGAGGTACTAAGAACCAATATCCTCTGAAGCCCCTCTCATGGGGAGGGGAAGGAAGGAAGCAGCCCCATGGCCGGCCCTGCTTTCCAAATAAATAAAAAAGCCTCAGGGTTCCCCCTGGTGCCTCCTGGGGGCTGTGGGAGAAATGGAAGATGAGCTATAGCCCCTGGATGGCTTGCTTATATCACAAGTAGAGTCTTAGGATGGTTTAAGGGCCATGGGGAGGCTAGGCAAGAGAATCCTGGGCTTACAGTCAGGAGCCATGGCCTAATATTTCTTACCCTATTTTTATTATTGCCAGTCATTTCAGTCAGTCATGTCTGACTCTGTGACCCCACTGGGGATTTACCTTCACAAAGATATTGGAGTGTTTCATCGAGAGAGATTGGAGTGGTTTGCTGTTTCCTTCTCTGGCTCATTTTACAAATGAGGAATTGGGGCAGATTGAGGAAATTAAGTTACTTGCCCACAGTCACACAGTTAGTAAGTATCTGAGATCAGATTTGAATGCATGAAGTTTTCCTGATTTCAAGCCCAGGGCTCTGTCCATTGCACCTCCTAGCTTTCCCATTATCAGTGTTACTGGGATTGGTATTTCTTCACCTACTTCACATGTTAATTATGAGAAGAAACTTTGAATTCACTTGTATTTTCTCTCTCTTTATTCTTACAAACCCTGTGAAGGGAGGGAGAGGGGGCCCATCAGCTAAAAATGAGTAAACTGAGTTTGAGAGAAGTTAAGCCATATAGCCAGCATTGCACAATGATGGCAAAACAGATGTTTTATTAATTAAAATATGACTTACAGTTAGCAAGACTTCAAATCCTGCCTGAGACACTTCTAGCTGTGTGACCCTGGGCAGCTTATTTAAAAACCTTTTTACCCTCAGTTTCCTCATCTGTAAAAATGGAAATAATACCAGTAACAACTTCATGCAGTTGCACACAATCAAATGAATAATAAATATGAAACCTTTACAAGTCTTAACATGCAATATGAATGCATGGCCATTACTAATTATAGTAATCACTACCATTTTGCCTCCCAGAGGCAGCTAGATGGCCCAAAAGCTAGAGTGCTGGATGGAATCAAGAAGATCTGAGTTCAAATCCAGTCTCAGATACTAAATGTGTGACTGAGCAAGTTACTTAACTTCTGTCTGTCTCAGTTTCCTCTCCTAAAAAAATGGGAATAATAACAGCACCTATCTTCCTGAGTTGTTGAGGGGATCAAATGAGATATAAAGTACTTTGCAAAATGCCTGCTATGTATAAGGCTTTTAATAAATGCTTGTTTTTTGCTTTCCCACTTTCACTCTTCCCAGTTGTTCATGGAAGATTGAACATATGAGAGATTTGTCTCTACTTCCTCCATTAGGATTTCATCTCCTCAGCCTTGCCTAGGTGTGAGCTGGATTAATTTCCCTTAGATCTGCTTGTGTGATGTAGAATAGTGATCCAGGATCACTTTTCTAGGTCAACTAAATTTACTTGGTGGAGACAACCTATTTTTATACCCATGAGTTTGTACTGGACATTAATGTTTATAATGTAGGTTTTTGAACCCACTGGTTTTTCTCACCAGAAATCGCATTTCAAGGCATTACATCATGCCCTCCAATCAAAAGGGTCAGGGAAAGAGACAAAGAAGCTGGGAAAGTGCCCTACATAGCACTGTGGGGCTGTTGGTGTCCCACTCTTCATTGCCAAGTGCCCGTGGCATGCTTGAAGGTATAGAGGACCTTTTCCATTGATTCTCAATTTCAAATTTAAAAGAAATGGTAGTGATACTGTAGGCTAGACTACCTTGGTCACTGGCTCACATAAAGCCCAGAAATTAGCTCATCAAAGGCCTGATGAAACACAAGTAAGATTGAATGACTCTCAGACAATTTTCCAAATTCTGTTTCCCATGTCCTGTGATGGATTTCCCTATCCCCCCGAACTTACTGACTTTCTAACCTGTGATTGTTCTCAGCAGAGAGATTTGGGTTGACTGATGAGCCATATAATTTTGAGGGACTGATGTCTCATAGGCCTTCCTGGTGTTGGGAGGATAAGAGCGCAGTAGAATCTCACATGGCTTCTGTCTCTGGGATAGTATTCTCAATCCATCCTTGACAGATGGAATTCTGATTCCACTGGAATAGAACATGTGCAGTAGAAACTTCCCTCCATTGATGGAGAGCTGGGCAATATTAGTCTAAGGGAGTTAGTTGCAAAGAGCTCTGAGAGTCTGTCACTCTCTCCTGGTCAGTAACAGGACTTGAGCTCGGGTCATCCTGACTCCAAAACTGTCTCTATCCATCATGTCCTGAAGAACTGGCAGATTTCTACTGAAAACTTCTTAGTATCCATATTCTTCAGATCTCTATGCTTTAAAAAACACCAACTGTTTCTTTTCTTTCTCCTTCTCTGTGTTGGGATTCTCTCACTCCTATAGATCCCTCTTTTTCTCTGGCTGCCCAGAATGCCCTTCTGGAGAGTCTGATAGCTTTGGCACTATGAGTAAAGGCAGAAAAGTGGTCAAAAGTAGAGAATTTAGCACTTAAAAATACCAGTATAATTTGGATTAGGAAGCACTATTCTCATAGACCTGGTCTACGGATCCTAAGATCCTTCTGGAGCTGGAAGGGACTTTAGGGACTGCAGAATCCAACTTCCATTTCTTTCTCATTGTGGAAACCGAGGCTCAGAGAGGAAAGATGTGAGTGGCCCGAGATTGCACAATGTCAGAGGCTAAGTCTTCAGTTCTGGAGCCTGTGCTCTATTCATTGCGGCTCTCTGTCAGGAGGGTTGTTTGTCCAGGTGATGTTTTTAGGGCTTATAAAAGCCTCAGCCCTGTAAGGCCAGAGGAATGTATCCGTAACTTATTTAACCACCAATCTCCTCTTCTTTTTCTCTCCTCTGCCAGTGGGTTCTCAGGACAGTTTGCTGGAAATCACCTTTCGCTCTGGCGTCCTCCCCGTGCTCTGTGACCCCACGACTCCCAAGCCTGAGGACCTCCACCTGCCCCCGCTAGGCCCCAGCTCGGCTGACTTCGCCCACTCGGTGGGCAGCCCCTTAGGTAGGCGCGACTGTTTGGTGAAGCTGGAGTGCTTCCGTTTCCTGCCGCCCGGGGACACCCCATCAGGGGGAGAGCCCCTCCTGGGCAGCTTGGAGCTCATCAAGTTCCGGGAGTCCGGCATCGCCTCGGAATATGAATCTAACACGGATGAGAGCGAGGAACGTGACTCGTGGTCTCAGGAGGAGCCTCCCCGCCTGCTGAATGTCCTGCAGAGGCAGGAGCTGGGCGATAGCCTGGACGATGAGATTGCAGTGTAAGGGGCCTGTGGGAGGCGGCGGCCAGGCTTCTGGGGGTGAAGGGAGTCAGACAATGTAGGGAGAGTTGTCTCCGTGGCCTGGGGCACACCCCAGCCTGGGCTAAATCTTCACCCAGTGGGGCCTGGAGAAACTTGAGATTTCCCAAAAGGGTTTTAATTTTGGAGAGTAGGAAAGAAAAGAGGGTATAATTCCCAGTGTCAAACTATTACTTCATTGTCCTGTTGATGTGAAAAATGGACCTGGCTTTCCGGGTCCCATTCCATTCCTTTAGAGGTTTGCCATCTCCAGAATTGCTAAGCCTGTATAGGAAGAACTTTTGCATCATAAAAAATGTGGCCAACAATTCCACAAGGTCACAATGACCCCCTTCTTCTCCTGTTGGGGATGAAGTATCTTTTTAAGATATCTCTCCCTGGTTAGGCCTGTCACTCAATGCCTAACTTTGTCTTTATTGAAAATAGAACCACTGCTAAGAGTTGAGGGTTCTGGTAAGAGAGAAAGGAAATTATATTCCTCAGTGTAAACGTGGAAGTGACACTTTCCCTACAGGATCAGCTGTCTTGGTTTTTGTAGTTGTCCTTTGAATTCCGCAGGAAGGTGAAGGAGTCATGAAAAAAAAAAAATTGAGATGGGTCCTTTCTTTGGGTATGGGATTTCGTTCCTCCTCTCTGTGAAAGGCAATACCCATCAGAATTATAGCTGAAAAGGGGTCCTGCCAATAGAAGCTATGTCCATCAGAATTTCAGTCCCTCTTCCTTATCTCCTCCCACCTTCATGCAGCTTCGTGGGGTTTTTTAAGTTTGTTAAATGGATAACAGCTGATAGCTGGGAACAGCTTGGGCCAATGGAAATCTCAAATGGGCCCGCTCCTACTTTGAGTCAGGAATTGTTAGCCATATCACCATCTCGATGTGCATATCCATCTAGAGCAGTGGTTCTCAAACCTTTGTTCTCAGTATCTTCATGTTGCTAAAAAACTATTGAGGATCTGTTCAAAGAGTTTTTGTTCACATGGGTTATATTTATAGCTATTTACTATATTAGAAATAAAACATAATTTTGAATTTGTAGATCCTCTAAAAGGGTTTCAGAACCCCAACAGTTCTTTGGACTACACTTTGAGGACCAATGATCTAGAGTAACTGAGGGATGGATTCGATACCTCATGAGAACTGTATATTGGAAGACTAGAGGAACAGTATTAAGAAAAAGCTCCCGTTATTTTCTCTGTGTAGTGAGATGGTACTGGTAATTCTTAATGGGAATTTAGAAAAAGCCTGAAGGAAAACTGGGATTTATTGGATTCCATCAATTTTTCCTGAAGGAGCCCTTTCTGTCCTACGCCTTAGACAGCAAAGTTATAGGCTTAGAGGTCAAGAATTGTTGAAGGGATTGGTCACAAGGATGTTTTAGTCCCAAATCATATATCATTAACCTAGGTTTCCTTTGTAAGTTAGGAAAAAGAAGTTTCTATCTATTCTTGTCCTCCATATAACTGTATTTTTAACATGTAGTTTGAAAGAAACTAAGTATTTGCTCATCAGAGAGCATTGTAAATAGAGGGAAGAGGTCTGATCATGTCAGTGGCCTGCTGTGGGCCAGCAGGCTGAAGGTGGCAGAATGGACAAGTCTGTGTTGTAAGAGAAGCTTGTGTTGGCAAGGCAGGCCGTAGGCAAGCTATTATAGGGCCCAAGGTACCTGAAGGTGTACATGTGTGTAAATATGTAGATATGTGGATATGAACATATACACTATAGATATGTATATATAGAGAGAATATATCTATATAGATGGAACAAGAAAGTGCCCAATTTATATGGAGAAGACAACTATAGATAGAAATAGGCTGGTAAAGGCAAAACTAAATGGAAAGTAGAAAGAAAAAAATGAGGGAGGGGAAAGAAGAATGAACCCAATAGAGGTGGTACAGGAAGCAGGCAGGCCTAGTTCTCAATGCAACACCAATCTCTCTCCAGAGAGAGCTTTCTGACTCTGTCAAGATCTTTTCACTCCCCTGCTTCATTTCTGATTTCCAAATGTTTGCTGATGATGCATTTGAGAGGACCCATTGTCCCACTGATTTGAAAACTGGATTAGTGTTGTAGCTGCTGATTATTTGGGATTGGAGTTGGGTTCCAGCTAGCAGCTACACCCTTAAGACCCCAGTGGGAACACTTGTTTTATCTTGGAAAGGGTGACCTGACTATAAATTTCTTCCTACTGGTTCAAACCTTTTGCTTCAATGAGAGGAAGAATAAAAATGAAGAATTGAGCTTGTTTCTAGAAGGAAAATAACTTTAGATTCTTGCTTTTGGCCCAGGGAGGACTTCCATGCCTTTTTCTCAGTCAATTTTTACGCTATTTCCTCCCATCCCCTGGGCTAGCCCCAGATATTCCATATGGTACCTATTCAGATATTGGTATCCTACACAGCATGAATTATATGAGTGCCTGCATGTTGAAGAATGGGTGACCATTACTGTGTGTCCAAATGGGAGTGTCTTTGGATTCAGAGCTAGGGAGGGCACAGGCAGAATGCATCAAGATGGCCTCAGCTGCTCAACCCTCAGCTGGGGAAGACAGGAAAAGAATTGGAACATCTCACACCTCCTATTCCAGTGGAGTCCCCCCACTCCCTCTCCTTTCCTGCTCTTTGCTCTAACTTGTTCTTCCTGTTTGATTCTTTAGTTCTGTGACATCATGGAGGAGATATGGGCTGGGGTTGGTTGGGGAGGGGGCTGGGTATGGACCTGTATCAGTGATGATCAGAGGCTGTGAACTCCCAGACCCCTCAGAAGTGGGTGGCACTTACTGCACAGGGCCAGAGAAAGAAAGGCAGCCTCTGCTCACCTCAACTGTACATTGGAATTGTAAATGTGTAATTATATTCCTGCTAATCTCAGCACTGTCTGTAAAACTTCTCTCTGGCCTTACTATCTACTGATCTTGCTTTCTTGAGGGTTGAATTGGTGTTTCATTTATTCCCCTCCAAATCCTTTCCCCTTTCTTCCCTTTGCTACAACTGTTGTATCATTAACTCTATTGACTCAACTCTCTGGGAAATTATTCTGTCCTTGTAAGTGCACTTACTCCCTGGATGTTGTCACCAGTCTAGTGGCTTTTGCTAAATAAATCTTTCTTATTTCTAAAGTCTTTTTCTGTCGTCCTTTCTTATTTCTTACTCTTCTGCTTTACTTGCCTCCTTTCTTAACCTCCTTCCTAAAAGTCAGGCAATGTGGGATAAGTGACTCATTTCCTATAAGGATGGTCAACAGAAGCAATAGATTTACCCCGTGCCAGTGGCAGAGTCAGAATCTGAATTTGAATCCAGATCCTTTTGACTCTGGACTCAGTGCTGTTTCCACAGTATCAAAATCACATTAGCACAGGATATTATATTTTCAAGTTTATATTTTCAGTTGCTACTGGTATAACTTTAACGGCCTTCTGAGTCCATAAGCCTAATTTAGTAATGAAGCTAATGATGATAACATCTATTCCCATTTGTTTATAAACAGAGGAGAAAAGGCCTTGGAATCGGAGGCTTTGTTTCCTATTGTAGATTTTGTGTAAATCACATTTCAGGGTTTTAAAAATTTGTGTAGTGGAAAGATTGGCTGAAATGACTGAAGATCCTTTCCTTCTTGCTCTAATCTATATTGTGTGTTTTGCCTTCAAGTATTAGGGGGTTGTTTGGGGGTTTTTGGTGAGGAAGAGAATGTAGTCCCTATTTTCCATTTAACTAATGGAAGCCTCTTTCAGTGTAGAACCTCCCTTTAATGTTGTTGATCCAGAGCTCCTTTATAATACTGTCTTAGTGAGCTGCTTGGAGGCAAGTGATGATCTGGTAATGATCACAGAGTTCCTTGGACCATATCCTTTGGGTACTACTGGGCTAGGATCATAGATCTTGAAGCCAAGGAGAAGAGAGGACACTTAGTTAAGTGACTTGCCCAAGATGTCACAAGTAGAAGAATTTGGGGCAGGATTTGAATTCATGTCTTCTGACTTATGGACCATATGTCTAAGACAACTGATGAGTAAGGTGACTTGCTCATGGATTCAAGTAGAAGACATGTTTAAGAGGCAGTGACATCAACCTGAGTCTTCTTGACTTCAAGGATAACCAATGCACCATACTGCTATCCTTTTCAGGCTAATAGTGGCTCTTTTACAATTCAAATTTTGAAGAGCTGAGATGTGGGCAATGACTCTCATTTGGGAAGTATGTGTACCCAGCTGTACAAGTCACTCATCTAAACACTGTAGTCATACTTGACAAAGATCAAACCAGTGAATGACACTGCAAAAACTCTTAAATTTCATGCTGTTCATCACATCACTGACAAAGAAAAAAGAGAGGAAGGAAGAGAGAAAGAGAGAAGGAAGGAAAAAGGGAAGAAAGAAAAGGAAAGGAGGAAGAAAAAGAAGAAAAGGAAGGGAAGGAAGAGAAAGGAAGGAGAAAAGGAAAGGAAGGAAGAAAGAAAGGAAGGAAAAGAAAAAGAGGAAAAAAGAAAGGAAGAAGGAAGGAAAAGAAAAGGAGGAAAAAAGAAAGGAAGAAAGAAAAAGGAAAAAGCAAGGAAGAAGGAAAGAAGAAAAAGGAGGAACAAAAGAAAGGAAGAAGGAAAAAGGAAAGAGAAACAAAGAAAGGAAGAAAGGATGGGAAGAAAGGAAGAAAAAAATCAAGGAAAATAAAGAAGAGGAAGAGAAAGAAAAAGAAAAGAAAGAAAGGAAGAAAAAGATTGCTCTTTTGGAAGAAAATTGAAAGAAAAGAAAGTCTATAATTACCACCATGTTTAAAACACACACACAACATTTTGTTCTTTGCTTCTGCCATCTACCTTGGACTTGTGATATGTTTTCCTAGAGCAGAGACCTGCTTAATTTCCAAAGAGACTTTTTAGGTATCCTCCTAGAAGTGTGGCAAAGACCTAGGGTTTCTCTTAGAATATTGGAGATCATTCTAGGAATTCTGCAACTCAATGCATTTGCTCGGGATTAGGTCCTTATTATACACTGATTTCACCCTTGTGAAATCAGAAAACTCCAGACATTGAGTCAATTCTAAATGTGCAGATTGAGCAAAGGATTATTCCTCAATTCAGAAGATGTTTCCCCCTTACCAAAGAGACCCCAAAACAAATGAGAGATGTAGAAAAAATCCCAATCAACTCACAGTAGCCTTCTTGCTTAAAAGTGCCCTAGTCTAGGTTGGGGAGAAGCAGGTATTTACTGTTTCAATGAAAAGTTACTGATTTTCTTGTAGGATGCAGAAAGTAGGTCAGCAGAGTAGGAGACTTTGTATCTACTTTGCTTCTGAAGGCAGAATAGTAGCCTTATTAACTGCTAAGATTTCTGCTTCAAAAGTAAGAGGTGGCCAAGGAGGACAACCTATGGCATCTATTTATTTTTTACATGCTGCTTGCTGCCAAAAAGCCCTATGAGGTGGCTCACCAATGTCATCTTATTAAATGAAACAGAAACTCCCCCCGCCCCCCCCCCAAAAAAAAAAAAAAAACTTATAGAGTAGACTTTTGATCCAAATCTTTTATCCTATCTAGGAAATCAGTCTTTGTACCTATAAAATGGGTTTTAATTAAGATGAATTCTAAGGTCTCTTCCAGTTCTAAATCCCCATATAGCTAAGGATTAGACTAAATGACCTCTGAAATCCCTCTGACTTTCTGCGATTCTGTACACGATTTAGTGATACTGAAGAATAGTCGTACAAGTGGTATTCTCCCCATTTCCTGGATGAGAAAATTGGGATTTCTTCAAACTTACCTTTCTAAAGGGTAAGTGACTAAGTACTGCACCAATTTAATATTGTACTAAGGTGACTAACAAGGGTTAGAGAATGGAAGCGACATTATGAGTAATTATTTTGATTTTAGAGTATGTATAAAAATGATTTAATGATTTTTTTCAGGATCCTATAGCTAGTCCTTGTGGTCAGGAAATGTACTTTTGCTAGACATCTCATAATCAGTGTTAGCATTTCTCTGGGATGAATTAGCTAAATAGTTCTAAAACTTTTTGGTCTGAGGAGCCCTTTATACTCTTAAAGATTATTGAGAATCCTCCACCAAGAACTTTTGTTTATGTGGATTATATCTGCCATATAAGAAATCACATTCATTATTGTAAAAATAAATTTGACTTCCTGTTCCCCCAGAGGTTCCTGGATCACACACTTTAAGAACGACTAGGCTAACGCAGAGGATCATAAATCTTGAGTCCAAGGGATAAGAACAAACACTTGGCTAGTTAAATGACTTGCCCAAAGCGTCATAAACAGTAGAGTTTGTGGCAGCATTTGAATTTAGCTCTTGACTCTTGGGCCAGCATTGTACCTCACATTGTAACTCATGAAATTTAAGGCTGAGCCTTTGTCACTCTCATTGCATTTGACAGGAGCATGATTTAAGGAACCCAATTTGAATACCAGAAGAAAACAGATAATATGAGAAATGAGGATTTTCTAGGTTTTGCCCTTCCCCATCTAGGAAAGGTGTTTGGTGAGAAAGAATAAAAAATCATATATTGGTGCATGTTAGTATGTATGTGTGCACATATACACACATATGTACAGGCATATGTATAGAATATAACATCCATAAGCATCTACTATATGTACTATATGCTTACCACTTTATAATGATCTATTTGGTCTTCACAAAACCTTTGGACATAGATGCTATTATTCCCATTTTACTGATGGGGAAACTGGCAAACTGATTCATTAAGGTTGTACAAACTGGTGTGTTTGTAGATAGATTTGAGTTCAACTCATCCGGGCTCCAGGCCCAGGTGATCTATTTATTGCCTGTGTATACATATTCACTTAATTACATATAATACATTTTGACTTTTATAATAGTCAATCTTAGGCTGGCCTGCCTGGGAAAAAATTGTAATAAAGACCTGGCTGTAGAGAAAGTGGTTGGTGACATCTAGGCAAGTGAATCACCAATAGCAACTGAGAAAATGGATGAAAATCAAAGGTCCTTCTGAGGAGACTTTAATGGTATTTAAAAAGGGGTAAATTCTTCCAGGGAATGGGGAAGTAAATTGTTGGAAAGTTGCCTTGGAGAGAAAATCTGGAAGTACCCCACAAACCTCTCCCTGGCCGTGCTGCTCCCCTCTACGGGAACCAAATTTAATTGCCTAGATAATTTTGTCTCTTGTGAGGTTCATAAGGGATGAGATAGGATTGGCTTTCTCACTTTCCCAGTACAGTGAGCTTATACCCATTTTCATATCATTTACTTTACTAAGAAATATTTCCAGATGTGAAGACTTCATCCTAGGGCAGCTAGATGACACAGCCCTGTAGTCAGGGGGACCTGAATTCAAATCTGGCCTCAGACACAATACTGGCTGAGTGATCTTGAGCAAGTCACTTAATCCCAATTGTCTTAACACCCCCCCCACACACAAAAAAATTAGGGAAAAAAACCCATCCTTACAAAAAACTAGAGTGTCCAACTGATTACTTCTTCCAGGAAGTAGCTGAAATTTTTTTCCATCTATAAGGAGATGGCATTCGGTCCTAAGAACATTTACCCCAAACACCAAAAATGTCTATTTCCCCTCATGCTGTGACAATAAGAGATCACTAGATCACTCCAGGGCCTGAGTGAGAAATAAATGGTCTTCTAGTGACCTAAGTTACTAAAGAAACATGAAGCCTGCAGGAATCCCCAAGATTAGGTGAATCTAGTTGGGAAATGGAAACACCAAGAACTGAGTAGAGGAAATGTAATTTGGGAGACAGGGATTGATCACCTCCTTCATTCTGGGCATTAAGTAGGTTTCTGTTACCACAAATTAAGATTGCATTAACTTTTGTGATTTCTATAAAACACCATTGGCTCACTTGTAGCAACTAAAGCCCTCAGCATCCTTGTACAGGACTTATTTCTAGCCTTTTATCTCCTTTATCTTCTATTTATACAGTTGATTTTTAAAATTCATAACAGAATACATTTACCACTATTAAATTTCATCTAATTTCATTTGGCCCATTATCCTAAACTGGTGAAGCCACTTTGGGTCTCGAGTCTGTCATCCAACCAAAAGCGATGTGCCATTTATACCCATTTAAATAACTGGTAAAGCTTGGGTCGCAGATGAATCCGAGATTCTTGGGGCACTTCCTTAAAGACCTCCCCTTCCAATGTGACATTGATGTATTAATGACTGCTTTGGGGAATCTTATTTTTTTCAACCAGTTCCAAATCAACCAAATGTATCATTCCCCAGCTACCATCAGGACAGAGAAATTACCATATGGTTAGACTTAATACCAGCTTGTGACTAATACTTTGATTTATTCTCACTTCTTTAGACATAACATAGTTTTTAACCCCCTGTATTTTCCTTTGGTCTGATCTAATGGGCTGCTGTAAGTCTACTTGAAAGTCTGGCAGCTGCTGGTGGAGACCCTGTCCCCTGGCCGTGCCTTCTGCTCCTTTCCCCAGAGAGTTTTGAGTTTTCGGTAGTACACCTTGCAGCTGAAGCCTTCCTTGAACCCCCCTTTGATGTGACTTTTCAGTGAGTGCAGCGTGGGGTACATGCGGCAGCACGCCACACATTTGTAGCCGTTCTGCTGGGCGGGGTGCCACTTGGAAGCTGTCAGGATGTCTTGGGATGTGATGTAGTCCTTGGAGTCCAGGCCGGGTCTGGGTTTCTTGGTGGTTTCCCGGGGACAGGCGTTCTCCAGGGAGGAGGAGGAAGAGCAGATGCTCTCGGCCATATCCTCAGGCTGGCCAGTGTCCCCCCTGCCCTCCCTGCCCTCATCCCGTTGTACCTCTGGGAAGCTGTAGGTGTCCAAGTGACTTTCTTTATCTGTGCACACAAAGTAGCTATAAGGGGAGAACCAGGGCCGGTAGATGGTACAATTCCGCCTCAGCTGTTCAGTGCTTGGTGTGTCCCCCAAGGCACAGTCTATTAAGGGAAGAAAAGAGCTGAACCTAAGCCTCTAGTGCTTGGGGAATCCCTCTGGGCTTGGTAAAGTTGGGGGCTGGGTGTCCCCAGTAGAGGAAGTGAGTTGGAGGTCTGAGAAGCACCGGTGAATTTGGGAGAACAATTTGGGACATTCAACCTGTTCTCTTTTTTTGGTTTGTTTTTAGGTGGGTTAAGTGTTACAGCAGTTCAGTCTCTGGGGCAAAATAGTCATAATCTTGGGCAAATGATCTTGAAAGTTTGGCGTGTGACCTGGCCGAATCTTGCCGCTTCCTGAGATAGTCCTTCCCTGGAGATAACCCTTCCCCTGAAGACAGACACACCACCCAGAAGGCAGCCCGCAACACAATTCCATGTTCAGCATTTACACTAGCAATGTTTACATTTCATGACCAATTAATTTTTCCTCCCTCGCTGACCTTTTTCCCTTCACCCTGATTCCTGGGAGTCAAGGGGTGAAGGGTTAGAGAATAAAAGGATTAGAGAGAGAAGCGGAAAACACGGCCTGTGGTGGCAAAGCTTCTCAACCTCCCTGCCTTCGGGAGCAGCCCTCTCACTCCAGTTTCACAGACATAGATGTACACGGATACATGCACCTACATAGCTCTGTCTATGTGAACACACACACGGTTGGGGAAGACCTCACCTGCTGAGAACACCGTGTTATGTACCCCATGCCGGAGAGCACTGCATTGGTACTGGGGTGGCAGGACCTGAGCAGGGGTGGGCACCTCACCAGGTCCAGGAGTCTTTGAGATGTCTGAGTGACAGAAGGAAATACTCTGGTAAGCTAAGTGGAGAGTCGCCCTTCTGCAACATCCAGCGGGATCGGGGGGAGCTTCCTCTTTGGTTCTTTGTTCTCATCTTTGCCAAATGATCTCTTGGGATTGAGATGACACCACGAACATGCAGTGCAATGAGGCAAGGCCATTTCAAATGATGTTCTAGGAGATTTCTGAATGGGACCATTTCATTGAAATACAGGAAAGAGCAGGTGGGGTAAAGGAGACAACTTTGTTCTTCCTCCTGGTCCACCCTCTCTCTCAAGCCCTTCTTGTATTCTGTATGCGTGAAGCCCTCTATACTGCCGGGTTTTAAGTAATCCTGAACTCAGTGTCCTCTGACCCAGAGACCTCACACATAGTCAAAAAAGATGACCACTGGTCAGGATTAAAGTACTGGGCGTTCTACCTTGTTGGCCCAGTGGAGTTGATTAAGCTTAAATACACAAATAGCAGTTTTTGATCTTGTAACACAATCTTTTTTATATAACCAAGGGGTGCATGAGGAAAAAAAAAAAAAAACAACCACCACTCATTGGTTTGCCAAAACCATATTCTCTTTGTCCATATCAATAAGATTTTTCACATTAGATGGTGGACTCAAAGGCTAGATTTCTCTGTAATTTATCTAACCAAAGCCAGAACATACCATGATGATTAGAGTGGTAAATCATTTTAAGAAAATACATGTTTCATTTTGGAAATCAATACAAACTAAAGGGATAAAAAGTTACAGAAAATTGACAGGATATGTTTTGTTCAACCCCTGCTATAGAAGCGAAAACAATATTAACCATTTGGTACTTTCCATGACCCACCACCCATGTAGAAGAATAATTCGACCCTTTAAGTTTCTAGTCCTATACATCAGCCAGGGGGGCTAATAAAGTACTTCAAAGAAAGATAAAGTCATGGTTCCTAGCTTCACCCATAGTTTACCTGGTAAGCTGGTTGCGCGAGAGGATGTAATATCAGGAAAAGTATTCATGGCAGAGGAAGAGATCCGTGGTCCTGAAATGCTAAGGAGAGAGAAGTTCTCCATGTTCTGACTCTTGGTAAGTTATGGAGATAGCTTTCTCTTCCTCCTTAGATGCTAGTTGTGTTGTCCAGGCGATAAACATTCTGAGATCATTTGACATCATAAGAAGGTCACATGATTCCACTTGCCAGCACAGCTGGACCAGTTGCTAGCCAAAGGAAGATTTAAATCCCCACTTTCCTTCAGCTAACTCTAAATTCTTATTTCACTCGATCCTACCATTTCTAAGTAAGTTTTACATACCTTGGGTCTGTCCTCAATATCACCCAAGGAAGAATAAAAATCATGGTGACTTAGGACCTTCTTTGATGTCCTCCTATTTTTATCTTTCTCTGGTCACTTCACTGCTTCTCACCCACCCCCGCCCCCCAAATCGCCTTTTCCTAATTAATTCCCTTCTTACTATCCCCTCCTCCCTACCCTTAAAAAATAAAATAAACTCAAACATTCTATTCCAGGCTATCTTTTTTTCTCACCATGGTCATCCATTAGGATGCACGACAGTGTGCTAAGTTATACTGGCGGAGATATATGGAAAAGCCATGGTCTCTATTGAGAAGGGACTGACAAAGTTGTATGGAGCATGTGAAAATGTGTGTGGGTTTGCCTGTGGGGGAAGAGAGGAGAGGTGAGTAGGAGAGAAAGGGGGAATTAATCTTTCTGTATTTCTTTAGGGGCCTACCCAGTGAGAAAGTAGTGAGAGAAATATTCCTTCACTGAGACCATAGGAGTGTGTAATATAATAAATACTCCTGTTTGGGATTCCCAGTTGAGAAGCAGCTGTAGTGGAAATAATCAAGGCTTACCTTGGAAACTTGGATTGTCTTAGCACTGTCATTCGAGGCATCATTGTACAATGGAAAGAATAACGGAGTGGAGGGTGAGATCCCAGGCCTCGCTTGGCTAGCAAATAACAGTGTGTCTTTGAACAAGTAATCCCCCCATTTTGTACTTCATTGTCTTCATCTGTCACAAGGAAGGGCTGAAATCGATGACCTCTCATTCCTTCCAGGTGGAACATTTTAGGATGCCGTGATTTGCATCCTAGGAAATGATAGGTAGATATTGATAAATGAAACTGAGGCCGCCTGGAGCACCTGGGATTTCATTTCCCCCCTTTTTCTATTCACTTTCCACCACTGACATCACTTTAAAACCTAGTGCTGTTAAAGCACTCTAAAATATAATGGGGGAGAAGCTCCCACCTCTGAAAATGCTGAAAGGCAAAGTGGCCACAGGCCAGTCATTTACTGAGCTGGTCATCTCTGAGATTCCCATTATGCTCCTGGCAGGAGGACCCCATTCTGGCCTGAGACGTTCCCCCTGGCATCTCTGTGTAGGAGGCTCAGGGGCATTTCTAACACCTTCCTGTACTGGTCACTTCACACAATGTTTCTTTCTTTCTCATTTCTCTCCCGCCTGCTTTCCGAGCCCCTGTCTGGGTCAGGTAAGACACCCTTTCCCCCGCCGGTGACGCATGCTGCAGAATGCCCCCTTCTCTGCCCCTTTGTGTGCATGCTGTGTGTGGTGGTGCTGGGGGAGGGAAGCCTGGTCCCAGGTCCAGTCATTCTCGCCTCCAATAATCACTGGAGCCCTGTGCCTCTGGGGAGTTGTCTCAGACATTCTTGTATCTTAGGAGGACAAGCTTCTGTGTTCTCTTCCTTGATTCATGCCAATGCCCATGGATGTCCTGGCTGAGACGATGCTGTTGCTGTACTCTGCCTTCTCTCCCACCCCCCAAATTTGATTGTTGATTATCTATATGGTTGTTGTCAAGGAAACTTGGCCTAGTACCATTCAGACCACGAGGGGAGGGGGGAGTCGATCCATGTCGTGGCTTGGGGGAAAATCATAATTCCCAGCAGGATAGTCCAGAAAGGCTACCAGAATTTACCCACAGGACACATATATTAGACTTGCCCAGGTATGATTTTCGAAAGGATTCCTGGGCTGCTGGAAGAGAGAAGGAACTCAGAAAGAGTTCCAGCTCACCTCCATGCTGAGAGTATTGGAATATTCCAGAATATACAGTAAACTCAATTGTTTACATAGAATGAATGCATTTCAGTAAACATTTGAAGCCCACTATGGAGTTACCATGAAATCTGATATGGGATCTTCTCTGAGGAACTGGTGTTCTCAATGTGGAAACAAGACACATACATGCATATGAACTCATTAGAAAATAATATACAATGGGCTTTATTTGAAAACTTCTTAATAAATGGGAGAGAAAACAGTTATCCCCCCTTCCCAATAGAATGTAAATTTCCCAAGGGGAGGGACTAAGGGATCATTTAATATTTGCCTTTGATTTCCAGTATCTAGTATAGTACTCTTAGCAGGTGCTTAATAATTGCTTAACTGAATTTGAATTTCAAATGGTAGTATGTAATGGTCTAAGTTGACTACGGTGATGTTCTATCTAAATGTCATGTGTGAGCAGGCTCCTGTCTATGGGAGAGGAGCAGAGATCCAAATCGATAACTCAGCGATATTTTCTAATTTTTGAGCTTTATATTTGTTGGGGGTACTTCCCTTCAATTAGCTATGCTTGCCTGATGACTTAAAGAACTTCAAATGACACAGCCACACTGGGAGGAAAAGAAAGTTTCAGCTTCTCCATCCTGTTGTTGGGTCCTTTAGGAAGCAGTCAAGCTCTATTGTTGAAGAGTGTTAAAGACTTATTCCATGTAGAGTGTGTGGGTGAGACTGACTATGGCCTGGATGGAGCAAGTTTCCCATCCATACACTCAGAGGTGATTTGGATAGAGTCCCTCCCGAAAAAGGTTCTGTTTCTTCCCAATTACTTGATATGAAAGATGGGACCTACAATAGTCCTATTTCCAACCACTTTTCTGAAGAGTCAAGTTCAGGGGACAGTGTTAGAGAGGAGTTAAAGGAGTGAAAGGTAGGAAGCTTCTTATTGCTGAAGGAGAAGTTTTATACCATCCTTTCCCCTCTGAATTTTCTTGATATGTGGAAACTTGCTCGTCCAGAGGAGTTGATACAGTGTACCGCTGCCTGAAACTTGTGAGAGGGAAAAGCTGTAGACTCCCACTCTACCCACCAGCCAAGGACAGAGAAACCTTCTCTGTAATATAAATTTAGATACATCTAAATGAAAAATATATCACAATGTAGGTTTCTCTGAGAAAGTTTCAGTGGGGTACAGCCACCTAAAAGGAGGGAGGTTAAGGATCCCAGAAACTTTTTGCTCAATCTCCCCTTCAGGAGATGAACAAGATTCATTTAGCATATATGGGTGGAGAATCCAGTCCTCAAGTCCCAGGAATTCTACCTGTGCCTGTGTGTTTAATCATCTCTGGGTTAGAATGCCCAAGTGATGATTATAGAAGCAGTACAACCTCGCAGAAAAATCACGATTAGGCTGACAATCCAGCCACACCAATTTAAATTCTCATAATGCTCAGTTTTTTTTTTCATTCAAAAAAAAAAAATCATGGAGTTCTCAGTTCCCATTTGCCCCCCACCCCTACTTCTCCCATTTAAGAGGTAGTAATTTAATTCAGCTAAACTCAATCCCAGAGAAAGGAAATTTGTTGATCAGTCTCAGTTACTAATCTCAAGGTCAAATGATCCCTAAACCCATGTAATCTTCAATAATAAATCTCTAATAATATCTAAGAATGAGTGCTACATAAAACTGGAGGGGCAGTAGAGTCTGCCTCGCTGGAAGATGGATAAAGCAAAAGAAAATATTTTTTGGGGGGTTGTGTAAGTGTAGGTGAGCCATCAAAATGCAATACATAAATTTCCCTCCACTTTGGAATGGTCACGCACAGCTCTGCCCGCCTCCCCCAAGAAACCAGCAGCCCAAGTGGGCGAGGGTTGGACTGGTTGGCCTCTAAGGTCTGCTGTACCTCTGAGATTCTATAAATACCAGCTGCAATCTTCCTCCTCTTTAGTTGTCAACAGGCATGAACAGTCAACCTCTAGACTCTAGCTAATATGGACCAGTCAGTCTTTGTTTTATCGACCTATCGATTCCATGCTTATAAACAAGGATAGGGTGGGTACATGGGTAGAGTTCTATAGAAAAGTCTCCTGGTCCTCCTTAGCCCTCCCATCCCATCACCCAGATGTGTGATAAGTCACATAATTGGATAGAAGTGGTCATGACATTTTGTGGTATAGCAATAACATCTTCCATCCCTTTCTAAGTTCTTAACTGCTTCCAAGGTCTGGTGGTATGAATGAACATGTCAAGTGGTTCTGTTTCCCACTCTCTCCTGAAATGCTAAGCTCAGGAGATGGAGGGTTGAAAAGAATTAATAGAGCTGAAAAGTGTGGATTAAAGCGAAGCAACATAGTACAATGAAAGAGGAGTAGCTTTAGAATGGGAGGAATTGGATACAACTCCCAGATGAATTATGTTACCACCTATGAAAAGTTGAACAATTTTTAAGCCTGTTTTCTCATCTATGAAGTAATAAGCCAAGAAGACTGTTGAGGATTCAGATCCAAATCGTTGAAAATATCTACAAATAAGCTCTGGAACTCTAAAAATTAATTGTTAAACAATATATTGATTATGGATTTAGTCACTATTTTGCATATAGCTAGTCTATGAATTTAAAAGAATTTAGGAAGAGACTAGTCAGCTCTTTCCTGAGCATTTCCAAAGCTTTTTAGAAGTTGAAAAATTGAAAATTGCTTATGCAGATATAAAGAGTAGAGTAAGGGAGATGAGGTTTATTGAATCCAGGTGAAAAAAAAAAAAAGAGTTTTTGTTCCTCAATTCCCATTTCCCCCTTTACCTACCTTCTTCTTTATCCATTTCTGTTCCCAGTTGACCAAAGCATGTTTGAGAATTCTAACACAGCTCCCACACCAAAGTTGCAGCCGAGCCGTTCCTTTCCCCACCTGTCCAAGTCTACTGCCCTCAGCTCAACAGCTTTGGGCCCCATGGAACCGAGTGGGCCGGGGCTCCGCGTGGGCAGCAGCCAGCATCTCAAGAACCTAGGGAAGGCTGTGGGAGCCAAGGTCAATGATTTCTTGAGGAGGAAAGAGCCAGGGAATCTCGGGAACACTGCAGGAGTGATGGAGATCAACAAAAATGCAGGAGCCACACTGTCTGCTCCGGATGATGCTCCATCAGGAAGCTGGCAAGAAGAAGAAAGGTGAGTTGCCAGCAAACTGTCCCCGTAACCTCCTTCTGAATAGTTGTTCAACCCCTTTACTCTCTATGGGCCGAGAGCTCTGGAAGTTGCCGCTATGGATTCAGTCACCTTTCCCCAAGCCCCACTCCCATGGCCTGTACTAACTTACTGGGGTACCATCAGTGCAGGACTGGGCTCTGCTTTCATCTGCAGTGAGATATGCATTTCCTTTCAACCTTCTAAGTTGTCTTGGGCTAGAAAATCATCTCACCCTGTTTTTTTGTGGGTTCTGTCACTCTAGATTTTGTTTTGAGGTACTTTTAAAGTTGTTTGGTGGAGAATTTGGGAGAACTAAGTGAACTAACTTCTTACCTTTATTTCGCCATCCTGACTTTGCTCTTGTATAGTGTCTTTTAATGATGTTTAAACTCAATTAGCTTTTATTGGCTGCCCTGTCATACCATTGATTCATAACTAAGACACCAAATCCACTAAAACTCTCAAGTTTATTTCACATTCAATGCCATCTGGCCACATCTGCTCTATCCTATATCTGAGAGTGCAGTAGATAAGGACTTTGTTAAATCTGGCCTTTGTCACTCACTAGCTCAGGCCATGGGTAAGACATAATCTCTCTGGAGCTCAGCTTTTTCATCAATAAAAATGAAAAAAAAATCTATAAATAGGCAGCATGACTAAGTGGATTGAGAACCCAGGTTCAGAGCAGAAAGACCATGATTGAAGGCCCTCCTTTGACATATCATGAATGTGTGACCTTAGGCCACTCTCTTAAAAGCTATAAATTACGGAACATTCATCATCTTCACTAGTAATGGGGGTGTTCTCCCCTGAGATCTCTCTAAAATCATGAAACACACATCTAAACAAACAAAAATGCTTATGTTCATGTACCAATCCAGCTGGGCAATGGGAGCAAAAGAAAATGAAAATCCGTTCCTGCTCTTAAGAAGCTGTGACATAGAAAAAGTTCAAGAGACCTAGTTTCTGGGTAATTAATCATTTTCTTAATCATGCTAACAATAGATAATAAAAGGGATCAATGGCACTCTCAAATGCCAAAGACCCTTTTCATAGAACCATTAAAGGCTTATATGCCCTTGGAAGAGTGGGTGTTCTTGAAGTTGGCAATCAACTCTGATTGGTTAACAAGTAATAAGAAAATGAACATTATAATAAAAGGTGGGCTTTTTCTAATAAGAATGTGGAGAAATGACTGATCACTCAGTCTTAGGCAAAGAGACCTATTTCTTATCCAACTATCAGTGTGCAATTGTTTTTTTTTTTTTTATTTGACCCAAGTACAAAAATTTCCATTTATCATTCTTAATTTTCAAGTTAGAAGGATTAAATGAGGTCATGTCAGCCTTAAAACAGTTCATAAATGCTAATTACCCACCTAGGGCAAATGAAACAAAAAAAAAAGTATCCATCTCTGCTCAGACCTGGCACTATGGACCAAAATTTACCTTAGATTAAATTCTGTGTAAGGTTTTCTCATTGGGTGGGGCAATAAGTCCCATCCAGTATCAAAAGGCATGTATTCAGAGGCTTTGAGCTATCACATCCATCTACAATGTCTTTCAGATGCTAGCTTAGACTAACATAGAATAAAGTTTCAGGGAGAGAAAAGCCCAGGATCTCCCCGATATTAAACAATGAATTATTTAATAATCATTTCTCTAAGAGCTATACATTTTACTGGTGTGGGATTCACTGCAAATAGATAAGCATATTCATGATAATTTAAGGAGAAATGGATCTGGAAAGGCTTACCATAGGGAAATGGCACACGAACTCAACTAACCTTGTGGGGATAGGATTCTGAGACATAGGAATATGGAGAAAATGTACTCCAGTTATGGAAGACAGGCCATGCAAATGTTTAGAAGGAAAAGATGGGGTACCGAGCCCTGGAAAAGGCAAGCACACCAATTCAGCTCTAAGAATTAATTGAAGGGCATCTAGGTGGCGCAGTGGGTAGAAAACCAGCTCTGAAGTCAGGAGGACCTGAGTTCAAATGTGACCTCAGACACTTAACACTTCCTAACTGTGTGACCCTGGGCAAGTCACTTAACCCCAATTGCCTCAGTAAAAAAAAATAATAATAATAAATCATGTCAGCTCCAAAACATCACATAAATACTAACTGTTGATGTGATTAATGTGTAGTTGTTTTTTTTTTTTTTTTTATTCAAACCAAGTGTAGGAATTTCCATTTATCATTCTTAATTTTCAAGCTACAAGGATTAAATGAGACCATGGCAGCCCTAAAACAGAACATAAATGTCAACTATTAATGTGTAGGTTTTTTTTTTTTTTAATTCAATCCAAGTGCAGGAATTTTCATTTATCATTCTCAATTTTCAACTTGATAGATGCAGTCCATCATTCCAGCCTGTCTTACTGAATCTTGACTCTGTCATCTAATTTATTAACTTTCCTTGACAGCTACACCTTCATTTAAGTCATTGATGTGTGGAGCAGGGCAGAAAACAGAGCCCCATGCTTTGTCACCTCCCTTCAAGGTGGTCTAGATCCATTAAACAATGCTCTTTGGGTATGTCCTTTCAAAGAGTTCAGAATCTACTTCATTGTATGATCATTCAACTTAAATTTCTCCATCTTGTCCATATTTTCACCAAATGCCTTGCTGAAACCCAGCAGTATTTCTCTGATCTGCTAGTCTTCAGGAAGAGGAAATGTTGAGTCTGATATGACTTATTTTTAGTAAATTGAACTTGATGGGTACCATACAGAAAAGAGAACTGATTTTGGAATTTGAAGACCTACATTAGAATCCTGGCTCTGCTTCTCAATTACTGGAAAATCTTGGAATTTAACAGCTCTGAACCTTGCTTTTTCTCATCCTTAAAATGAAGGAGAAATCGACCTGTCTCTCAGATCCAAGTTCTATATCACTCCCTCCCCCCCCCCCCAAATACTCTCATCATTCACTTACATGCCTAGTATTTTTGCCAGAGAAAGCATCAAGCTTATCAGGTAGTTTTCCAGTATTATTCTTCCCTTTGGAATTATTTTGGAAGTATTTTTATTTCCTTTGGAATTACCCATCTTCATTCTTATATCATCTTTCTCTATCTTTCAGAAAGCCTTCAAGATCCCTGGCAGTGACTTCTACAAATGCCTACTTTTTAATGGCTATAATATAATTTATCTGAGTCAGGAGACTTGATTCATTATTTCTCTCCCTTATCTCCCCCCCATAAATCCTTTCCACCTTTAGACTTCCCTGTCTCTAATAAGAACGCCATCATCTTCCAAGACTATTCAAGTTTATAACCCTAGAATTCTCTTGGATTCATCCCTCCCTTTTATTTTTCTTAGCCAGTCAGTTGTCAAGACTTTTTCATCCTCTCCTTTCCATTCACTCATGCTAGTCCTTGTTCTACCATAAGCCTTTCCCTGTCAACCTTCATCACATAGTTATATGTTTTAGTGGTGGCTCTACAGAAATTCAGACGTTTATACATTAAAACCTATTTTGGCTCCTTTTCCCACCTTTATTCCTTGTAGTTTAAGAAAATTTTTGTTTACAGTATAGCAATCAAGGTCATACTCACCCCCTTCATATCTCCTGGCCAGTGCTAGTTTTGTTGTGTGATCACTTGACATCCCAGATCTCCTTGCAGAAGGGGGCCTGAAGAAAGCAAAACTCCCTAAAGGGAGCTTCACCTATTGATTTTCAAAGAAGATGGTCATAGATTTGCTGCTCTGCCTCCATCAGACCATCTGGAATACTGCATTCATTTCTGGGTACTCCCATTTTAGGAAAGACATTGGTAAACTGGAAAATGTCCTGAAGAGTATTGTCAGATGAGTTAAGTTCATAATTTATAAGGACTGGTTGAAGAAACTGGGGATGTTCATCAGAGAAGAGGAGACTTGGAAAAAACATAATTTTTGCTGGGTATCATCATACTTGCTCACTTGGTTCACAAGGCTAGAAACAATGATAGACATTGCAGAGGCACAGTAAATAAGTGTTTCCTATAAAGCATTATTTCCTAAATATTAGAACTGCTCAGAATTAGAATGGACTGTGTCAAGAGGCAGTAGTTCCCTTTGAGGGGAGTCTGCAAGCCAAGGGTGGACAAATACTTAGCTCCATCAAAGAAAGCATTTTTTTTTCAACTCTGGGTTGGACTGGATGCTTCCTCTGACATCCTATAATTCTCAGGGAGTCCCACTGTAATCTACACTGGTCGGAGCACATCTGGGGTTTTGTAGTCAGTTGTAGGCAATGTATTTTAGAAAGGACACTGATAAACTGGAAACAATCCGGATTCTGAGAGCATGACCAGCATAATGAGAGAGGATTTGATCAAAGAGATGAAAATCATTAGAATTACCTAAAGAGGTATATGGCATAGAAGAAAGAAGGCTAAGAAGCAGCTAGTTTTTAGTACTGGAAAATTTGCCATGTGGAAATAGGGCAAGATTTTTTTTACTTAGGAAGAATGTAGTTGTGGAGAGGTGGACTTCAGCTCAAGAAAAAAAATTGCTAATAATTAAACTTCCAAAAGTGAAAGGGATGACCTTTAAAGATAGTAAATTCTCTTCCACTTGGAGTCTTGAGTGGAGGCTTTTTGACCTTGTGTTGGGGGCATTATCGATGGAAGGCTTATTCACTTATAAATCTGCATTGATAATCACTGACATTTTATTCATCTCTGAACTTTTATGCGCCTAAACAGGCTCTGAATTAAAAATTTATTTTTATTCAGATTCCCTCTCTACTATCTCCCCAAAGGTGGGGGAGGGTGGAGAGTCCTAGTCAGTTCTCAGATCACCTTCACATATTTTCTTTCTCTCAGTCACTATGCCCCTGATCTTCCTTTGAGTGTCTGTGATTTGACTGGCAGCATCATTACTTATTGTGAGTTTGCCAGTGCTAGTGGAGGTTGTTTCTGGATAGGTTCCAGCTCCCTTATAACTCTCCAAGTATAGTAAGGAACAATTCAGGTAGATTATAGAAAAGTGACTGCCTTCCTCCAAATGGCAGCCATCTGAATTGCTGAATTCAACATGTCTCTTAATAATTTTAGAGTATGATAAGATGCAGCCCTTGCCCATGAGAAACTCATGTTCTTGTTGGAAAGAGGAAACATAAACATTAAAAATAATCAATCAGCAAGCATTTGTTCAGCGCCTACTATGTGGTAGCTGCTGTACTAGTTGTTTCCACATCATCTTCCCCAATAGACTAAGCTCTTTGAGATCAGAGGCTAGTTTTTTTATTTGTTTTGCCTTATATCTCCAGAACATACCCCAATGTTTGGCTCGTTGTTGTTGTTGTCCAGTTGTCCATCAGAGACAGTCTTTTAATTGTCCTGAGTTCTGTGTCATACAGCTGTGTGTAGGACTGTAGCTAGGGTTCTCAAACCCTGTTCTCAAACAGAGGGCCATATGGATTTGAGCTTACATTTATATAGTATATTTCACAATTATATAATGTAATGTTTTAAAGTTTGCAAAACACTTTATATACATTGGGCCCTCCCAATAACTCTGTGAGGGATATGCTATTATTATTCCCATTTTACAGATTAGGAAACTAAGCCCAGGATCACAAAGCTAGTAAATATCTCAGGAAGAATTCTAACTCAGTTCTTTCTAACTCCAAATCCCATGCTCCATCTCCTGTGTCACTTCTCTGTCTCAAAATTATAGTATTTGACTTTCACAACAACCATGAAGTACTTCTGAACTACTTTAGAAATATTATAATCAGTCAATCAACATTTATTAAGTACCTACTATACTTCAAGAAGGCATCCAGGTGGATCAGGAAAGAGGGTATGGATCTGGAGTCAGGAAGACCTGACTGAAATCTAGCCTCAGACACTCACTAGCTGTGTAACCCTTACCTTAATCTACTAGAGAAGGAAAGGCAAACCAGTCCAGTGACTGCCAAGAAAACCCTACGAAAAGTATTGGGATGAGTGAAAGAACTCTGGGATATGACTATGAACCACTACATAGAATTCCCAATCCCTCTGATGTTTAGTTATTTAGGAGGACCATTTATGGGGAGACCAACCAGAAAGCTGTTACAGGGACAGTCCTTCTAATGTCACACAGTCAGCATGGGTCCTAGATGGGACTTGAGCCTAGAGCTACCTCTTTATTGTGCCATCCTCTTACAATGGGCAGGAAAATCGGGTGGTACATTGGGGTCACGCCAAGCAAAGCTGCTCAGAGGACCAGCCTTTGAGGGCAAGCTTGGCTCGTGGGGCAGGGTAGTCCAGGATGGCCTGGAGCAGTATGTTTGAGGGGTCCCAACAGGAGATAAGACTGGAAAGGTAGATTGGCCCCAAGAACTTTGAATTTCCAGCAGAGGACTTTGAAATTCTGGGCTGTAGGGAGTCACCCAAGACTTCTGAATAGACAAGTGACTCCACCAGATTTGTGCACAAAAAGGTTCTTTTGACAGGGCTATACAGAATGGATTGGAGGAGGAAGAGAATAATAGTTCACATTTACATAAACAAAGGATCTCAGTTTTCAGATATGTAAAGTCAACATTAAGTTTTTAAGGGTCTCTTTATTTCTAAAATCTGTAATCCTAAGGACTTTTCTCACAAAAACTCCATGGGGAAGATAGTGTAATTGTTATCTCCATTTTATGGGTGAGACTTCTGGGAAGTGGGATCCAGGAGGCTAAGTCCCTTGGCAGATATGACACACTAGTAAGTTAAGAGATTTATTGAAAATGCGTCTTTATTGTTGCTTTCCTGGTAGGTCCGCTCTTTTGGAAGCATTCCCCCGCCTCGATCCGCCGCCTCCTGTGACCAAGAAGCGCACCCCTCGGGCCCTGAAGAGTCCCCAAGAAATGCTGATTTCACCCCAGCCTGTGGTGAGCAGCCTGGAGTATGGGGCAGAGCTGTTGGCTGGGCCACCCCAGGAGCCGCCTTCCACAGTGCCCAGCCTAGGAGAGCCGGTCTCAGAAGACAATCTGGGACCAGAGAGCTCCACGGAGACAGTGCCAGGGGGTGAGACCCTGCCCAACGGAGAGGTCCCTTTGTCAGTGCCGGATCTCATCCACAAAGACTCTCAGAGTGATTTCAAGCTGAGGACGACCGAGTGGAGAAGGGCTTCCTCCCCCAGCCTCAGTGAAAGAAATGCCCTCAAACTCAGCCTTGGACCTCTCAGCCTGACTGAGCCCCAGGAAGATGGCAGCCCCCCGCCTCGGGCAAGGACCACCAGCCTTGACAATGAGGGACCTCACCCAGACCTCCTGTCCTTTGAGTAGATCTTCCATCCCCTTGCCCCCTAAAGGAGCACCACGGTCCTTCCTCTAAATCTGGGAAACAAAGTCCCTGCCTTCTTTTCCCACTGTCCAGGGAGGTCCTGTCTCAGCCACCCCCCTCTCCCTTTGAAGGCACTCTCAGGTTACCAGGTAAAAATCCTGCCTTGGCCCAGGAGCTCCGAGACCTGAGAAGCCTAGTAGTAGCTTTGCTTGTGTCTAGATGGTTTTTGTCTCCTGTGGAGGTGGGGGAGGAGGTAAGAATTCCTGTCACATTGTAGTCCCCCTCATTTCTTTGGTATCTCTCCAATGCTGTTCTACACCCAGTCATCCCCTGTTGCACCTACACACATACAGTTGGGATGATGGAGCAGGGCAGATTTCACTGTGATTTACAAATGATACTTAATAATAATAAAAGTCCTATTAATTCTGGTAGTAACCCCCGGTAACATGCTGACCACACTTCATTACTCCGAGGCATACACAAGTCCCCAGGAAATGAAACCAGTCTAACAAGAATCTCTAGAATCCTGTCTCCGGAATGCAGCTCACTTCTCTGCTGGACACTGGGACTCCTTTCCCCCCACTCCCCTCTGGCGGCCGTACCTCCCAGTGCCTGTCAATCTCCAGGTGCAGCCTGGGAATTCTACCATAGGAGATGGGGGTCTCACCTGTGTGGGGCCAGGCGTTTGCAATCACGTCCACAGGGCAGTGACTGGTTGGCTTAATGATGGCTAAGCTTGCCTTGAAAGCCACATACTGAGCCCCAGGTAAATGGTAGCCAAGGGGAGGGTCTGCGGGGAGCCCATAGTCCGCTCTCCCCTCATTATCTCTGTTCACTTTGTCAGGTAACAAGAGAAGGAAGCTAGGGAAGTTATTTGCTAGCTTTGAGCGCCAACCTCTGAGCTGCCTGCCCTATTTAGCTTGCCACAAGGGATAGTCACACAGATCATTGACCAGAATCCTCCCAGGGTAGTAGAACTTGGAAATGACCCTAAGGCTGCTCATTTTCTTCCCTTCTTCCTTCCCTGTGGCCCCTTCCAGTTTGGGCGAGATAATTAATTGGAAACTTGATGACCCTCATTATCCTCTAAGCCAGTGGTTCTCAAAGTATGGTTTAGAGAATCCTGGGGATCTCTGAAACCCTTTTAGAGGGTCTACAAATTCAAAGATAGTTTTTATTTCCAATATGGTAAATGTCTATAAATACAATCCAGATAAACAAAAATGCTCTGGAGAGATCCCCAATAATTTTTAATAGGATAAAGATATTGAAAACAAAAGTTTGAGAACCACTGCTTTAAGCTCTCCCCATGAGGGAAGACAGCACCTGCCTCCCCAGGTGAATGGAAACAGGGCTGAGCAGATCCTGGTGGGAAATTGCAGGAACGAGCTCTTTTGAATCACTTTTTTGGTCCACCGAAGAATTGACTTGTGAGGTCCTGTTATGGCCAAATGCCTTGGAACTCTAGGTGCCAAAAGGTGATGGAAGAGCGAGGTCGGCTGCTAGGATCCAGAACTATGGAAGGAAATCAGGAAAGTTGTTCTGGCACTTCTGGGATGGTCCTGATATTAATGACATGGCTGAGAGGACGTGAAACCTCAAGCAAGGTATAAGTAAGCGTATTTATGTGTATTTTAAGAATCAAAGGTGAGGGCACAGTATGTGAGAGGAGGATTGGAGTAAGATGTAAGACAGATGGAAAATCATTGCTAGGATGGTTTTATCCTCTGCCAAACTACTTTTAACCAAGTCCTTTGGCAAATGCCGGCCTTCCTAGAGTCCTGTTTTCTCCTCAGATTCTTCAGGGTTTTGGCTCACACTTTCCACCTGCTTCCAGGACCCACAGAAACTATCCCTGGTTATCGGTGCTTCCTTTTGAGTTTAACCTGCTGTTTGTTCCTGTTTCCCACCAGGAGTCTTGGGTGCTGCCTTCCCATGGCCAAGAGACCGTGTAAGGGGGTGAGCCCTGGCCAGGCAGCTTGCACATCAAGAAGAAACCAGGCTTCCCAATGGAGGAGGGCTTCATTTTCTAGGGAGGGGCCCAGGTGGGATTCACATCCAGAGAAAAGGCAGAGCTTTCTGGGAGCTCCAGGCTAACCTAGCTCTTCCTCCTGCCTGTCCTCTGCTCTGCATTTACTTTTCATCTGCCTCTATGGCTGACTTTCCTGAAGGAGTTAAGCAACAGCTGCAGCCTTCTCTGCTCTTCCCCAAATGCCATTTCTTGCTTTATAATGCAAAGCGGCCATAGGCAAAGAAGTGTGCAAAGTTAGAGGCTATTGGAGAATGGGCTGCCTCTTGTTCTGTCTTGATCACCATTAATGCTGATTTCTCATCCACTTTCTCTGCCCTTCCACTCCAGCTTCCTTTCCAACCCAAAACAGAATGGGCTTTCCCCATCCCCGGACAAACCTCATCTCTGTCTCCTCAGGAGAGTGGTCTGGACCTTCTCTTGTATATTCAAGGCTTGGGACAGCTATTGGAGAGTGCCTTAGAGAATCCAAACATCCAGGCCATAGCCTTATTTAGTCTCAAAGTGTCACAGAAACGCAGTGGGGCCAGACCCCTGAGCAGAGCAGTCCCCTGCATACAGTCTCACTGATGACTTTAGATTTCCTGATTCGGCTCAGGGGACTGCAGATCTGTTACCTGCGGGTCCTCCTGATTTGAGCCTTGATCCTCCATGCCATCTCTGAGAAATAAAGCAATGAGGACATTGCCCTCCTGGTGATCTCGTCCTTAGCCCCATTTCTCTCCAGAGACTATAGTAGCACAGGCCATGAACACTAATTTGGCTTTTTTTGGAAGCCACGTCCCTTACCTTTCTTCCATTCCAAAGCTGCCGTCAGTAACCACAGAATGCCTGCTCTGATGTTCCCAGCTCTTGACTGGAGTCTGAGCCAGTAAGGGTCTGTTGGTCTTGGTCTTCATTTGTCATTAAAGTCATTATAAGGGTTCCCACACAAGTGTATCAAAGACATAGAATTAATGGAGCCAAGCAGCTCTTCTATTTCTATTTAGAAATCCTCTTCTCCCAACTCCCTTGCAAAACAGGGTATTTATCTACCTCATCAGGACCCTCAGAGACTCAAGTCTGGAACCTGCAGGTTCCCTCTTGAAGGATCGATTATATGTAGTGTGAACAATTACTTTTTAAAACTTCCAAACATGAAGAGAGACATCTAGATCAAGTCACCTTGTCTACCCAAATTACCAAGTGATTTCCTGGACTCGGCTCGGTCATCTGCCAACCAAGGAGCTAAGTTTATGCAAATGGCTAATGCAGCCAGTGGGCTTCTTCGGGTGGCTTTGGAAGCCCGGCTTCTTAAGAGGGAGGGTGATCTAGAGAGAGAAAGAGAAGGATGCAAAGGGAAATTCTCAAGTCTTCAAAAACAAAGGAAGATAAGACACGGACTGTTTCCGTTGCCCATTACTCTTTCCGCCCACTTTGGTCTGCATATCCACGTATATGGCCTGGTTTGTATAGACCACACAGAGAGCTTTCGAAGTCTCAAACTCAGAAACATTTCTGATGAGAGCTTTTCCAGACATCGCCTATATGACATAGACCGTCAGAGCTGGAAAAGACCTTAAGGGTTTCTCTAGTCTGATTCCTTTGTTGTATAGATGAAAGAAAGGACCGAGAGGAAGGGAGGAGCAAGTCGATAACAAAGTCAAGATTGGAATTCATGCCTCCAGACTCCCAAGTTAGAGCAATCTTTCCACTCTGACACATTGCCCAGAAAGAAATGTAAATGTATATTGCTCATGTGGAAGCATATGTATATGTGTTATATATGTGGATATATAGACAGATGTGTATCCGATCTTTTTAATGGATGAGGGTGGGTGAAAATCGTTGGTTGGATTCAGTTGTAGAGAGAAATAAAAAATATCAGATTTATTTCTTCTATAGAGTCTATATATTTTTAGGAATTTTCTGTAGAAAGCAGCTGATTGCACAATAAAAGGGTTTGGTTTTTTTCCCTGACAATGATGGGACTGGCTAGTTTCTTTCAAGGAGAGGGGGGAAGCTAAAGGGGTGGGGAATAAAGACATTTTTCATTCTCAAATGGCAGGCACAGTAAGGAAAATGAAAAAGGAAATAATTCATTGTTCCCTCATTCATAGCAAGGTGAAGGTCTTATGGGATACCCCATGGTTCATCATTCCAATGAGTAGGTAATTGAGAGTGCTGCTCTTTCCTATCCTCCTGCCCCTGCCAGGATCACATAGTATCCCAGATTTTCACTTGAATGGTAACTTAAGAGATCATCTAATTTAATCCTCTCATGATTCATCCATTTATTTATTTTGTTCTGAACTTAACACCATGTAAGATGAGCATTTCCCTATGCAAAGTAGGGCAGAGAAAGAAGATTGCACATGCAGCCACAAATCTGCATGTGCAGCTTTCCAAGAACACACCAAATTTAATATATTATTTCCAAAGGTCATCTGTACGATGTGTGGGTATCTCTCATGAACCTTGCTTTTGTTTTCTTCCATGCATTTGTTTTTTTGGCAATGCAATTGCCTTCCAGAGTTGCATAACTACTAAGTGTTAAATATCTGAGGCTGGATTTGAACTCAGGTCTTTCTGACTCCAAGGCCTGTGCCATTTTCCATGCATTTTAAAAAATACTTCAATGACCCTTTTTTTTCTACTCATTTTGGTAACCCTGGAGCCACTCACTCTGCCACTCAAAACTGAAAACCAAACCAAAATAAACCAAACAAAATCCTCATAACAAACATGCATAGTCGAGCAAAACAAATCCCTACATTGGCCACAATCAAAAAATTATATCTCGTGTACCTTGAATTCTTCTCTCTCCTTCAGAATTTTGGCAGCATTTTCCATTAATATTCACCATGTGTGTGACACTGAAGTCTGATGGAATAAAGTGACTATCACAGGGTTTCATTTAATAAATGAAAAAGCTGGGGATTAAATTTAGGAGCTGCCATCTCCACTGCATTACTCTATCTCCTGGTCCTTACCAGTTAAGTGTGAGCGAATTATCTCTGTCCTGGTAGAAATTACTATATAAGGTGAGGGTGGTAGCTCGATTTTAATTTTCTTTTGTTTAATTCAATTTATTTTCAGTTCCAAATTCCCCCATATATTAAAAGAACAAGAAAATTAAATTTTGTTAACCAAAAATTGTAGTCAAGCAAAACAAATTCCTGTGTTGGTCATGTACAGAGACGTGTGTTGGGGGGGGGGGGGGGGCGAAGAGGTAGATGGATAGGTAGGTGATAGACAAGTTAGAAGAAGATGGATAGATGAATGGATGGATGGATAAATAGATAAATATAGGTAGATTAGATGAGTAAATTAGATGGATAAATGGATAGGTAGATAAATGTAGATGATAAGTAGATTAGGTAGATGGATAGACAGGTAGATAAATGTAGATGATAGGTAGATTAGATAGATGAATAGACAGGTAGATAAATAATATAGATGATAGATGGATAGATAGTCAAATGGATAGACTGATAGGCAGATAAGATAAATGATAGATAAGATAGATAATAAGTAGATTAGAAATATGAATGCTAAATGGATAGACTGATAGACAAATAGATGATAGATGGATAAGTAGATAGGATGGATGATAGATGGATAGACAGGTAGATATAATAAATCAATGGTATATGGATGGAGATAGAGAGATGAATGATGATAGATGAGATAAGTGATGAATGAGGAAGCTTGGAATTGTGGATGGTTCTCCATTGTGTTGCTGCTTTTACTTTTCTGAGTGCCTTCTTCCCTAGGTTACCCTCTGCCTCTGACAGGCCTGACAAAGTAAGTCAGGATTGGTTCTTCGTGCCTGCAGATGGGGGTATGGTGTGAGGAAGAAGGAGGATGTAAGAGGGGTGATGGTTTGAAGCCTTCAGGTCCCAATATTACTCCAACCCTGCTTCAGATCCTGTCCTTAAGGGGAACCCTAGTCATAGCTTTTTGAAAAGGGGAAAAAAAAAAAAAAGGAAGGAACAGAGAAAAATGCAGCATTGAGACTCAGTCTATTCACAGTGAGCATTTCTAAAGGGAAAGGCCATGTTGGGGCAGGCCTGGGATGTTTCTGGGTCTGATCCAGTTGAGTGACCCTACAGTCATGAGCATGGGAAAATCCAGCCCCAATCAACTTGATCTGAGGCAGTCTTAATGGGTCTTTGGCCTTTCCTTCCATAGTAGAAAGCCTTGAGCTCTACTCTAGCATGAGACAGCTCCCCACCACGTTGTGGGGCAGACGGTCCAAGGAAGCCAAAATCACCCCAAAGCCCAAATCAACTTGTCCCACTGCACATCCATGGGCAGAGAAAGGGAGCAGGACAATTGCTTGCAGAAAGAGCTGCTCTTGTGCCAGCAGGGGCAGCAGGGACCCTTCCTCAGCAGTCACCTGGGGGACCTGTGGTTGGTCTTGGGCTTTGCTGCTGCAGTTATTCTTTGTACACAATGCTGGTGGTCCTGCAGTTATGGCAGACACACACACATTTTCATTTTCCATTTCCACCCCCTTCCGTTTCTTCACCACCACTATAGTTTTGGGCTGACATCCAGTATGAAACCATCACAGCATGCAAGTTGTTTGAAGGGAATTAAGAGAGACAGCGAAGAAGAGCACATAATAGCAGCATTTTCATGTTGACTACTTCTCCAGAAGGCAGGGAGGATATAGAAGGGGTCCTGATCATGGGGCATCCAACCCCCCTGGAAGCCCTGATGAATAACTAGAGGCCACGATATAAGCTGCTGATGGGTCACTCCCCCACCTTCAAATTCTAGGTAATTTTACAACTTTAGGGCTGAGATTTCCATATAGCACATTTTATGGGATTCAATTCCTCCTGAGACAATTGCTCTGGACCCAGCCATTGATAGACCTAGTCAATTCTGTCAACTCCGAGTCCTCTGGAAGCCTTGTTCCCTTCAGGTGCTAAGATCTCAGAAAGTCACCATGAAGTATCACAGTGGTTTGGATCATAGACTCAGACCGTATGATTGAAGGAACTTTATACGAAAAGATCCAGCAGAAACATGATTGTCATCTTCAAGTATCTAAAGGCTTATCAGATGGAAGAATGATTCAATTTGTCCTTTTAGCTTTTTTTAATCGGGGTGCACTGACAACAGTGGAAAGTAATTGTAAAGAAGTTGATTCTCAAACTACCCTTCCTTACCTCCCTCCACACCCAGAGTACCTTGAATTTCCCAGACAAGTGACTGGAAGGCTTGTTGGCACAAACCCCAGGTCTTTTTAGCTTAAGGACATGGCATTCTGTCTTACACTAAGTTAGGTGTGAAATCTTTGCCTTGGTTACTGGGAGATAAGAGATTTTTATTAGGAATATTCAGTTGATTTTCTGCTGTGGGTACCTACCTCCTGTTATAGATACATCCCCCCAAAACCTTATCTTCCTTTTCTCTCCTTCATACATAATTTTTGTATGTATCTTTCTCTCTTTCCCAGCTCTATTAGAGAAAAGGGGAAGGGGATAAGCATTTATATAGCAGGCCCTGTTCTAAGGACCTAACAGGGGTCCTCAAACTACGGCCATGGGCCAGATGCGGCAGCTGAGAACGATTATCCTCCTCACCCAAGGCTATGAAGTTTTTTTTATTTAAAGGCCCATAAAACAAAGTTTTTGTTTTTACTATAGTCCGGCCCTCCAACAGTCTGAGGGACAGTGAACTGGCCCCCTCTTTAAAAAGTTTGAGGACCCCTGAGTCCTAACAGATATTTCATTTGAGCCTCATAACAACTTGGTGAGGTGGGTGCAATTATCCCCAATTCACAATTGAGGAAACTGAGGCAGGTAATGATTTGTCCAGGGTCATACAGCCAGAAAGTGGGACAGTTTTTGGACCTCAGTCTCCCTGACTCCAAGCCCGGTACTCTTTCCACTGTACCACCTAATTAGTCAATGATATGGCTATACAGAACTCATCTGCATTTTGTGTTTTAGGAGACAAGCTCAGAGAGTCCCCACAGATGGTTGCATTAGAACTGGAACAAAAATCTAATTTTCCAATTAGTCCGATTCCAATGCCCTTTATGCCTGGCATCTTAGCTTTTTTCACTGCCCATAAGAAAATTTGCTCAGAAGATTTCGATTTAACTCAGCCAGAGAGAACATCAATAAACATTCCCTCCTCCTCTCCTTCCCCTATCTCACAGGGTATCTCTTCTCCCCGTCTGCCGTTGGTGTAGCTTCAAACAATGGAAGGCCAGAGTTATAACCCCTGACTTCCCTCCTAATGAGAAAATTCCTCCTACTCTGGTATCCAGGACCTATCCCTCCAGTGATACAAATCCTCTTTATCTTCAGCTTATCTTCAGCTGTTACCTCAGCTTGGAAGAACCCCTCCATCAAACCCCATCATCTGCTTATTCACCAAAAACACTCGAGGAGGTATTAATGCCCCAGCTCAAACATACCAGGCAAGATTTCCCCCTCGTGGGAGTTGCCTGTGGAATCTGTTGGGTTACACAGAGAAGGGACCGGTGCCAGTGTTTCTCCCTCTGAATAGATAAATACAAAATAAATAACCACCCCACATTCTGCAGCGATCTTTTTTTTTCTTTAACTGTGTTTATCCAGTCAGCTGTCTCTAATGCCATCTGCTAGCTACCCAGTTTCTTAAAGCATCTTCCAATTCATTTGCCACCTTCTCATTTTTGAACTGGTATGTTTAGGAGGTAGCTCCCTGAGACAGAATTGAATTGCCAACAGTGAAACACTCTTCCCAGCTAAAAGGAGAAAGAAAGAAGGCAGGGCGTGTTCTCACACAAGCCAATGAAAGCCATTCACCAGAAAGCATGTTGGGACTTCCCAGACCATCCAGTTAATGAGTCCTGCTGGGTTCTTGACCCAGGGATGTTCCTGAGTCAGGATGAAGGCAGAAGTAAAATAAAGAAAATCTCAAACTCATTTTAAAGTTTTGACATGATCCTCTAGGGAACATTCTAATTCTTCATTCCACAGTAACCTTGCCCACATCTGGATGCCAAGAAGCAGGATGGTACTTAGGTACATAGACCCAAGCAATATGAAGGTCATTTGAAGGAACCAAGGGTGTTTAACCTGAAGAAGAAATGGCTTAGAGGGACACATGGTAGCCATCTTCAAGTATCTGGAGAGCTATGAAATGGAAGAGGGATTAAGTTTATTAATCATCCCTCCTCCTGATTTACTATTAATAAATAATAAATTTATTAATCATCATAAAATGATTTATTAATCATTCCTTCCAAGGAAGAAGGAGCAATAGATGTGATTACCAAGAGATAGATTTAGGATTGGTATCAGGAAAAAGTTTTCTAACAATCTGTAGCTATCCAAAAGTGAAATAATTTGCCAGGAGAAAGGAACAAGCTCCTGTTCTCAAGCAAAACTTGGGTCAATCTGTGTCAGGAGTGTTGTAGAGATCCTTTATCTTGGATCAGATTCACACCTTGATTCTGATTTAGACTGTAGAAACCATGTTGTTGCCTCATGTTATAAAGAAGAAAACCAAGACCCAGAGAAATTAAGGCTGTACCCTTTCATCATAAAAAAGTAGTGAAAGAAGGGACAGGTAGGTGGTGCAGTGATAGAGCACCAGCCCTGAAGTCGGGAGGACCTGAGTTCAAATCTGGCTTTGGACACTCAACACTGTGTGACCCTGGGCAAGTCACTTAACCCCAAATGCCTCAGCATTTTTTTTTAAAGTAGTGAAAGAAAAAGTATTATATCTGGAATAAGAAGATATAGATTCAAATCTAGACCAATATATGAAGTGATTCATGTGAATATGAACAAATCACTTCATCTCTGATCCTATTTCTGCTTCTGTAAAATGAATGTCTACCTCATAGTGTCTACAGCATAGAATTGTTTTGAGGAAGTAATTCTTAGTTTATAAATGTGAAGTATTATTTTAGTGTCTCAAATGGGTCCATTTTTGCCTTCCTATCTCCATTACTGTGCCCTAAGTCAAGCTATTTAGAAAATTTCCCTCCCTCAGAACAGATAAATTCTAGGAAGTTTGTTAGAACATGGAGTACAATTTCCATAAGAGATGACAGGGAATATGGATGTAGGAGGGAGCATGTGGGTTAGGTCAGCAGGATCTCTCCTTGCCCTCACAAACACACACACACCCCTTTTTGGTCAACAAAGCGTCATTCATTACACATCACCTTTGTGCCAGCTCCATGCTGTGGGGAACATGAAGGAATAAGAGACCTAGCTCTCTAAGAACTCATTGTCCATTCAGAAAGCTGGGCAGCTAGGTGGTGTCAGGCTTGGAAGATGTAAAGCCAAACAAAGCCCTTTATTATCAACCCAAGTTCCTTAGCAGTATTGACTCAGCTGAGCAGAGCCTCCCAGAGGCAACTTCCTGATCCCATGTTTTCAGAGCAATGAACATGGAGTTAGGAAGATCTGAATTTAAATCCAGTCTCAGAGCTGGACTTGCTGGACTTGATGGACTGCCTCAGTAAAATGCAGACTAGAAGGGCACCTACCTCACAGGGTTTTTATGAGGACCAATATCTGTAAAGTATTTAGCACTGTGTCTGACACATGCAATGGCTGCTTAATAAATTTTTGTCTTTCACTTACTGAGTAGGATGCAGTATTCCTTCTTTAAGGTGTTTGATCTAGTTGTCTCCATGGACCTGAAGTGGAAAGAACCCAGAGACATAGGTACACTAAGTGGGGTTGGTGGCTGATGGACCAAGAGAAATCCAGAGTTCCTTTTTGCAATGTCCTTTTATTAGCCACTATCTAGGAGCAAAGTTCTATGATTCAGGCACTAAAACCAGAAAATAAACAGGTGATTATGATCTAGTAGAGCAATATAACATGTACATAGATAAATATAGTAGAGGGGAAGTTGAGGAAGGAAAGAATGTTGACCAAGATCAAGGAATACTTCCCAGAGGATGTAACAGCAGAGTTAAGTGTTTAAGGAAGATAAAGATTTTGTGAAATCAAGTAGATGAGGGAATGAGATGAGATGAAAAATTGCGATGTAGCTGAAAAAGGAGCTTAGAAAAAGTAAGATAAAGGAAGGCATGGCAGGAGAGGGGATTGTGTTCAGAAAGGGGAATTTCAGAATTCAAAATACCCTAAATGTTAGCGTATAGGTGATAGCGATGACCCAGTGAGTGACTAGAGTATGATCAAGGAGTTTCCTTTCCTGAAAGCAATTTTGGATATATGGAAGTGAGAGAAATTTGTTGTGCTCAGGACTTGTTATTATTTCGTTCAAAAAGATGTATTTTCCTCTTCCTCCTCCTCTCTGCTCTTCTTCTTTTTTCCCTTTCCTCCTCCTTTTCCTTTTTCTCTTTCTCCTCTTTCTCTCCTCTCCTTCTATTCTCATGGTTTAAATTGTATGTTAATGAACCTAAAATCTCCAGGGCCTAAACCTCTTTTGATCTTCAGCCCCACAGTTCCAAATACCTGTTGTATGTCCCTTTTTGTATCTCAGATTTAGAATTCAAAAAAGCTCTACAGTGGAGAGCATCTAGAGCAGTGGAGAAACTAAATATGGTCCAGAGAATCCTGGGAGTCTCTGGAAACTTTTCAAAATGTCTATAAATCATTCTCTTCATCTTGAATTTTTTTTTCCTGAGGCAACTGGGGTTAAGTGATTTTCCCAGGGTCACATAGCTAGAGTATTAAGTGTCTGAGGTCAAATTTGAACTCAGGTCCTCCTGACTTCAGAGCTGGTGCTCTATCCATTTTACCCCTAGCTGCTCCTTGAAATCATTTTTAATTCAATTCAATTTAATTCAACAAATATTTAGTAAAATCTCACAACATTCAAAAGCCTGGGATAGGTATTGGAGATACAAATACACACACACACACACACACACACACACACACACACACACAATTTCTACCCTGAAGGGAAAGGACAAGATGACATATATACAAGTAAATATAAAATCCATGCAAAGTACAATAGCAAGTAATTTTTAAAAGAGAACGCTAATAGCTGGAGGAGATCAGGAAAGTCATTATTTAGGAAGTGGCTACTGAGCGATGATCTGAAAAAAGTTCATTATCCTATGTACCTTTCTAGAAGTGAGGAGACAGTGTATTCCTGACATAGAGAATCATAGTTCGGAGTTCTATGAAGAAAGCCAGTTCCCTTGGAATATAGAATTCATGCAGAGAACTGACAGCAAATAAGACTGGAAGGGTAGGCAGGAGCCATAGTGTGGAGAGCTCTGTGTCTGAGTTAGGATGGATTTCAAGGGGATGTCCCCAGTCTCTAAGTATAGTTTATCCTAGAGGTAAACGTGAACCATTGGCATTGTTTGTTTTGTTTTTCCAGTAGGAAGAGTGGGAAATGACCAAATCTGTGTTTAAGAAATATCAATTTAGCCAACATATGAAGGAGAGGTTAGATCTGGTTCCCCAATGTCTTTCTTAATGTCATCACAAGATTAAGGAAAGGGACTTCTGACCTTGATCTTAGGAGGAACGGAGTTTCTATCCTGGCTCTAACTTTTACTGGTTGTATGACCCGAGGCAAGTCATTGAGCCTCAAACTGTTCATATGTAAAATGGGGTTAATAAGAGCATCTATTTCTCATGGTAGCATAAGGATCAATCAAATGACATATGTAGAGTTCTTTGTAAACCTTAAGCACTACATAAATATTAGCTATTTTATGCTGATTCTATGACTGTCTACCTATATAAATGAAAGATCTCTGACTTGGGGACGAGGGATATTTTAAATTTCTGGGATGTAATTTTTAGTTGCTCTTTCCCCCACACCTCTATGAATGGATTTTTTTTGTTTTGTTTTGTTTTGATGATGATGATCGTGAAGATGGAGGATCAGAGAATAAGAATAAGTTGAAGATAGAGAAAAAATGCACCAGGTAGTCTGGATAAGAGAGACAAACATGAGTGCCCATTTTACCAAGGTCATTCCTCCTCTCCTTTTCGGTGCTCTTCTATGCTCTAAAGCATATTTCACTCACAAAACTTCAAACAAGCCATTCCTTGAGCAACCAACAAGTTTGGCTTTTAGAATGAGCAGCAGACTCACAAATTAATGTGGTATTTGATATTATAATTCTTTTTTTTTTTCTGAGGCAGTTGGGTGAAGTGATTTGCCCAGAGTCCCATAGCTAGGAAGTTGATATTATAATTCTACACAATTTCATGATTTGCAAATAATATAAGAAGTAATTAAGGTAAATTAGTTACTATAGTGGCCCACAAATGAATAGTAGTTTCTTATTTTGACTAATTAGAAGCATAACCAATGGACAAGTTACATCATCTCTTGGTATCCAAATCATTTAAAGGAAACTCCAGGAAGGGGAGCTAAATGCAAAGTGAATGGAATGCTAGACCTGGAGTCAAGAAGACTCATCTCCAGGAGTTTAAATCTGGCCTTAGAAACTTACTAGCTGCCTTAGTTTCCTCATCTGTAAAATGAGCTGGAGAAAAAAGAGGTAAAGCACTCCAGAATCTTTGCCAAGAAAAAAACTCCAAATGGGATTATGGAGAGTTGCATATGACTGACAAATGACTGAATAACAATTTCAAAAAGAAGATGACCTCTTATTCCCTTATTGAGTGGATGGAACAGTCTGTGGTGAAAGGCAGAAAGAAACACTATATATTTTTTCTTTGTTGACATGAATAATGCTCTTTGGGATAAGCATCCATTTCAGCGATAAATGGACTGTCACACCTTCCTCTTATGTTTTGCTTTCCTTTACTCTAGTCCTAATGGACCCAAAGACAAAGACTATTCAGTCTCAGACCCCAGGGACCAATGACACATTAGAAGATTAGAAAGTCTGAATCTCCCCTCCTCCAAAAGTCTATTAACTACCTTCAAGGGCAATGGCTGACAATTAGCAATTCCAATATATTTCCTATATGCTATAAGTACCTACAGAAAATGCCTCCCATTGAGAAACTCATTTGTCTCATAGATAAACATTTCTATATGTTCCAACTGAAGATTTCCCCTGCCTATGCTTGTAAGCATATATTTATTGAGACTTTTTACTGACTTGTATTCTCAATTACATATATAAAATATATAATAATGCTAGATTTATGACTTATGATTATAATTATAATGATTATAAAATAATAATAATGACTCTTGCCATAACAGAGTCTCCTAGAAGAGGTAGACAAGAATTGTACAGAATGAGTAAATATGGATGAGTTGCTGAGGTAGCTGGTGGTGGAACGGATAAAGTACTGAGACTGGAATCAGGAAGACCTGAGTTCAGATTCAGTCTCAGATGCCAGTAGGCTATCCTGGGCAAACCATTTACCTTCTATCAGTTTCCTCAACTGTAAAATGGATATGATAATAATAACATCCATGATCTATAATTATTGTTAACAAGTTATCAGTTATTTATGCTTATTGAAGGGATATAAACCACTTGTTTATAATCCTTTCTCTTTCAGTTCCCGAAAGTAAAGCCATCATAGTCTCTCCCTAGTTACTGCTCTGCCTGCCCTTTCCTATGGGTTTACTATGAACTTTGCCAGTCCGGATTCCCATTCTCTTCTCTGCTAGCTCACTGTTGAGCTGACATATTGATTCTCTACAAAGTGTTTGTGCTCAATTATTCCAACCTGTATTTCCAGAGTCATTTGCATTTTAATAGGAACTTTCTAGAGACAGTCCTTCTACAAGAATTCATTGACCTTTTAAAAGATGCATAGAAGTCAGAGCTGTCCAATCCATAAGTCCATGTGACTTTGGGCAGGTAACTTAACCTTAACCCCAAACTGTGAATATAACTGGGGATTTTCATTCATTTGATAGGTATTGTAGTATCACAAAGTGGCAGTTTTGAAAAGGACCTCAGAAGCTGAGTTACTTGATCATAGATTTAGAACTGGAAGTGATCTTAATTCTAATTCTTTGATCTTGCTGAATCCTCTCATTTTACAGATAAGTGCTGAGACCCCAGAGAGATAAAATCACCTGGCCAAGGTCTTACAAATAGTAAGAGAGTCTACTTTGAGCTGCCTTCCCTTCCTTCTTTCCCTTCCCTTTCCCTTTTCCCCTTTTCTTCCCTTCCCTCTCCTTTCCTTTTCCTTTCCTTCTCCTTTCCTTCCATTATCTCCCTTTCCTTTCTTTCCCTTCCCTTCCCTTTCCCCCTTTCTTCTCCTTTCCATCTCCTTTTTCCTTCCCTTCCCTTCCTTTCCTTTTCCTTTTTCTTCCCTATTCTTCCCCTCCCTTTTCTTCCCTGTACATAGTTGTTTGCATGGTATCTCCTTCATAAATTTCTTGGGAACAAGAACTTTCTCCCCCCCGCCCTTTTTTTTTGCACTTAAGAAGATGCCTGGCACATAGTAGGTGCTCAATAAATGCTATTTCACTAGATTTAGCATAGCTCTTAGAACCTGAATCAAAAGTGTTCTGAATATTTGACTCAGATGGATGGAGGCTAAATATCTCTAGCATTCTCATGCTTGAAATGATACTAATACTAACTCACTAGTACTATAGAGCCTTAACATTCATTGTTCTTTCATCCATTCCTAGTACGTAGAGCTAGAAGGGACTGGAAATAATTCAGTTCAATTCCCTCACTTTACAGTTAAAAGAAATTCATTAATTCAGTAAGCATGTATTAAATATATTAGATGTGACCTATTTCCACATATAAGCATTCAGAGATTAAATGTTGCCCCTTTAGATGCACAGCTGTGCTTCCAGGGAGCATCCATAAATACTTTCTTTCCTGAGATTTCTCTGCCCTCAAGTGGCCATTTTCTGGAATTGCTGTATCTCATACCATTTCAGTAAAATGTCAATAGTGCGAAGTTTTTTGCAATCTTTCAGCACCTTGCCTCTTCCCTGACGCCCTTATAGAGAAAGGGGAGCTGGGAACATGGAAACTCTGGTACAGGTTAAGCTATTGTCAGTTATCATATCCTAGTCGTCTTCAGCAGCTGTTCTAGCCTTTCTTGGATCCTCTCCCCAAAACAAAATAAAAACAAAATAAAAAACCCTCTTTTGTGGTTCCTAGAATTCTTTCCAAGTCTCAGTTCATTCTGAGCATTAGCATTTCTAATAACTTGAGAAGGCTATGACATACTTTTGCATTCACTCTCCATTATTTTGCCTTTGTTCCTGTCCTCCAAAAGGATCTTTAAAAACAAAATTAAGTAGATCAGGGAATTCTTTGTCATCTACTTCTCTTCAGATAACTTCTCTGTTTCCTTGGTTGACTTTCTCTATAGAATTTGAATGCAAAGGATTCTCTTATTTATTCTTTTTTCTAAAATCTTTGAAATCTGCCAGATCTATCTGGCTCTTTTCTCTTTCTCTATTCAACATTTTAAGACAAAGTCTTTACTTAACTATTACTCTTCTCCACTCTATCCTCCCAAAAAGATTCTTTTCATCTCCATCCAGTCCTCATGGTTGGTAAGAATGAAACCCAGAATTAAATTTCCCCTAATTGGTTTGAAAGCTAAAATAATTATTAAGTCAAGTAAGAAAATTAATAATTACTTTCCTTGTATCAGAGAGAACTCTTGGGCCAATGTTCAGATAACTGCAGGTTACCACCCATATTATATTATGCCTCTGTACTCCATTTATATAAGTGGTCTGTAGTACATTCTGCTGTTAATGATTATGTCAACAAAGACTATCACTCAAATGCTCTCTACCAATCAATCCGTCATATTATTAAACACTTAGCACTTAGGATACAAAAAGGGGCAGCTGGAAGTCCCGGCCCAGAAGGAGTCCTCAATCTAATGGGGATGATAATGTGCAAACGAATATATATAAACAAAATATATACAGGATAAATTGTGAAGAGAACTAATAGTATCACAGGGTTATATCTTAACTTGAGAGTGAATTGGATTTAAGTGAAGTAGAGTTTCACAAATTCTCTCCCTCACTTTCCCTTCCTAAGTCATCAAAATCCAGGGTCCAAGACAGAAGTCAAGATAATGGCCAATATGTCATGGACAACTTTGGAGTCTTTGGTGTTTGACCAAGTTCTAAGGCTCCCAATATCCACTTCAGCTGTCTTCGTGGCTTGGGAATAAATTGTTCTCATCTGCCCATTCTGCCAGAGAAAGTTTTCACATATTGGGGTAGACTCTCTATTAACTCACTGTTGGCTTTGAGGCTTATTGTTACCCTCAATAGGGTTTAGCCCATTTGACAAGGCAGTTTTACCAGGTTGTGGCCAATGGACTCGCTACAGCTTCTTGGAGTCACAGGTGAGAGTTTGTTGGGAGATGGACACCAAAGGTGGATGTGCAGCCCTGAAAAATACATAGCAAGCTCTCACACCAAAGGTACTCCTTGAATACCTTATAGGATAAATAATAAATAATTAAAAGAGGGAAGACACTAGAATTTACCAAGTTTGGAGAAAGTCTCCAAAAAACAGGACTTCTTAAAAATTTTTCCACTTGCTACCCCTTTTCACCCAAGAAATTTTTACATGACCCTGGATTTATAGGTATATGAAATAGGTATGCTGCTAAGTGAAATGAGGAGAACCAGGAGATCATTATATACCTCAACAACAATACTGTATGAGGATGTATTCTGATGGAAGTGGATTTCTTTGACAAAGAGACCTAACTCAGTTTCCATTGATCAGTGATCTTCCCGGGTTATTTCTACTTTCTGAATCCAATTCTCCCTGTGCAACAAGAAAACTGTTCGGTTCTGCACACATATATTGTATCTAGGATATACTGTAACCTATTTAACATGTATAGGACTGCTTGCCATCTGGGGGAGGGGGGAAGGGAGGAAGGGGAAAAATTGGAACAGAAGTGAGTGCAAGGGATAATGTTGTAAAAAATTACCCTGGCATGGGTTCTGTCAATAAAAAGTTATTTTAAAAAATGAAATAGATATGCAAATCAAACATTTACTGATAATAAATCATAATTTTGTGACTCCCAGTTCAGTTATATAATCCCATGTGGGATCACAACCGATAGTTTAAAAAACTTTGCTGTAAAAGATTGTATTTTTAAAGGAAGCTAGGAAAGTTAATAGATGGAATTAAGGAGGGAAAGTGTTCCAAACTTGGAGAATAACCTTAGAAAATGTCTGGATTCAAAAAATGGAATGTATTTTATTTATGCCTGAGAGGTGAGTGTCAGTAGGAGAGAATGAGGTTATAAAGAGTTCTAAATACCAAACAGAGCACTGTGTATTTGATCCTGGAGTTGATAATGAACCTCCATAATTTATTTGGGGTGGGTGAAATGATCAGATCTACATTTTTGGAAAATCACTCCAGTGACTGAATGGAAAATGGAGTAGGAGTAGACTTGAGATAGCCCAGGTGTGAGGTGATAGCTTCATCAGAAAAGCCAAGGGGCATTTTTGAGAGATGCTGTAAGAGTAAAATCAATGGGCCTTGATAACAGCTTGGACATGAGGGATGAAACATAGTGAGAAATCCAGGATGACTCCTAGATGGGATCTTGAGGGGCTGGCAAAGTGATCTTTACACACTCTGTAAAGTTTCTTATGTGTAAAAGGAGGAGGTTAAACTAGACGACCTCTGGGATCCAGTAACCACTTGTCAAGGATGTTCCAAATAAAATTCTGATATTAAGTGGGAGATTACAGAATTGAAAAATCTACCTTTCTGAGATTTGTAACAGTTCCTAAACTTGTCTACTCATTTCCAATCAACTTGGAAGTGTCTGGTCTTGGTCATGTGACTTTTAAACATTTTTATCAATGACTTGGAAATATATATATATAATGGCATCCTTATCAAATTTGCAGATCACAAAAAAACTAAGACACTGAATACCAGAAATAGGGTTTAAAAAGATTTTGACAGCTAGAACGTTGATCCAGATGCAGTAAAGTGGAGTTTAATAGGGATAAATATAAAGTCTCAAAATTGGGTTAAAAAATAACCTTCAAAAATACATATTAGAGAATGTGTAGTGAAATTTGTCTAAAAATCATCTGGGAATCCTCATGCTGTACAATCTCAAAACAACTGAATATGGCAGCTGAGAGAGATAATACAATTTAGGACTGAATTCAAAGAAGCATAATTTCTATGAATAAAGAGAAATAATCCCTATCATGCTCAGCCCTGGCCATCACAGTTTAGGAAGGACATTAATACACAAAATTAATGTCCCAAGGAAAGAGTAAAACAGGCTTGAATGCATGACATAGAGTTATTTGAATTAATTTGGGACATTTAACCTGAAAAAGAATAAATAGGTAGGACACTCACATCCTAACCATGGAAGAATAGCTTCAGGCACTTAAAAGGTGGTTATATGTCAGAGGGATTAATTAAATTTATTCCACTTGACTTCAGGTAGTAGGAGTAGGAGCAATGGGTAGAAGTAGAAAGAAGCATGAATGAGATGGGGGGCGGGAGGAAGACCTAATTACCTAAAAGGGTAACGAGTTACAATAGGAGAGAATGGGAGAGATTTGAAACAGGAAGACCAATAAGGAATTAATTGCAATAGTGCAGGTGTAAGGGGATGAAGGATAGTAGTCACATGAATAGAGAAAAGGGGATATATACAAGAGGTGTTGGAAAGGTAGAAACAATAATTCTTATCCCAGAATGGGTGGTCAGCCTGGGTGCCTGGAAGAATGGTGGTGTCCTTGGCAGTAAGGATTCCATACTATAGAACTCTAAATCATCACTCAGCTGTGCCCTCTGGAGCAACATAAAATGTTTTCTCTTTCCCATAATCCTCCTGTAGTTATTTGAGGCATTGAGCATGAAAATCAGAAGTCTAGGTTCCTGACTCTTTCTAGTGTTATCAAGAGCTTTAAAAAATATTATGTCATTCTTCCTTTCTAGTCTAAACACAAAAGTTCCTTTTCATTATATAAAACACTCTCTTTATGACAGTCCTGTGATGTGGGTACTCTGGGTATGGATACCCTCATTTTAGAGATAAGGAAACTGTGGTTTAGGTTAATTTGGCTTGCTCTAGATTATCAGGTTAATAAGTAGTCTTTAGGTTCATTGTTTTTTACACTTAGTTTTAATTTTATTTTTTCAATTAATCATGGTTCTTTCCATTGCACTACAAAATTGTTTCTGAAAACCAATAAAAAAATTCCCAAGATTTATATTGATATAAATAAATTAGTCATTATTACAGCATAAGTATAAAAAAAATCTAGTTGGACTTGATAGCCATTGAGGTCCCTTCTCTGTATGATTCTGTAACTTTGGTCCAGTATCCTTCTGAATATTGTTCTAGTCTTGAGTCTTCCTTCTCTTCTAGCTGCCAGAGGCTGTGAATTGCTGTGGATGGGATCCAGGAACTCATATATTCATAATTTTGTCTGTACCCTACAAACAGGGACGGGCTAGAACCCACTTGAATAGCCTCAGGAGAGCCACTGCTAAATTTTCTGTGTAAGCTTTTATGGCTCAGAAATCAGGAAAATTTACAAACCATGGCTTGATATATTATTTTGTCAGTTGTCTAGACTTAAGAAAGTGTTGATTATGCAGATAAAATTTAAAAATGTGTAGTGAACACTGCCCTCTCCTCCCATCTCCCACCCTGCCCTGAGCCAGTTGTTAAAACATTTACCAGCATAACCCTCAGCACAGTTCCTAAGTATCACAAAATTCAAATGTATATTTTGATTGATCATAACTTATGAGTTCACGAGTCTCTTGTTTCTTTTATGAACTGAAAAAAAGCTCTCTGGCCGGGAGTCTGGCAACAAACTATGGGTTTGTCATCTGAGTAGTGGCCTTATTTAGTTCAGAGGCTCATCACCACGTAGGTTGGCCTATATGAAGAAAGGGTTTTTTTTTTCTATTTTATTTTGGGTTTTGTTGGTTTTTGTTCAAAGAGATACATAAAAGACATTTATGAAATGTTCAAATAGTTGTGGCTTAAGTGAGAGAATTTAATTGCTAAATTTATTTCCAGTAAGCACCAATACTAATGTGATACCTACTATGTACAGAATACATAATGGGATGTTGTAGGAGCACACAAAGGAAGAGGGACTTCAGGCTCCTGTGAAGATTATAATTTAATGGAAACATGGGATAATGATGACAATTATTATAAATATGTTAGCATTTATATAGTGCATTGTTTTTAAGTATTTACCAATATCATATTTTACCCTTAGAATAACCTTGAGAGGTAGATGCTATTACTATATTCATTTTACAGATAAGGAAACTGAGACAGACCAAAGTTAAATGACAAGGATCACATAGCTGATTAAGTGTCTGAAGCCCAATCTGCCTCAGGTCCCACACATGATCTACCGTACCACAGGAAGTTAGGAACATTCATCTCATTATTTTCAAACTGATCACAACTAGTACATAGAAAGGCTAGGAGTTTGAAATGTGAGTCAGGATTAGGTAAGTAGAGTTTCATGGAAATGTTGAATCTAAAGTAATGGGATATATATATCTCCCTCTCCCTCTTCTTCTCCCTCTCCCTCTCCTTCCTTCTCTCTCTCCCTCCCTCCCTCTCTCTCTCTCTCTCTCTCTCTCTCTCTCTCTCTCTCTCTCTCTCTCTCTCTCTTTCTCTCTCTCTCTCTCTCTCCCTCCCTCTTTTTCTCCCTCTCTCTTCACATATATATTTGGTTAGTTGGTTGGTTTGGGAGGGTGGTTTAGCACAGAAATGGATGGAAGGGATATGTGAGTCCAAAGAGAAGGGAAGCAGGAAGAACAATGTGAAGGAAGTAGTGTTAAAAGTCCTATGTAAGAAATGCCCAGTATGTGCAGGGGGAATCCTGCCCCAAAATGGCATTTCATTGGAGTGAACAGAAACAAGAATTGACCAAGAAGAGCCTCTAGAACTTCATTTAAAAAACTTTTTTTTATTATAAACTTAATAGATCTAAATAATTGGAAAAATAATTCATGAGTAGGTCGAGCTAACTAACATAATAAAAATGACAATTCAACTACATTAATCTATTTATTCAGTACCATACCAAATTACCAAAGAATTATTTTATAGAGTTAGAGAAAAAATAATATTGTGAATTTACACATAAACAAAAATGATTATACCAATATACAAAAAACTGAAAAAAGGATTGTATATGAAATTCAACTACTTGTTAAAAATATTTATTAAATTTAACCTAGTAAGAGAGTCAAGGTCAAGGCAAGAGATTTCACAAACTCTAGACTGACCTTCAGTTTCAGCAATTCTCTAGCCTACACTGAGAGATTCATTGTAGTCCTAGAGGTAGACCAACCCTCTCCTAAATTTCGGAAACTGAGTTCAGGATCACTTTTTTTGCATTGGACTAAGAATGGATTATATGAGAATTCCCCAGGATCCTACAAGAGATTTAAGGGGAATTTCTTAATTATACATAGGAGGCAGATAATGATTCTATTATCAGTTCTTTTTTGTGTTCAAATTATTTACACTGCCTTTATAGCTCAATTGACTGCTTTGGGATTAATATCTCTCTGGCAATAGAGAAAGTTGAACTAGATTAGAGAAGGAAGGAATAATTTACATAGCAGATTACTTCAAAATAAGGACACTGAATCTGGGACTCCAGAACCAGTTCTGAGGTTTCAAGGACCTGATATTATTTTGTGGGGACTTTCTCGGTTGCATTTTTGTTTATTATTACACATTTTGGTCTATCTTCATTTTATTTTGGTCATAATTATGTTTTAAACTATCAGGTTGAACTATGGCTACCTGCTTGAACTTTGTAAGGATCCTTAGAAGATGTTATCAGGGCAGAGTGGTACAGTGTCTGTGGGCTACATTTTTTATTTCTACTCATACAGACATTTCTTTATTGGAGATAACGGAATATAACGTCAAAGCAACCAGATATGAGCTACGCAGTTCTCTGACTTTTTCTGGCAGGAAAGCTTGAATTCAGCACTAGCATTTGTGATGATTAAAACCTCAGGAAATGCTGAGAATCACAGATGTTTGAAAGGCTTTATCCTAATAGTCTGAGAAATCATTGTCGGTTGCCTCTTCGTGCCCACTTGGTTAGAGTTCAAGGCAGGACTTTCACATAATCATTGTCCATATTCACTGAAAAGAAAAAAGGGAATACATTGTGAAAGTTTACAGTCATTCCAAGACCCCCAAACAAAAGTATGCATTTTTTTCCTTCCCAATTCTGGCAACCTGGGGTATATAACCTTTCAGAAGCAATGAGGTGAAACAATGGAAAAAGTAATGGTTCTGGAGTCAGGAAGGGTTGAATTCAAATTTAGCCTTATACCCTTACTAATTGTGATCCCCTGGGCAAGTCACAATTCTGTATGCCTCAGTTCCTCAACTGTAAAATAGTGATTATAATAGCACACACTTCCCAGAGTTGTTGTGAGGATCAAATGAAGTAATATTTATAAAGCACAGCACAATACCCAGCACATTTGTTTTTCTTCATGAGAACTTGAGACTGAGAATTGGAGAGTTTCTACAATTTACCAGAAGCCACAAAGCTTTCATGCCAGAAGTCTGGAGCAAATCAACTAATGCTCAGGTTAGTGTCACTCTTCAGTGTGTGTATGTGTGTGTGTGTGTGTGTTTTAATTTTAACATGAGGGTTCTTACCATAATCATCCATCTCTGAAACATCTGGTGGATCTTTCCAGCTCTGGTACACGTTATTTTTCACTACTGGAAAACGAAGGTGAATCACTAATCCTTGATCAGGTTTTTCATATTTGGAGATTAGTTCTTTTAGGTTTGGAAATAATTCCTTTTTACCTCTTTTTTCTGACTGTAAGGATAGAAAACAGCAGTTATGGCTGTGCCGTTGCTATATGGCATTTCTCTAAAGAGAAGCAGATTGAAGAGCAAAGAGTCAGCACTTCTGGCTTGAAAGTAAACTTCTGCCCATAGTAATAACTGTCCATTTTAAGACTGTCCATTGTGACCTAACTTGGTCACAAGGGAGATAAATTGTGAACAATTATCAACAACAAATTATTCAATAAAGATTTTCTGGATCATATGCCAATGAAGGCAATAGCTAATAGTATTTCATCCAAATTTTGTATGTCCCATAATGCCTCTGTACATAGTAGGTGTTTCATGATTTTCTGTTGAATTGTATAGAAAAGTCATTGTCTAACATTAGGCTATTAATTTATTGGTTATAATATTTTATATAAAATAAAATAGATAATAAATAATTTAAATAAATATTATATGATAAAATGTATCATATCATCATATAAGTAATTTATATATAAATATATACAATAACATATTATGTAAATAAATATATAATAATTATATCATTATGTATCTATATATCAAAACATATGATTAACAATATTTATTTATTGTTCTGCAGTGAAGAGAGAAAAGAAGCATATTACTCCTCAAAACTCTTCAATTGTCCCTATTAGAGCAGTGAAGTCAGAGCCACATTCAGAAATAAGAGAATAAATTGTGATTACAATCATTCCTGAGTTCAAATCTTACTTCAGGCGCTTACTGGTTGTGTGGCACTAAGAGAGTCACTTAACTTCTGTATGACTCAGTTTCTTCACCTGTAAAATGGGAATATTAATAGCACCTACCTTCTAAGATTATTTTGAATCAAATGAGATATTTGCACAATTTTTATAAGGCTTAAAGATCTATATACATGTTGGTTATTATTATTTTGCCTATTGAATAAAGTCTAAACCTTTTCACCTATAATTTAAAGATCTTGGGAATTCTTTTTTTTTTTAATAACTTTTTATTGACAGAACCCATGCCAGGGTAATTTTTTACAGCATTATCCCTTGCACTCACTTCTGTTCCGATTTTCCCCCTCCTTCCCTCCACCCGCTCCCCCAGATGGCAAGCAGTCCTTTACATGTTAAATAGGTTACAGTATATCCTAAATACAATACATGTGTGCAGAACTAAACAGTTTTCTTGTTGCACACGGAGAATTGGATTCAGAAGGTATAAATAACCCGGGAAGAAAAACAAAAATGCAAGCAGTTTATATTCACTTCCCAGTGTTCTTTCTCTGGGTGTAGCTGCTTCTGTCCATCCTTGATCAATTGAAACTGAATTAGCTCTCTTTATTGAAGAAATCCACTTCCATCATAATATATCCTCAAACAGTATCATTGTTGAGGTATATAATGATCTCCTGGTTCTGCTCATTTCACTCAGCATCAGTTCACGTAAGTCTCACCAGTCCTCTCTGTATTCATCCTGCTGGTCATTTCTTACAGAACAATTATATTCCATAACGTTCATATACCACAATTTACTCAACCATTCTCCAATTGATGGGCATCCTTTCATTTTCCAGCTTCTAGCCACTACAAACAGGGCTGCCACAAACATTTTAGCACATACAGGCCCCTTTCCCTTCTTTAGTATCTCTTTGGGGTATAAACTCAGTAGAAACACTGCTGGATCAAAGGGTATGCACAGTTTGATAACTTTTTGAGCATAGTTCCAAATTGCTCTCCAGAATGTCTGGATGTGTTCACATTTCCACCAACAATGTATCAGTGTCCCTGTTTTCCCACATCCCCTCCAACATTCTGCCTTATCTTTCCCTGTCATTCTAGCCTATCTGACAGGTGTGTAGTGGTATCTCAGAGTTGCGGGAATTCTTGATTCAACAACAACAAAACGATTTTAAATGAATACTACATGTGAAGCACAATACTAGAAGATGGGTTTATAGAGACAAAAACACATAACTGCCTTCAAGGATCCATTCTACTGGGTGATACAACATGTATTCAGATAAGAATTTATAAGATCATCTGAGGTAGAAGAGAGTAGTAAGAAACTTTCGAATCAGAAAAAGTTTCCTCCAGCTCTCGGACTGAGCATTGAACCAAAATAAAAAGCAATCTAAGAACAGAAGGGAAAGGGAGTGCATTCTAGACTTGAGGAAGAGACAGCCTGTAGAAAGATTGATGATGGGATAACCCATTTGGGGGATAGGAAGTAGACTGATTTGGCTGTATCACAGAGAACGTGAATGAAGTAATATAAAAGTAAATTGCAGCCCAATTATGGAGGACTTTATATGTCAAGCTAAAGGGTTTGCATTTTTTCCCTATAGGCAATGGGAAATCAGTGAATATTCTTGAGCAAGGAAATACATACTGAGATCTGTTATTTAGAAAAATGGTTTTGGTATCTATTTGAATGATGGACTGGAGAAAGTTAAAAATGGAAGAAGAAAGTCTATTATGATAATTCAGTTAAGAGATGCGAAGCATCTGAATTATAGCACTGGTTGTGTGAGTGAAGACAAGGTGACAGATAGATATTAGGGAGGTTGGACTGAACAGTCATGGGAATCGATTGGATATGGCAATAGAAGAAAGGAAAAAGTTATGATGTTTTCAAAATTGCCAGCATGGGTGACTGAAATGTGTGGGTTATTTCTTCAACAGTGAAAGGAAAGTTTATAAAAGGGACAGATTGGGAGTGAGGGGAAGGACAGAAGGGAAATAAGTTTCATTTTGGAGTTGTAGTGTTTGAGATATCTCTCAGACATTTAGGTAGAGCTATCCAACAAATAGTTAATGATATGGGACAGGAGTTTAAATGGCAGATTAAATATGGGAGCTTTAGACCTGGAAGATAACCTGCACAGAGATGATCATTCAAGTCACAGGAGCTAATGAAATCACCAAGAAAGAGGGTATAGAGAAAGAAGAGAAGAAGGTCCGTGATAAAGCCTTAATCAGTTACTGGGCAGGATATGAATGATGATATAACCAAGCAAACCGAAAAAGATAGTCACAGGGGTAAGAAATAGGAGAAAAAGAGGGAAGAATGGGGATGATAAAGAAGGATTTTCACATGTGAAGTGAGGAAGAAGGAGATTGAAACAGATGGACTATTTTTTCAATTAAGTCTTCTGCTGAGAACAATTACAGTAATAGTAAATTACATTTTTACATCATTTTAAAGTTTACAAAACATTTAACATATATTATTTCATTTGATCCACACAGTCCTGGGAGGTGGGTGCTATTATTATCCCTATTTGAAGATGAAGGTATCCCGGTAAGTTTATACCTAGTAAGTTTCAAAGGCAGGACTTAATCTTGAAGTCTTCCTGACTCCCTATTGAACACTCTATGCTATTTGCCTCTACGCTGTTTATTACTACTATCATTCACGGAGCACATGAAGAGGATCAGAGAAAGTAAATACTGGGGGTATCCCAGGGATAGAGTTTTACAAGGCCTGACCAAAAATAAGACAAAGGAAGAAAAGAATATGAAAGAAACTGATAGTGTGCTTGTTGAATTAGTGAACCACAGGGCAAGAGTTCAGAAGGAGGAAAATAAAGTCACAGCAGGAGTGATGGACTGAGAAAATCGTGAGAGATAGAAAGAAAGAATTCATAGGGAGAAGAAAAAAAATCCGCTTTAGAGCATATTACCAACAAACTCTCAAACCTCTCCAAAAAAGGAAATATATACAAGAGATAAAGTCATTTCCGCTATCACCCATCTAAGATAACCAAGAAACTTAACAAGGTTAACAATAAACTACCAGGAAGCTAAATCCTAATCCTTAACAACACCTCTTCCCTATCAATCACCACATTCTGACAAGACTGTGAAAGTCGATTTATGGGCCTGAAATAGAACTCAACTCTATCCTCCCTTCCTTTCCCTGTGGAGAGTCAAAAGCCCAAAGCTTGCTCTAGCTGGGACAGCAATATAGCCACACTGAGCTGCTGCAAGAACACTTAGAGAATTGATGAACAGAACGTGGGTTGGATGTCAACATGTACATGATTTATACATCCATCTCTGACCAGTTATGTCTCCAAAGAAGTCCCTTGGCAGCCCTGAAGTCAGCAGGACCTGAGTTCAAATCTGGCCTCAGACATTTAACAGTTCCTGTGTGACCCTGGGAAAGTCACTTAATCACAATTGCCTCAGCAAAAAAAGCAAAAAGAAAAGAAGAAGGAGGAGAAGAAAGAGGAGGAGGAGAAGAAGAAAGAAAAAAGAAGTCACTTGGGGCAGAGACTAAAGTTGTTAAAATGTGAACTACTTAGTTTGGAGAATATCTTCGAGGTTCAACCGCTGAGGAAATTGCCATCAAAAAAGTAGGGATCAGAAAGTCAACAATTAAATTTACCAGGGATCTCAAAGAAGAAGAAAAGTTAAAGACTTTGAGCATAAAGCAAATAAACTTAGAGAGAAAGTATTCACAATAGAAAAAACAATGACTTCCAAATCAACAAAAAGGTCCGTACATCTACAAAAAAATATTGCAGGGCAAAGGAAAAAGAATCAGCATCTATTGAGACAAAACACTTCATGAATTCCCAAGAGAGCATGAAAGCACATCAGAATGTTCCTGAATGATTTTAAGAAAATAAAAATAAAAAAGAAATTTAAGAAAATAAAAAATAAAAATCTTGACAGCAAAATTTGAGATAGACACAGAAGAAATAATTGACAAAATACAAAACCGTGCATCTCCAGTGACACATCTCACTAAAGAAACTAAAGAGAGAATGATTGTGAATAAAAATACAAAGAAGTAAAAAAATTTGGAAGAATAAAAGCAAAAAATAATAACATTAAAAGAAAACAGGATGTATATATAAGCAAAACACACTGATCTTGAAGACAAGATATACAGGCAATTTAAGGATTATATAACTTCTAAAAGGACACCAGTCAAAAAACCCAAATACCCACAATGCAAGAAACAACACAAGAAAACTTCCCAGAATTTTTGAAAACCAAGTATCAATCAAAATAACCTCAAGTTGCTTCCAGAAAAACAACAACAACAATAAAACTTTATGTTGCAAACTCCCAAACACAGAATAATTAAACTTCATTCCAATGAGACACAAATTCTGCAATGGACTAGGAGAAGACTTTCAAGTATAAAAGAAAGGAAATTTGAGTAGTACAAAACTATTTTGTACCCATTAAGAACCACAAGAGGGAAGTGAATAATGTGTTCCAGAGAGCAAAGGAGTTCAAGACGCAGTCCAAGGTTACATACCCTGAAAATTTAAGTCTAAGCACTAATGTAAAATGATGAAAATTCAGTTTTTAAAAAAGCGTTCAAAGCATTCATACAAAGAAAACCAGACCTGAAAAGAAAAGTTAAAGACTTTGAGCATAAAGCAAATAAACTTAGAGAGAAAGTATTCACAATAGAAAAAACAATGACTTCCAAATCAACAAAAAGGTCCGTACATCTACAAAAAAATATTGCAGGGCAAAGGAAAAAGAATCAGCATCTATTGAGACAAAACACTTCATGAATTCCCAAGAGAGCATGAAAGCACATCAGAATGTTCCTGAATGATTTTAAGACAAAAATAAAAATCTTGACAGCAAAATTTGAGATAGACACAGAAGAAATAATTGACAAAATACAAAACCGTGCATCTCCAGTGACACATCTCACTAAAGAAACTAAAGAGAGAATGATTGTGAATGAAAATACAAAGAAGTAAAAAAATTTGGAAGAATAAAAACAAAAAATAATAACATTAAAAGAAAACAGGATGTATATATAAGCAAAACACACTGATCTTGAAGACAAGATATACAGGCAATTTAAGGATTATATAACTTCTAAAAGGACACCAGTCAAAAAACCCAAATACCCACAATGCAAGAAACAACACAAGAAAACTTCCCAGAATTTTTGAAAACCAAGTATCAATCAAAATAACCTCAAGTTGCTTCCAGAAAAACAACAACAACAATAAAACTTTATGTTGCAAACTCCCAAACACAGAATAATTAAACTTCATTCCAATGAGACACAAATTCTGCAATGGACTAGAAGACTTTCAAGTATAAAAGAAAGGAAATTTGAGTAGTACAAAACTATTTTGTACCCATTAAGAACCACAAGAGGGAAGTGAATAATGTGTTCCAGAGAGCAAAGGAGTTCAAGACGCAGTCCAAGGTTACATACCCTGAAAATTTAAGTCTAAGCACTAATGTAAAATGATGAAAATTCAGTTTTTAAAAAAGCGTTCAAAGCATTCATACAAAGAAAACCAGACCTGAAAAGACTATTTATTTTGTAAACACCCTGTATAACAAAAGTAGACAAATCAGATGGCAACCAAGAAGGGCACCAGTAATTAAATAAATAATCACAGAAAAAAAAACTGGAAAATTAAAATGAGTACATGTAGAACGATTGAAACAGAGTATGATATCAGAAGATAGGAAGTTGGAGTTAGAGGAAAGAAGTTCCGATTATTAGATTTTGGCTATATAATAGTGAATGATAAAGATAGTTCTAAACCTGAGTGTGATGGACATAAAATTCAGCTGGAAGTTATGAAAGTTTAGAAGCTTTATAAAATAAGATACCAAGGTATTCATGATGATATCTGCATATATTGGAGTATCCAAATACCGGGGGAGGAGTGGAATGAAGAAGAAAGCTGGAAACAAAAAAGTCAGCTGCTTAAGAAAGAAAGAGAAATATAGTAGATTGTTGGGACAAACAGGTGGGCCATGTGATAAAAATGAATAAAAGAGAAATTTCTGAAGAATAATGGGAAAGGGACAGCTTGCAAATAAGAGTGAGTATCAAGGAATAAATCTCCTCCTCCTCCTCTTTCTCTTCATCTTTCTTCTACTCTTTCTCCTTGTTCTTCATGGTGTGAAAAACGAGTACCTGAGAGTGTGACTAGTGATGTCTGGTTTTTTGGAGAGAGCTGTGTCTCTCTTAGATAGAATGAGAAGTGAATAAATTTAAGGCAAAGGGCTAGCTTCTTAATAATAGACCAAAGGTTCCAGAGCATTCAGTGGAATGGAAGCAGCATAAGAAATAATGGATTTGGGGATGAGTGACAATATGAAAAGATACAGCAGGGAAGATGATTAATTTTGCCCTTCATAGCATAAAGGATGATCAGTTAACTGACAACTTCAGCTCCTAAGGTCCTGAAATGACAGAGCAAGAAAATGTGGTCCTTTAGTGCCTCTGATTCTTAGAAACTCAAAACCTCTTATTGTTCAAAAACTCCAGTAGGAAAAGAAAACTAAGGTGTGATAGGGTGGGTCCCTGGGAACCGGGCTGATACACTGAATTAGAATTGGAGCTTCATCCCAAAATGGCCACACAGAAGAATGCACACTCAGATGATGGACACAACACAAATATTTCTATTCTTGTTTTTGCATTATGATATGAACAGGTTTTTCTTACCTCTATTGAAAAGTATCCATGTTTTTCTTTTTTGATTCGGTATGTGTAGATCTTATTTTGAAACCTGTGGAAAAATAACTGAGTGAATTACACTATACTAGAATCCAGTCCACATGCCCTCCAACGTTATGATGCATTCCTGGCAAGACTTTTGCTATTTTAGCTTCTAGAAAGCTGACATTCCAGTTTTGAGCCTTTCTCTTACTTTCAAGAGTAAGGAACACATTTCTTTGGTCAGTGAGCTTGAATTTTGACTTAGAATTCTTTGAATTATGGCAAAAAGCTAGGATGAATCACCAAAGAGATACTGGAAAACAGCTAGAAAAAGAAAAGGTGACCACAACGAGCCAGCATGACTTTATCAAAACAGATTCATTCCAGATTAATCTCATTTTCTTCTTTCTTTCTTTCTTTCTTTCTTTCTTTCTTTCTTTCTTTCTTTCTTTCTTTCTTTCTTTCTTTCTTTCTTTCTTTCTTTCTTTCTTTTCCTTCCTTCCTTCCTTCCTTCTTTTCCTTTCTTCCTTCCTTTCTTTTCCTTCCTTCCTTCCTTTCTTTTCCTTCCTTCCTTCCTTCCTTCCTTCCTTCCTTCCTTCCTTCCTTCCTTCCTTCCTTTTCTCCTTTTTCCCTCTTTTTCTCTTTCTCTTTTTTCTTTCTCTGTTTCTTTCCTTCTCTCTTTTTCTTTATTTCTTTGCTCCATTTCTTCATTTCTTTACTTCCTTTCTTTTTTACAGACTTGTTAAACTTTTGACGATGCTTTTCATAAAAAGTTTTTGTAACTTTTTTTAAGAGAAGATGTTTTGGAATGGATTAGATGAGAATACATTTAAGTGAATTCGGAAGAGTTAGAGAGTTAAATTCAAAGATGGATGCGTTGTTCCATATGCTGAGATAGCTGTTAATGTGGTAGAAGGTTTCCAGTGAAAGACCCCACGGATCTATGCTGAGCACTGCATTGTCACCATTTTTGGAAATGACTTGAGAGAATGTATACTGGAGTAGACAGAAACATGACCAGAAATCCAGGAAGACTTGGGTTTAAGTTCTACCTCTGACACACACTGGCTGTGTAATCCTGTATAAATTACTGAACTTTTTAGTGCTATAGGCAAATTTCCATAAATTGGTAGGTGCAATTTTCTTATTTGTTAGTTTCTTGGATCAATTAAATCATAAGTTTAGCCCTATCTCTATCAGCCACTCCGTAAATAAACATGTATTAAGCACCTACTATATGCCAGGCACTATGCTAAGCACTGGGGATACAAGGAAAAATAAAAGATAGTCCCTGCTTTTAAAGAGCTTGCAGCTCAGAGGGATAGTTAGCACACTGGATGACAAAAATCTGGATCTAAAAGTGTTATGGGCCAGAACTCTGAACTTGAACAAAGGATTCTTACAAGGTACTAAGACAGTGGAATTGATAGAGACAATAGTTATCTAATTTAGCATGCTTCAGTATGATTGATTTAATCCTATAAGGGGATGTTATGAGCCAGAACTTGAAACAAGGTACTAAGTGGAATTGAGGAAACAATGGTTAAATCTAGTTTAGTATTGATTTAATCCTACAACAAATAATGGTTTCCTAGTGATATAATGATTGATGTATACTCAGTGTGGGGCATATAAACTAGGAGCCTCAGCCAGGATTCAGGTGGGGAGATTCAGAAGCCAGAGAAAGCAGGCAGGAAATCTCAGAACCAAGGCCAGACTGGAAAGGTTTTCCAGAAAGCTGCCCAGCCCCAGGAAGGAGATAATAAAGGATCTGGAGTATAAGAAAGCTAACTAGGCCGCAGGAAAGGATACAAGGCTTGGAAAGAGACAATAAAGGATTTGGACTTTAACCCCTGCTTGTACTCTCAAGGTGATTACTGAACTGAAAGGAAGGCTGCCTACAGAGACTTTAGAGAGAATATTACACAAAAAAATCTTTACAGGCTGGAAATCTGGGCTAAATCTAAGGATTGAAAAACAATAGAGATAAATGTGGAGTTTTGTACTTGAATTAAACAAACAAATAAACAAACAAAAAACCTTCATAAGCATAAGATGAAGAGGCATGGATGGAGAGTGATTGTCCTAAAAAAAGATTTGGGACTTTTAGCTAAATATGAATCAAAATAGGTGTAATGTGACAGGCAAAGAAATTAATATGAGCTTGGGCTGCACTAAGAAAGACATATCTTCCCCCCAAAAGGGAAATTGATCATTCCACCATTCTTTTCACTGATTAGTTTGCATCTGGAGTGTGGTGCTCAATTCTGGGTGTCACAGTTTAAGAAATTCAGGTACCTATGAGCTGACAAAACTGAGGTAAACCTGATTCTTCTGATTCAAAATCCATTGCTATTTCTGCTAGACAATTTTGCCCCCTACAAGTAAATTTTGATTGAGAAAAGTGGAAAGGAGACCAAGAAAGCAATCTATGGACATACCTTGGTGTTTGAATGTCAGGGATCAGACAGCATGGGCCATGGAATCTGGGGCAGGTGAAGGATAAAATAAATGCTAGTAGGATTGGATTGGATTGAAATATATTAACTAACTAGTGGGAAAAGAGAGAAGGAGCACACAAAATGGGATGAAGAAGCATCAGAAGTAAATCCCATTTTATATTCAATGCTTTCTAGGGCTATGATTACTCAGTTCACATTCAGTTAATTTAATTTAATTTATTAAGTACCTCTTATTTTCCAGGCACTATATGGTCATCCTGGGATTATAAAGCCCAAAATGGAAGTCTCCACCTTCAAAGAATGTATATTCCACTGTGTGTGGAAGAGAAACAATATATAAAGAGACGGGCAAGTGCAAAATATATACAGCACCACATTTGGGCTCAGTCCTAGAAGAAGGAGGAAGAAGAAGAGGAAGAAAATAAGAAGAGGAGGAAAGAGGAGATGGAGGAAGAAGGGGGAGGAAAGGGAGGAGGAAGAAGGGGGAGGAAGAAAAGGAGGAAGAGAAGGAGATGATGACGTCAATAATCATCACCATCATCACTGCACTTTCCTGTGAATACACACAGAGTGTGGGAGTTGGGGGGAAGAGGTAGGCAGAAATTTAAAACTACATTGGTAATGAGGTACACGTATATGAAACACAGCTAGTCATGTGGACTTACAATTTGAATAATAGGCCCTCAATATCCTTTCTTTCCTTAGATAATTTTTATGAAGCTCATTGTGAATCAGGATGTTTGTATCAATGATGGATGAGTTGTTCCACGTACTGAAATGGTTTCTCCCTGGGGCTGGCTTGTCCTAGGACTAGGTTGGTACTCTGCCTTTGGATTACTGGACTAAGCAGGATAAGTTGCTATACTATGACTGCCTGGCAGGGCAGATTGCTGAGCCACTGGTTTCTTCCCCGGGCATGCTATTTCTTTGTCTACTAGACATGGGGATCCATTCTTTAAAGGAAAGCTTCAGCCTCTAGCTTAGTCAAGTGGTACAGCACTATTTTTATGCAGTGTTACAGTGCAAAAAGGGAAAAGATCCTCAAGATAGCATAGGCAGAAACCTCTTTGACTTCCTCAACCTTGGCCCTGAGTTTTGTCACCAGAAGTCAAGAGGTGAGAAAAGTCTAAACTCTTCGGTAAAAATGTTTTGGGTGTTTTTTTTATTTTTCTGTTATAGAATGGGTTGCTTCAAAGAGGAATTATACAGTTACTTTTTTAAAAAAATCCTTTTAATCACAAATATTTATTGGTGGATTGAATACAATTTTAATAGAATAGTAAGGCACAGTCCTGGATTAAAAGTTTGCTATAAAGCCGAAGAGAGAAAATGCATTTTTTCCTCTTAACAGATTGCATTGGACAAGTCTTCCCTTTTGTACAATTCCTGTATTACTTGTGGTGATCATCCAGTTACACTTTCCATATATCTGTTGAGATATTATTTAAATGAATAGTTGGGGACAAAAGAGGTGAAATCCTCTATGCCGTGGGGTAAGATCATCGCCTTTTCAATTTTTTCTTTCATAATTGAGCTATTCATGTATTAAACCTATGGAAATACTTTGGAACTACGATTTTTGTCTTTTCTACCTAAAAGGGCTTTCCCTTTCATGTCAATATCTCTGTTTTTGCCCTTTCCAATTCTAAGCTTTGCTGGAATCTCAAAAGATCATATCCATCTCATGTACACAAAGTAAATATGGGCAGATCACTGATTAGGAGAATCAGAAAAGACTTCTTGTAGAATTTGATATTTGAGCTGATCACTGAAGAAAGATATAAGTTTCAAGAGGTAGAAGGGAACAGTAGAACATTCTTGGAATGAGCTTGTGCAAAGACAAGGGAATGCTAGAAACAGGAGCATAAAGAAAGCAATTAGAAGGGAACATTTGATTGTGTTCTAAAATTTACAAAATGTTTTGCTAATTACAATCTCATAGGGTAAGTGATATGTTTTATTGCTTCCCGTCATCATTTTTACAACTAAGGAAATAGGTTTAGAGAAGTAAAATGGATTGCCCACAGTCATATTAATGAATGCAAGAGCAGGGCTTCACAACTCCAAATGCCAGGACCAGTGCTCTTGACACTACACCAGGTAGGACTCTCTGTTAATGAGATTGGTGCTAGAGCCATTCCATAAATTCTTAAAACTCAGATTTCCCTGTGTCATTGTCATCTCAACTAGTAATTTAGCAGAAATTCATGACTGTGCTATTCCTGTTCATCACTCGCTTGCTCTCTTCTTGGTTATCTGCTGATGAACAGAGTGATTGGCTCCTTGAGACCAGGTATTCTGTCTGAAATCATTTTTGTATCTGCATTATCTGTGAATGTGGAAGAGGCTTAAGTGGTTGTTAGATCTGAATTTTAAACTATACCTTTGCTATCAGGGAGCCCATGTTTTATCAAGGAGATAAGATATATATATATATATATCCTTCTTTCAACACTTGAAATTACAAAATGTTGAACTGGAAACTGATACAGAAGAGGGAAATAAATGGTATTTTCATCACTGCTGCCAACTGACAATTGGGATTTCTCAAGAAAACTGTGAATTTAGGTAGGAAATAGCTGGTTAAGAAGATATTGTCTCAAAATAGGATTTGTATTTCAGAACCATGGTTTATAATAGATGTCTTAACTAAAAATGCAAGTTTGTAAAAAAAAAAAAGATGCATTTATATGAAATTTGAACTTTTTCAAGACAATTTAAAACTATACATTGAAGGAAAAGGAAAACAACCAAAGGTATTTACCACATGCGCAACAGAAAGATGAGGAAGTCACAAGAGTTAATATGCAAATAGACAAAAATAAAACTCATGGTCCAATACACAAATAGACAGAACATGAGTAAAAACAAGGAAATGTGTATGTCTTCGGTGATGAACTTCATAATAGTTGATGGGTTGGAAATTATGACTGGAGTATGGTTCTGAAGGTTGTATCTTCTTTTAAAGGTCAGCATAAAGCAGGAAGGTACTAGAGTATTATTTGTGTTTAAAAGATATGTTCAGATAAGGAAATTCAGAACTAAAGAAAGAATGGCACTCCTTGTGGGCCAGAATGACTATTTTTGTCTTTGAATCCCCAGCAGCTGACAGTCAGTCAATAAATATTTATTTTACAATTTCCATGCAATAATAGGAGTTTAAGGTTTGGGGAGCACAGAGGATCATTGATTTAGAATTAGAATTTGTTTTGGTGCCAATTTAAATAGATTTTATTCTCCAGGACAAGAATTGCATTTCCACTGATAAAGTGCAATGTTGTTTATTTCTCTCTGCACACATTCAATTATTCAGAATCCCCAGATTCACACAGTGGCTTACATGCTACTTTTAAACTACTACTTTCTTGGCTACAAATTTGAGTCCTTCAATTTTTGGAAAGCTGTATGGAATGTTCTTTCTTCTGATACATTTAGTCAACGTAGAATTAGAATTTTATAAATGGGAAAACTGTGACTTAGTGAATCAGAAATGGAATTTGGATGCAGATTCCCAGAGTAGTTCTCCTCCCCTATTTTACTATTATTGAATCAAGGAAACATGGGGAGATCACAGTCAGAGCAACAGAAGAATGAACTACATGGTGGAAATATCTACTTTGGCCACGTGACTAAAAGGAGCAGAGAGAGAAGTTTAAATGATACTCCATATGACTTTAGCAGGGAGATTTGATAGAATAGAGATGAGGGCCTTTGGTTCTGTAGTTCTTTTTCTTTCAACAGATAAAGTGATAAATTATTGATTTGTCTCAATAATTGCTTCATTTTTCAAAAGGGGGAGAATATGATGAGACAAACTGCTATTCTGTATCTTATTCTTATTTTTTCCAAAAAAGAAAGACTTGGTTGCTGAAGCTGAAAAAAAAAAAGGGCAATAAAAGGAAAGAATGACTCCATCCATTTCAGTTTGTAAAGAAAAAAATAATAAAAAGTTGGATATAGTTTAGTATATATCTATATATTATTACATATCAAGTATATTTTAGGAAAGCCTTTTTCTGAGGGTTTTTTTTTTCTTTCCTGAGTCAATTGGAGTTAAGTGACTTTCCCAGGGAAGTGTTAAGTGCTTGAGGGCAGATTTGAACTCAGATCCTCCCCACTTCAAGGCTGGTGCTCTAACTATTGTGCCACCTAGCTTCCCCTTTCTGAGGATTTTTTTTTTTTTTTTTAAGAAAGATGTGTGAGAACCTGTGGAAAGAAGGAAATGATCATTTATTAAGCACTATGAGACACACACTATACTAAGCATTTTGCAAATATTTCATTTGAGCCTCACAACAACCCTAGGAGGTGGGGACTATTGATCTCTACTTTACAGATGAGGAAAGTAAGGCAGGCAGAGATTAAGTGACTTCCCCAGGAATATACAATTAATAAGTGCATAAGGTCAAGTTGGAACTCAGCTATTCCTCTCTCCAAGTCTGGCATTCTATTTTCTGCATTACATTGTTGCCTCTGGCAGCTGTCAATGGCCTAAAATCATTTTTAAAAAATTATTATTAAAGCTTTTTTTATTTTTAAAACATATGCATGGATAATTTTTCAACATTGATCCTTGCATAGCCTTTGTATTTCAAATTTCCCCCTCTTTACCCTACCCCCTCCCCTGGATGGCAAGTAATCCAATATATGTTATACATGTTAACCTACATGTTAAATAAAATATATGTAAATATATTTGTACAATTCTCTTTCTGCACAAGAAAGATCAGCTCAAAAAGAAAAAAAAATGAATAAAAAAACAAAACGCAAACAAACAACAACAAAAAGAATGTTATGTTGTGATTCACATTCAGTTCCCACAGTTCTCTCTCTGGGTATAGATGGCTTTCTTCATCACAAGATCATTGGAACTGGCATCAATCATCTCATTGTTGGAAAGAGTCACGTCCATCATAATTGATCCTCATATAATACTGTCATTGCCATGTACAATGATCTCCTGATTCTGCTCATTTCACTTAGCATCAGTTCATGAAAGTCTCTCCAGTTCTCTCTAAAATCATTCTGCTGATCATTTCTTACAGAACAATAACATTCATATACCATAATTTATTCAGCCATTCTCCAATTAATGGCCATCCACTCAAGTTCCAGTTTCTGGCCACTACAAAGAGGGCTGCCATAAATATTTTTGCATATGTGGGTCCCTTTCCCTGCTTTAAGAACTCTTTGGGATATAAGCCCACTAGAAACATAGCTGGGTCAAAGGGTATATGCACAGTTTGATAACTTTTTGGGCATAGTTCCAAATTGTTCTCCAGAATGGCTGGATGTATTCACAACTCCACCAACAATGTATTAGTGTCCCTGTTTTCCCACATCCCCTCCAACATTCATCATTATTTTTTCCTGTTATCTTAGCCAATCTGAGAGGTGTGTAGTAGTATCTCAGGGTTGTCTTAATTTGCATTTTTTTTGATCAACAGTGATATAGAGCACCTTTTCATATGACTAGAATGGTTTTAATTTCTTTATCTGAAAATTGTCTGTTCATATCCTTTGACCATTTATCAACTGGAGAACAGCTTGAATTCTTATAAATTTGAGCCAATTCTCTATATATTTTAGAAATGAAGTCTAAAATATAAATTCTAAAAGGGTTGGATTTGTAGTCTAGTTTAAAGGATTCTGATTTTGGAGTTAATAGGCCTACATTTGAATCTTAGTTCTGCTACTTACTATGTGTATGAGCTTGCTCAATTAATGAAATCATTCTGGACCTTAATATCCTTGTTTTTATGTATATAGTATGGGGGAATAGATCTGAGGCATCTGAGGATGCCCATGGATCCTACGCAGACTCACTGGCCCTTGTTTTTATAACACTGAGGACTAAAGATATTTTCTGTCTGGGATTCTAATCATTAATTGTGATGATCTTTTGTGTCACTAGATTTTGATGAAAAGATATTAAGCTGTGTAACTTGGGGCTAACTTCCCCTTTTAAAAGTAATGAGGAAGAAGTTCTCATTCTGAATCCAGGTGAAATATTTGAGAACAAGATATAATTCTAGTCTGATAACTACTTGGAATAAAGAAACATCACCCATTATCTTGTAGTCCTAGATTTTTCCTATACCTCTTCCAGTGAAGGCCTTTCTCTATCCTCACAAAGGAAGAAGATAGTCCTCCCTCAGAGATGGAGCAAACCATATCCAATTTCAAATCACATCTCTATATGCAATCTTCAAGTCCTGTGTCTTCATTTTGATAGTTCTACATATACATATTGCATGTGCAGAGAATAGTAAATAGTCCAGTACTGCCAGATTATATAATGTGCAGAGGAGACTAAAATGTAAGAAAGCTCTAAAGGTACAAAGGAACCAGGTTATAAAGAGCTCTTTATACTAAATTGATCCTATGGGGAACAAGGAGTCAGTAGGGGAATGACATAGTTAGACTTGAACCTTAGGAAAATTGTTTTGGCAGCTTGATCAATGATGGGATGGAGAGAGGAGAGATTTGATTTGGGTAGATTAAGTAGGAGGTGTTGAAATAGTCTGGGTAAGAAGTTACGATGGCCCACAGAAATGGGGAAATTTGAAAGAGTGGTAGCATTGAGGGAAAAGACAATTGATTGTGATTTAGAAATATTGAGTTTGAGTTATGTACAGGACATCTAGTCTGAAATGTCCAATTCTTTTTTTTAAAATTAATTTATTTCACATTTCCTTCAGTTAAATTGACATTTTTTACATTTGTTTTTAAAACTTTTGAGTTATAGATTCTCTCCCTTATCCCCACCCCCAACCACCATTAAGAAACCACATATGAAGTTGTGCAAAACATTTTCATGCTGTGAAAGAAAATATAGATCTCCTATTCTAGAAAAAACCCCAAAACAAACCCTCAAGAAAAATAAAGTAAAATAAAAATAAGTGAATAAAATAAAATAAAATAATAAAAATAAGTAAAATTAAAAAAAATAAGACAGGGATAGACAGAGGCAGAGAGAATACTTCAATCTGTATTCAGAAACAATCAGTCCCTTCTCTGGTTATGGATTCAAAATGTCCAATTTTGATGTGGGACTAAAGTTCTAGATAGAGGTCTAGGGTATTCATATAGCTCTAGAAATCATTTATATATTCTATTCTATACATTCTATATATAGAATAATTAAATTCACAGAAATTGAGTAAGGCCACGAAGAGAGTATAGAAGGAAGAAAGAAGGAAGCTCGAGATAGAGCACCATGGTTTGGGAAATATGATATGATACTTCTGTAAGAGGAAAAATCTTTGAATTAGTAAGTTCCTAGTGGGCTGGCCTATACTCTGCCCCCACCGTACTTCCCCAGCCTCCATGTGATTACAATTAGAACACTTCCATTAATCCCCTTCCATAACAGGAAGAATAAATTTACAGACTTGGGTCTGGCCTCCCCACTGACTCCAGAGTCTACTGAGCAACCTTATTGCCACAAAAAAAAGTTTTATTCTATTAAGCGCTGAACTTGGCTGTTTTGTTCTCTCACAGTTTTATCATTTTTTCACATCAAATAACATTTCCTGTCTATTGTTACTATACGTAGCTGGTCAATACCATAAGTTGCTGGCCAAAATTCCATTGTGTCATTTCCTGCCTTTATGTCCAATCTTTTTCATCACTCTCATTGTGAGAGCACAGATATTAGAAATGTCATCTGAATCTTCTTCTCGATTCCATATCTCCCTGAGCTGATTGATGATGTTCCACAAACGTAGGCTTCTGTCAGACTCCTAGGAAGCCTCCTTAACATCTTTATGGACTAGTTTGAGAGCATCATTATAGGAGAAGTGCCTCTAGAGATAAGGGAAAGGGAAACCAGACCACATTCATATATACAATATCACGTTTTGTGTTTACGATGATAGTGGTGACCAGAATTCTGTGTTAAAGCCAACTTGAACCAGAGAATCAGAGACAATTGTTTAATTTTCAGTGTGAAGATTTACATGTCAGAAATAGGCACATGATTCAAATCAAGACTTGATTTATTGTTTTGTTAATTATCTAGAGCAGAGGTGGGGAGCCTTTTTTCTTCCAAGGGCCTTTTGAATATGTATAATATCATTTGTGAGTCACACAAAATTATCAGCTTAAAAAATCAGTGGGAGGTTGTTGTATCTAGCTTTCAGCTCATCATTGCCTATGGTTGCCTTGGCAGGGCCAGACCAAATAGTTTTGTGGGCCTTATATGGTCCATGGAATGGATGTTCCCTCTCTTTGGTCTATATTTAAAAAAAGTAATGGAGGAAAGGCTAATAATTCAAATTAAACTTATAAATGTGTCATGTGTACATTTTTGATATGGAAAACCGATTGTTAAACATTTACCAGTACATTTCTGGTGACAACTCACATGCCTTTGGTTTTCCAAGGATTTTCTCTTATACCAAATAACTCAATGAAATAAATGGGGCAAAAATGCTCCTGATATTTTAGATGAAGAATTGACATCCAAAGGAGTGAATTTGTCCACACTATCATTAATTGTAAGAACAAATCCACATCTTAAGAAGCCAAATCCAGGAATCCTTCCCATCTATCATACTGCTCCCTTATATGTTTTGTCCCATGAAACATGATTTGTCTAACATTATATCTAGTCAGTCAGTCAGTAAGCATTTATTAAGTATTTACTATGTGCCAAGCTCTGTGCTCAGTGTTAAATGATCACCCTGATTCCTCAAGACCTCAGGAAGCATGTCTCAGGATTTGTGACAAGGTTCCTTCTCTACTTTTTGGATCTCTCTTCAAGATGATGTTTTGACAAATCTCCATCAATCAGCACTTCTCTTGATCAAACATGTATTTTCCAATCTCTGAATGTGAGTCATGTAAATATCACTTCTAAAGGTGACCCAGAAGCGGACTGATATCTGGGGCCTCTGGTGGGTTTTTATGCCTTAGGATGTTTACAAATTACAAACAAATTCTGATCGGTGATCAATTATCTAAGTTTATGATGAAGTGAAGCAATTCGTTTTAGCTTTAGTTTCCTAACATCATTAATAAATATTTTGTCAATTATTTACCAATTTGGGGGAATATTAAATCAATCTGCAATTATTTGTCAGATTGAGAGTTACACACATCATTGCTAAACTATGAAATAAATGGGGCAAAAATGTTCCTGATGTTTTGGATGAAGAATTGACATCCAGAGGAGTGAATTTGTCCACAGTATCACTAATTGTCAGAGCAAATCCACATCTTCCTCACAGGGTTGTTGTGAGGACCAGATAAAGTGCTTTGTAAACCTTAAAGCACTATCATCACCACCACCATCATCATGATCATTTTTATTATTCTTATTTGAAAGACACAGGGATCCTCAAACTACAGCCCACGGGCCATATGCGGCAGCTGAGGACGATTATCCCCCTCACCCAGGGATAAGAAGTTTCTTTATTTAAAGGCCCACAAAAAAAGTTTTTGTTTTTACTATAGTCCAGCCCTCCAACAGTCTGAGGGACAGCGAACTGGCTCCCTATTTAAAAAGTTTGAGGATCCCTGGAATACTGTTGAAGAGATAAGACTTATTTCCTCCACTATACCATCTATACTGCTGCCACATTTCAAGATAAATGAAAAGATGTTGTGCCCCTTCAACCATGGCAGAAAAGCAGAAGGGAGTATATCTTTCATGTCATTTCATTAATAAAACCATACACATAGCTGACATTGAAACCATTTGACATTATCAAGGACTTGGATGGTGAGAACTTTCTTGCCTGAGTCTTCAGCAGATACAGTTACTGAGAAGATGGTGTCTATTGCTCCTCCAGAGGCAATTGCCAGGTCACAGCTCCATACAGTTTGTTCCCCTGAAAAATGGCTGTGAGTCCAGTAGGAGCCCGATCACAGATCCATTAAAATATGTAAGTTATCGCATGCCTATTATATGCCTTAGACTGTGAGCTCCTTAAGAGCAGAGATTGCCTTTTGTCTTTCTTTGAATCTCCAGCACTTATCACGGTATACAGTACGTATAAGATGCTTAATAAATACTAATTGATTGATTGCAAGGCACTAAGGTGCAGGGAAGTGAAAGAAAATATGAAAAACAGTTCCCAATGTCAAGAAACTTATATCGTACAAGAGGAATATAATATTTACAAAGAGAAGTAAAACAACATTTAAAGGTCAAAAGTACTAATGACTAAGATGGTCAGAAAAAGCTTCTTGTAAGAGGCAAGTCTTGAAGGAAGTTAACCATTTTAAGAAGGAAAAGTGAGGAAGGAACACATTCCATAACATAGTCTATACAAAAGCAAAATAGTGAGCAATGAGATGTTGAGCCAGAAGATAGCACATTGACCAGTTTGGCTGGAGCTCTAAGTGTTCAAGGAATTCTATGAAATGTCCATGAAGGTAGTTTGTAAATTGATCCAAACACACACATGGGGATGGAGGAAGGAGTCTGCGCTTCAATCTCTCACCATCAGCAGTGTGTCTTCAGGATCCAAGCACTATCACTATAACTAAATACAGAGATCCCTATGACAATATTGAGTACTGGCTGAATGCACAATACTGATGAAATCACATCCAAAATAGGATACCATTCTTGCCTTGGAAGAATCTAAAATCTTAAAGGAATACTGGCCCCACCAGGACAAAAAGAATTAGAAAGCTGACTGGTACAACTTCCTGCAGTAGTGCCAGAATGACATGGATCAAATCCTGGAAGGGAATGAGAAGGGACAGCTAGTTGGTGTAATAAATAGAGCACCAGCCCTGAAGTTAGGAGGATCTGGGCTCAAATCTGGCCTCAGACACTTAACGCTTCCTAGCTGTGTGACCCTGAACAAGTCACTTAACCCCAACTGCCTCAGCAAAAAAAGGTAAAAAGTAAAAAGAAAGGGAATGAGAAGTTCATGGATACTTCCTTACATAGCCAGTGCACTTTGAGGATGTGCAGCCCTATTTTTGCAATGAGTTGCATCAAATTTTTAAGCGTTTATCAGGGGGAAAGTGAAACAATTGTCAAGACAAGTAAAGAGATTGGCGAGACCACAGAAGGTGATGATAAAGGGAAGACTAGCTGTGGGATAATGAAGCCATACTAAACATGCTCAAATGATCAGTAGTTTCTTATATAATGCACTATTATTTTGAGAACTCCAGCGAGGGGAAAACAAGGTCTAGGCTCTCTCTTTTTCTTGAGTTGACTAAATCTATCAGACAAGAAGGGAACACACATCCAAAAAATCTCTGAGGAAAACACATTAATCTAGCTCAACAAACAGAGGCTCTTAGTGAAAGAGAAGTGGCTCAGAAGGCCACCGTTCCCTTATCCAAATCTATTTGGAATTGAAAGATTTTTTCACCTCTATCTTGAACAAAGTTTCGGAACTGGATTCAAGAAATTATTGCTCACTTGTTCAATTGTTCACTCTTTATAACTACATAGACCATAGCATGTCAAACGCTTCTATATCAACTATTTCTCAAAGTCTGTCCAAATTCATGTTCATGGTTTCCTTGATGCTATTTATCTATCTCATCCTTTGGCATTTCATTTTCCTTTTGCCTTCAGTCTTTCATATCAGACTCTATTTCAATGTGTCCTATCTTCTCATTGTGCGCCCAAAGTATTTAAGCTTTAGCTTTAGTATTTGATCTTCCGGGGAATAGCCTGAATTAATTTCTTTAACTATAGATTTATTTGGCCTTCTTATGTCCAAGAAGTTCTTAGAAATATACCCACAGACCAAAATTATTAATTCTCTGATGCTCAGATTTCTTTATAATTCAGCTCTTACAACCTTACATTGCTATTGGAAAAACTATAGCTTTGACTATAGAGACCTTTGTCTGCAAGGTGATATCTCTGCTTTTTAAAATGCTGTTAAAATTTGCCATAGCTTTCCTTCCAAAGAGCAAGTGTCTTTTAACTTTATGGTTAACAACTGCTGCCTGCAGTGATCTTTGAGCCCAAGAATGTAAAATCTGACCTACTTCCATTTTTATTTCTCTATTGCCAGGAAGTGATGGAGCAGTTGTCAAGATCTTAATTTTTTTTTTTTTGATATTGTGTCAAGCCAACTTTTATACTTTCCTCTTTCACTCTCATTGAGAGGCTTCTTATTTCTTCTTTGCTTTCTGCCATCAGAGTGGTATCATCTACATATCTGAGATTATTGGTATTTCTTCTAGCAATCTTTTGATTCAAACAAGACTTTTGATTCATCCAGTCTGGCATTTTGCATGGTATACTCTGTATATAAGTTAAGTAAATAAGGTGAAAAACATAGGCTTGTTTTACTCCTATTCCAATCTTAAAATAATCAATTGTTCCATGTTTGTTTCTAATGTTGCTTTGTGACCCGTTCCTCAGGAGACAAGTAAAATGATTTGGCACTCTCATCTCATATAATCTCATATCCCTTTTCACATTTTGTTGCGATCCACACAAAGGCTTTAGTGTAATTAATGAAGCAGAAGTGTATTCTTTTCTGGGATCCTCTTGCTTTCTCCATAATATAGTGTATGTTGGCAATTTGGTCACTAGTTCATCAGCCTCTTCAAAAGCTGGCCAGTTCTAGTAATTCCCAGTTCACATATTACTGAAGTCTAGCTTTCCAGATGTTAAGCATAACCTTGTTGGTGTGTGAAATGAGTGCAATTGTTTGGTAATTTGAGCATACTTTAGCATTGTCCTTCCTTGGGATTAAGATATAAACTGATCTTTTCCAATCTAGTAGTTACTGTTGGATTTTCCAAATCTGATGGCAGACAGAGTGTAGTACCTTAACAGCATCATCTTTTAGGTTTGTAAATAGCTCAAGTGGAATTCTATCACCTTCACTAATCTTAATGTTAGCAATGTGCCCTAAGATCTTGACTTCATTCTCCCAGATTTCTGGCTCTTTACATCAGTAATTAAAAGAGGTTGTTAGAATGCACAAACAAGTATGCAAAAGAGATCTTAATATCACTAATGACCACAATGGATCCAGAAAGACCTCAGTTCAAATCCAGCCTCAGAAACTTATTAGAGGATGACCCTGAACATGTCATTTAACCACGATCTACTTCTATTTTTTATTGGAAAATGGGGCAGTAATAGTACCTATCTCCCAGGATTATTGTGTAGATAAATTGAGATAATATTTGTAAAATGCTTAATAAAACTTAAAGTAATATTATATATATATATACATATATATACACACACACATATATATGCTACCTATTGTTATTAGCTTCTGTCATAGTTGCAGGATAGACTGATACAAGTATGCAAAATTCAGAAATTTTGTCCTTTACATGGCAGAGATTACAACTTGTTTCAAGGTGACATGAAACTAAACTAAGATCTGATATGTTGCAATAAACTTTATCAATGCAAAAAAGAAAGAATAAACTGAAATAGGAATCACTCAGCCCCCTTAGACTAAAACTTCTTTAGGAAAATATATAAACGAATAGATTGTAGACTGCACTCTTAGCTGGGATGAACACAGAAGAGTAAGACTCAGCCAAGATTTTCTCTAAAAGTTACAGCAAGGTGAAGGTGATGAGACCCAGCACTCCAGTGATGATGGTAAAGAATCTGGGTACCTATCAAATATGAGGTAGGTAACTTTGATTCTTCCACCTCACAACTGAAACTAAGAGATCTATTTTGGGACCACCAAGGTTTATAGGAAGAATAAATGACATTGACCAAAGAAAAAAATTTAATATAGAGGTAGTCACGTTCATGTTTCTCTAGTCTTGGTCTTAGATAAGCACATACCAGATGTGGAATTCATTCTTGGGAAGGTTGACTAAAAGTAGACAAGGAAACTGTGGGGATGTGAGGATGAAGTGGAATTTAGACAGGGATGGATGTGGGTGGGGAGTGGTATACGTACAATGTGTCTGATGAAGATTATATAGCTTTTGTTTGTTTGGGAAGAAGTGGAACTGAGAGAACCAATCTTGCTTGAGTCATGAAAAGGAAAAGAAATAAAAAAGAAGTAGGGATCAGTAATAGATCTGTTTCTGGACTTCTGCCTCTAATAGGCTTTTTTAAAATTAAATTTTATCTTTAAACAAAAATGCATCTTCTCTCACTCTCTCCTCCCTTCCCATTCCTTCACTAAAAAAAAAAAAAAAAACAATAAAAGCAAAGACCTTGTTTCAGACATGGATATCGAAACAAAACAAAAGTATTGACCATTTCAAAAAAGAAAGTATTGATTGGCTCTGAGAATTCAGCTCCTTTCTCCTAAAAGTTCTGCCTCCTGTCTCTAAAAGGTTGTTCTTGTAGTCAGTGATTTAGCTCTGTTAATATGTCTGGAGGAGAAGAGGAAACTGTCTCAAAACTAGGGCAAGGAGCAGGACTTCATTAGGATTACTCATATCCCAGTTCTCATTTTAATAAATAATTACTCATCAATCCTAAAACCGTTACTTTTCTTTGCTTCTCTAATGCATCTTCTGAGGCATCCCAATCTACTCTAGGACAGCTCTAATTGTGATTTTATATCACCAATTAAATTCTCTCTGCAACTTCCTAGGTCAGGCTTTTGGAATTTATTCAGTTCAATTCAACTGAAGTCATTTATTAAACCCCTACTTCATGCAAAGCATTGTGTTAGATCTTAAAAATCCAATAACATAAATGAAGCACCCCAAGAAACTATTGTGTGTGTACACATTTGGAGGAGGGAGAGGAAAATGTGGTAGGAGATACTAGAATGTCAAAGTATACAAACAAGAAAAGTGCAAGGTCTTGGATACATCGAGAGACTATAATAAAGATGATAATACTACCTAAACTAATTTATTTATTTAGTGCTATACCAATCAGACTTCCAAAAAACTATTTTAATGACCTAGAAAAAAAACCCAACAAAATTCATCTGGAAGAACAAAAGGTCAAGAATTTCAAGGGAACTAATGAAAAAAAAATCAAATGAAGGTGGCCTAGCTATACCAGATCTAAAACTATATTATACCAGATCTAAACTATACCAGACTTAAAACTATATTATAAAGCAGTGGTCACCAAAACCATTTGGTATTAGCTAAGAAATAGACAAGTTGATCAGTGGAATAGGTTACGTTCACAGGACAAAATAGTCAATAACTTTAATAATCTAGTGTTTGACAAACCCAAAAACCCCAGGTTTGGGGATAAGAATTCACTATTTGACAAAAACTGCTGGGAAAATTGGAAATTAGTAGGACAGAAACTAGTCATTGACCCACACTTAACACTGTATACCAAGATAAGGTCAAAATGGGTTCATGATCTAGGCATAAAGAATGAGATTATCAATAAAATTAGAGGAACATAGGATAGATTATCTCTCAGACCTGTGGAGGAGGAAGGAATTTGTGACCAAAGAAGAACTGTGATTATTGATCACAAAATAGAAAATTTTGAGTATATCAAATTAAAAAGCTTTTGTACAAACAAAACTAATGTAGACAAGATTAGAAGGGAAGCAATAAATTGGGAAAACATTTTTACAGTCAAAGGTTCTGATAAAGGCCACATTTCCAAAATATATAGAGAATTGACTCTAATTTATAAGAAATCAAGCCATTCTCCAACTGATAAATGGTCAAAGGATATGAACAGACAATTTTTCAGATGAAGAAATGGAAATTATTTCTAGCCATATGAAAAGATGCTCCAAGTCATTGTTAATCAGAGAAATGCAAATTAAGACAATTCTGAGATACCACTACACACCTGTCAGATTGGCTAGAATGACAGGAAAAGATAACGTGGAATGTTGGAGGGGATGTGGCAAAAACAGGGACACTGATACATAGTTGATGGAATTGTGAACACATCCAGCCATTCTGGAGAGCAATTTGGAACTGTGCTCAAAAAAGTTATCAAACTGTGCAAACCCTTTGATCCAGCAGTGTTACTACTACTGGGCTTATATCCCAAAGAGATCTTAAAGAAGGGAAAGGGACCTTTATGTGCCAAAATGTTTGTGGCAGCCCTTTTTGTAGTGGCTAGAAACTGGAAACTGAATGGATGCCCATCAGTTAGAGAATGGCTGAATAAATTGTGGTATATGAATGTTATGAGATGTTATTGTTCTTTAAGAAATGACCAGCAGGATGATTTTAGAAAGGCCTGGAGAGACTTACATGAACTTATGCTGAGTGAAATGAGCAGGACCAGGAGATCATTATATATTTCAACAATAATACTATATGATGATCAATTCTGATGTATGTGGCTCTCTTCAACAATGAGATGAACCAAATCAGTCCCATTTGTTCAGTAATGAAGAGAGCCATCTACACCCAACAAAAGAACTCTGGGAAATGAGTATAAACCACAATATAGCATTTCCACTACTTCTGTTTTTGTCCACCTGCATTTTTGATTTCCTTCTCAGGTTAATTTTACCTTATTTCTAAGTCTGATTTTTTTTTTTTTTGTGCAGCAAATTAATTGTATGGATATATATATATATATATATATATATATATATATATATATATATATACATATATTGTATTTAACATATAATTTAACATATTTAACATGTATTGGTCTATCTGCCATCTTGGGGAGGGAATGGGGGGGAAGGAGGGGGAAAATTGGAACAAAAGGTTTTGCAATTGTCAATGCTGAAAAATTACCCATGCATATATCTTGTAATTAAAAAAAAACTATAATAATAAAAAAGAACAGTGAAAGGACATGTCAGGTGGAAGAAAAATATTAATATAAAAACATCACTACTAAATAGGAGGATCAGAAAAAACATCATGAACCCAACCTTGAATAGAATTTTGAGCAGTAGAAATAACAGGCAGTGCATTCTGGGACTGAAGTCATAAGAGGGTTCTGTGAATGCAGAGGAGTCTGGAGAACAAGTTTGGGAAGAAGTTAGACTTTGTGCAATACAAAATGCATAATATGAAATATATGGGACATGGATTTGAGGAAGCCTCAAAAGCTAGGTTGAAAAGGGAAAGTAATTGACCATTTTGTTGTGGGGAATGACATGATCGGGGCTATACCTTAGGGAGAGTATTTTGAAAACTGTGTGGAAAATGAATTAAAGGAAGAAAAAGACTCATTCGCTTCTCTTAAGTCCCTAGTCCCTTATCCTATGAAAGATTTTGACCTTCTATGCCTCAGTTTTGGATTATGGGAATAATCAGCTATTGCCTTTATTTTTGTTCACTTCACACAAACTATGAACCAGTTATAGAAAACCACAAATTCATTCTGACGAGTTCCACTATAAACTGATGTAATACAATCTCAACTCTACCTTCAATCATCTCAATCTGTTCTCTATCTGATATCATAGTAGTTTTTCCAAATCTTTTCATGCCTTCTCAAACCTCTCAGTGTCTTTCTCTTTTACCTTCCTTCTCATTTCACATCACTTATATAAGTTTTGCTACTATTTTCTCCTTTATCCCTACCACTCACAAAGAGATGGCCCATCTCCTTTCCAAGGCTAACTTCTTTCCATGCACAAATGATCTTATTCCAATCCATCTCCTCCATACATTGCTCCCTCTATAAACTCACTTAACTTCCATATTTTCCTATCGATTGGCTCCTTCCCTACAGCCTACAAACATTCTCATGTCTCCCCTGTCCTCCAAAAAGCCTCACTTGATCTGTCTATCTCCACTAGCCATCATCCCAGAACTTTCCTCCCTTTTTTTTTTTTTTGGATAAATGTCTTGAGAAGACCATCTATATTCAGTATTTCCACCTCCTTTATTCGTACTTCTTAACTCTGCTTTCTGGCTTTTGATCTCATCATTCAATTTAAATAGCTCTCTCCAAAGTTATCATTGATTTACTAATCACCAATTCAAAGCCTTTTTCTCAATCCTCACTCTTCTTGATTCTTCTGTAGCTTTTTACACTGTTTATTATGTCAAAATCTAATAAATTCTCTAAAAAGAGAATAAATACTGCTCAACAACCTTACTTGATACTCTCATTTTCTAGGTTTTTGTTACACAATTCTATCCAGTTTCCACCCTTACCTGTCTGATTGCTCCACTCAGTTTTCTTTGTTAGATCTTCATCCAGGTCATGGCTAGTAACTGTAGGTGTCCCCCAACTCTAGGCTCTTTCTCTTCTCCTTCAATATTATTTTGATTATTTTAATTTATTTTATAATAACTTTTTTATTGACAAAATCCATGCCAGGGTAACTTTTTTACAACATTATCTCTTGCACTCACTCTGTTCTGATTTTTCCCCTCCCTCTCTCCATCCCCTCCCCTAGATGGCAAGCAGTCATATATATGTTAAATATGTTGCAGTATATCCTAGATACAATATATGTATGGAGAACCGAACAGTTCTCTTGTTGCATAGGGAGAATTGGATTCAGAAGGTAAAAATAACCCGACAAGAAAAACAAAAATGCAAATAGTTTACATTCATGTCCCAGTGTTCTTTCTTTGGGTGTAGCTGCTTCTGTCCATCATTGATCAATTGAAACTGAGTTAGGTCTCTTTGTCAAAGAAATTCACTTCCATCAGAATACATCCTCATACAGTATCGTTGTTGAAGTATATAATGATCTGGTTCTGCTCATTTCACTTAGCATCAGTTCATGTAAGTCTCTCCAAGCCTCTCTGTATTCATCCTGCTGGTCATTTCTTACAGAACAATAATATTCCATAACATCCATATACCACAATTTACCCAACCATTCTCCAATTGATGGGCATCCATTCAATTTCTAGTTTCTAGCCACTACCAAGAGGGCTGCCACAAACATTTTGGCACATCCAGGTCCCTTTCCCTTCTTTAGTATTTCTTTGGGATATAAGCCCAGAAGTAACACTGCTTAACCAGCAATAATCTGTCCAGAATCATTGAAGCAGTTTACAATTCCATCTGTATTAGTATACCTATTTTCTCTGATTCCTTCCAGTATTTGTCATTTCTGATAGGTATGACATAGTACCTTTCTCTAATCATTTCTCTAATTGTGATTTAGAGCAGTTTTACATATGACTGTAGATAACTTTCATTTATTCTTCTAAAAGCTGGCTGTTCATGCCCTTTGACCATCTAATCAATTGGAGAATGATTCTTATTTTTTGTAAATTTGAATCACTTCCTTATATATTTGAGAAATGAGGCCTTTATCAGAGAAATTTGCTGTAAATATTTTTATATTACATCATTGTTTATGGTACCTTTTAAATCAAAATGTAATTTCTTTGATTGATTCTTTTAATTAGGTTTATTTTTGCCTTTTCTGAAATCATGAGAGCTACCCCTGTCTTTTTTTCTACTTTAGCTGAAGGGTAATAGATTCAACTCTAGCCCCTTATTTGAACTTTTTGGGTATCTTTCTGTTTAAAGTATGTCTCTTGTGAACTACATATTTTTGGATTCTAGTTTCTAATCTATTCTTTTATCTCCTTTGGTTTTATGGATAACCTCATCCTATTCTCAGTTATGATTACTAACTATGTGCTTCAATCCTGCCTATTTTCTTTTGTTTATTCTTCTCTCTCTTTTTTCCTCAAAAGCTTATTTTGCATCTGACCACTGACGCCTTTAAACTATTCTCCTCTCTCTCTCTCCCTCTTCCCCTCTCTCTCCCTCTCCCCCTCCATTCCTCTCCCCTTCTCTCCCCTCATATAAACATACACATGTGTGTGCACACCCGCGTGCGCGCACGCACACACACACACACTGTCCTTTATTTTCTCATGTCCCCTTCCCTTTCTATTTCTTGTTTAGTATGATAGATTTTCTACTTAATTGAATGTGTATATACATACATACATGCAAACATCTATATCTAAATTCTGCCCTCTGAACCAATTCTGATGAATGCAATGTTCAAGCATTGACTGTTACCTTCATCCACATTTCCCCTTCCACTATAAAAAGTTCTTCCTTGCACAGCTCTTTTATGTGAGAAAAATGACCCCATTATACTTCCCCATTCCCTTATTTAATACATCCTTCCCTTTCACACTTTCATTTTTAAAAATCATCCCAATATGATTGATTCACACTCATGCCCTCTATCTATGAAGACACTAACTTTTAACAATGATAAAGTTCTTAGGACTCACATGCATCATCTTCCCATATGTGAATGTAAATAATTTAACTTTATTAAATCCTTTATGATCTTTTATGTTTCCCTTTTATGCTTCTTTTGAGCCTTGTGTTTGAATCTCAAATATTCTCTTCAGATCTGTCCCTTTTCTCAGGAATGCTTGAAAGCCCTCTATTTCATTAAATATTAATTTTTTTCTCCTGAAGGATTATATTCAATTTTGCTGGACAGATTATTCTTAGTTGTGATCCGAGTTTCTTTGACTTTTGGAATATTATAGTCCAAGCTCTTCAGTCTTTAACATGAAAGCTGCTAAATGGTTTTTGATCCTAACTGTGAACCCGTGATATTTGGATTATTTATTTTTGGCTGATTGTAGTATTTTTTTCCTTGATCTGGGAGTTCTGGAAATAAGCTATAATATTTCTGGGAGTTTCCATTTTGGCATCTTTTTCATGAATTGATCGGTGGATTCTTTCAATTTTTATTCTCCCCATTGAATTTAAGATGTTCAAGCAATTTTCCTTTATAATTTTATGAAATATGTTGAAGCTCTTTTTATAACCATGGCTTTAAGATAGTTCAGTAATTCTTAAGTTATCACTTCTGGACTTATTTTTCAGTTTAATAGTTGTTTTTTTTCTTCAAGTCAGTTTGCACTAGACAACAAGATTAAGTGACTTACCCTGAATCGCTAAATTTGTGTTAGAATCAAGCCCTCTGATTAAAGATCAGTTCTTCTACCATTACACAAAGATAATAGCTGTTTATATGCTGGCAAGATTCACATATGATGATATGAATGTGAAGATGGAAATAAAGTATTTGAGAATAACTCCCTGGGGAAACTCTTCCTCAACAGAGGTGAAAATTATCTCTGTCACTTAAATCCATAGAGTTTAAGAGATTTGTCCTAGGTCATTGTTATGGTAAATGTCAAAAGTGGAGTTTGAATACATCTTTCATCTTGGGCATATGGCATCATAGGAGAGGTCTTTTCTATTGGCTCCATAACTGCTATCATTAACTGCATTATCTGCAATTTATCTGTTTAGAGGACCCAGAAGTCTCTCATTATGCCATGCTAATTCAATGAATGGAAATGCTATTTGCGAACAAAAATAAAAGGTATCAGTTTGATGTAAAATTGTAAAAATATAGATGTCCTATATGAGTGGTTAAATATTTTAAAGTTCGCTATTTTCTTAGAATATAATTTCCCATAAAATTATGAGTTACATAACACTCTTTGCAGTGGCAAAAATTGGAAATTAAAGGAATACCCATCAATTAGGCCTCCGGGGTCCTCAAACTTTTTAAATAGGAGGCCAGTTCACTGTCCCTCAGACTGTTGGAGGGCTGGACTATAATAAAAACAAAAATTTTGCTTTGTGGGCCTTTAAATAAAGAAACTTCATAGCCCTGGGTGAGGGGGATAATCATCCTCAGCCGCCACATCTGATCCACGGGCTTTAGTTTGAGGACCCTTGAATTAGAGAATGGCTGAACAAGTTGTGATATGTGAATATAATGGATTATTGTGCTATGAAAAAGAATGAGCAGACTGATTTCAGAAAAACCTGAAAAGACTTAGGTGAACTGATACTGAAAGAAGTGAGCAGAACCAGGAGAACATTGTACCCAGTAACAGAAACATTGTGTAATGATCACTTATGATGGACTTAGTTCTTCTCAGCAATACTGTGGTCCAAAACAATTCCAGAAGACTTGCAATGATAAATGCTATGCACAATCAGAAAAAGAACTATGGAGAGAGAATATAGATTGAAGCATACTATTTTCACTTTTAAAAAATTTGTTCCTTTTCTTATGTTTTTTCCCTTTGTTCTGATTCTTCTTGCACAACAAGATTAGTATGAAAATATGTTTAACAAAAATATGCTTAATATGATTGTATATGTATAGCCTATATTAGATTGTTTGCTGTATAGGGGAGAGGAGAGGGAAAGGAGAGAGAAAGAAAAATTTCAAATTCAAAATATTATAAAAATCAGTGTTGAAATCTATCTTTAAGTTTAATTAGAAAAAATAAAATATTATTAAATAAAGAGAGAGAGAGAAATTATAGCCTACATAGGCTGGCCACAAAAACCCATCTTCCAATGTGGCTTAATGAAAAAGAGATTTACATTAAACCCTGTAATCAGTAAGTACTTCCTCTTTTTATGGAGAGGAGGGAGAAAAAGTGGAGAAAGACGTATACTAATTAACTCAAAATTTCTTTCTAAACTTTACTTGAAGGAATGCCTTCAACAAGATAGAACTGTTCCATTAGCTTGACATTTCTGGTTTAAATCATAGAATACAAAAAGCTCTATGAGAAAAAAGTCAGAGGAGAATTACAGAAAGAAAAGTCCTAGGCTTGGAGTCAGAAAATCTGGTTGAAAGCATTGACTCTAATACCTTGGGCAAATCACTTAAGCTCTCCAAATCTCACTTTCTAAATCTGTAAAATGGAGTTAATAAAAAAACAAAAAAAGAAAAAGTTGCAGTATCCATAGCACAGAGCTGAAATAAGGATCATGTGAGATAAGAGTACTTTCATTTTTATATTTCCACTAAGTATCTGACTGACACAGAGATCCCACATCCTCTAGCACTCCATAAATAACCATTGAATCATTTGAATAAATGATACTATTTAGAAATGTCACTGTCTTTGAAGTTTTTTTTTTTTTTTTAACCAGCTAAGGCATTATCAGTGCAAGACTGAATCTGGGGTGAGACCCTTAAATTATGATACACATAGTCCAAGAGAGAGAGAATCCTTTCTCCTACTGTCCATACTAGGCACTTTCTGCACTCTGAGCTATGCCATACAGACAAGTTACTTGTAGAGTCCATCTATGATCCATCTGCTGTCCCTGAACCTTTGAACAAGCTGTCTTCCATGCCTAGAACACACTCCTTTCTCACATCTTCTTCTTAGCTTAGCTCCTAAATGAGGCATTTCCTTATTTCTCTCTGTTGCCTAACCTTTCTGTCCTCCTGTTGCTTAATATTTACTTTGACTGTAATTGGTATATAATTGCACATGTAAATGTTATTTCCTCAAGTAGAATAGATGAATTCAATGGATAGTAATTGAATTTATCTTGATTGTTGTTTTTTATTTCAGATTTGTGATATCATCAACTCCTAGTACAGACACTTCCTCCACTGATACAAATCAGCAAATTTCAAGTAAATGATGTAACTTAAAGAGGTACTGGGAGCGCTAAGAGGTTTACTAGATGATTTTGCCAAGAGTCCAGAACTAGGATGTATCAGAAACAAGAATACAATCAAAGCCTCCTTGATATTACAAGGCAAGCTCATTCCTACAGTGACGATAACTCAGTAATAGAACCCTCCGCCTTCCTTCCTACTTCTCACTAGTGGTTTTTAGTCATTTCTCTCCCTCTGAGATTTCCCAAGTTCCCTGTTACTCTATTCTTATTTGATTGATCTTAGAAAATTCTAGGATGCTAAGTCTGGAAGCAACCTCAAGCAGTAGATACAATACATTCCAATAGAAGCAAATAACAGAAACCACTTACAAGACACAGAGACACAGAGCTCCTGGTACTGACTCACTGTCTCGTAAGAGAAACTTGCCATTTTTCCCTTCCTGGAGTAGTATGGTCTCACAGTCTTGTTTATTGAGAGGGCCATGGTAGTAGGGTAGGTCCATGGAGGGAGCTCGGTGGTTCCTGCAGCTGAAGAGCCGTGACCCAGCAAGGGAGTTCTGAAACCGTCACTTTAAAAAAATGTCAGCTGTATAAATAGCTGCATCCATATATGTATATTTCTACAACAGTGTTGAGCAATGCATGTGTGAAGTATATTGGGGAGGGTGAGTCCTGGCCTGATACAGGAAATACAGAAAGTGAGGGTGATAAAATGACCACTACCTCTTCATAAAATTAAAGAACCCATATAATGTTTAGTAAATGAATGCTTTGAGATAAAAAAAAAATTATGGAACTCAAAAAATTTTCTTTGTTTGTCAGTATGTGGTTGGGAGTTTTTGACCTTGGAGACAGAGACCCACAAAGGCCAACAATTCAAAAGTAACCATGGTTATGATGGCTGGCCAACATTGTCCTAATTAATTAGGAAGTATTTGGTGAATAGGTATCATGGAAAAATCATTAGCACATCATAGATTACTAAGATTTCTTCTATAGTAAACATCTAAAAATTAAAAAGCTTTAATAAAAAATAAATAAAAATCATTCCTTCCCAAAGTATGGAACAAAATCATATATGGAGTTTGTCTGTGACTTTTACTCATTAATCAAGATATCTTTCAGCAGAGAGAACGCCTGACTGTGAAATGTTACAATCTTTGCACCTCATCTTTTCTCTCCCAAACCTTGTCACATAATCCTCATCATCAGGGCCATTGCCTTATTACTAAGGTCAGATTATTTGTTTTCCTATGTTTGTGTTTAAGAGTCTCTCAGCATCTGTATGTGGACTTAAAAGAAAAAAAAATTGTTGGAAATTTATCTTTCTGTGTCTTGTTAACCAACATTTAAACTGAATGTCATGGAAAAAATTATGAGAAAAATGAATAATTTGTGAGAAAGTTATAAAGACATTATAGACATCCCTTACTTGTAAACTTGCTGGGTTCTTGAAATTATTTATTTGGACAGCTCATCAGCCCGTGAAAGAACTTGCTCAGATTATGAATATTTCTAAACAAGGAATGTGCTTACTGAGAATTTTAAATTTTTGTAATAAAGAAGTGATTTCTAATAATTGATCTTTATATTAGAGTGAATTTAAGCTTGAGAAAAAGAAAAGAAAACAAGTGAAGGATGTTAAGTGAAATCTTTTATATGTGTAATGAATCTTTTATTGCTTATTGTAATACCATCAGTGTGTAATAACTATGTCTAATCCTAAAATGTGATTTGCTGTTTGAAATAAAATCTCTTGAGACTTCTGGTTAGAAGAGTCTTTATTGCCAGTGCATGTCTATATAAAAAGTGTGGTGGTGTATAGTTAAAATCTTTACTACTAGGGAGACTGTGGCTGCAATACTACCTGAGCTAAGAAATTCTGAGCTTCAGTGGGCTAAGCCAATTAGAAGTCCATACTAAGTCTGATGCCCATGTCTAATGCTCACTGGGGTCAGAGCAGAGGTGGCAACCAGGATGCCCTAGAAGGAAACCAATCCAGGTTGGAAATGAAGCAAGTCTAAGTTGCTATGCAGATCAAGTAGGAAGAATAAGTTTATGAATGATTATTGCACTTCCAAATTATAAAAAATAAGAAGAAAGAAAGAGAAAGAAAAAGGAAAGAGAGATTATGGGAGAGGAGAAAGAAAGAAAGAAAGAAAGAAAGAAAGAAAGAAAGAAAGAAAGAAAGAAAGAAAGAAAGAAAGAAAAAAGAGAAAAGAAGAAAGGAAGGAAGTTAAAGAGGGTGGAAAAGAGGGAGGAAAGAAGGAAGGAAAGAAAGAAGGAAGAAAGAAAAGAAGGAAGGAAGAAGAGAGGGGGAGGGAAAAGAGGAAGGGAAAGAGGAAAGAAGGAAGAGAGGAAAAAGAGCAATGAGTAAACCTGATGCAACTTAGCATTGGTAGGAGCACCAATGTGCAGAAAGAACCTGTTCTTTCTAGTCAACTGCCTACTATTTACAAACTGTCTACTATTTACAAATATCAATCTTGTCCAAATATCAAATGTTGATATCCTTTATCATTTCCTAAAGAGACTAAAAAAATTGTTTGATGGCATCAACATGCATATAGCAAACAAATAAAAAATGAATGACTATATTTAGAGAATGCCAGTAGTTTCATCTAGTTGCATATCCTCAAGGAATGGTAAGATCAATGATTCCTCAATGACTTGTTTTAAATGTTTAAAAAACAATAAAGCACCTCCTTTAGAATCATCATTTGACAATGGAACTGCTTCCAGTTTCTTCTTCTTTTCCAGTCCATTGAACAGCTTGACTATATTCTGGACAAGTGGCTTTTACTAAAACGACTACAAAAATGTGGAGCTTCTTTTATTTCATAATCTAGTAAACAAATGTATAATATGCTTCAAGAATAAGTTTTTTATGAAATGGCCAATTCAAGTTGTATAAATGTTTCAGCCTTTTTTGAGTTTTCTTTCTTTAAAAGTAAGTTGCCTTTTTAGATACATGTGGGTACTCTTTTAACTTTGATGGATTTATATTTCTATTCATAAGAACATTTTACCACAAAAATCACTATGGGTTTTGTATTCCATTATGTTTATTAATGCAAATGAAACCATGTGATACATAATCTTTACTGTACTTCCACATCTTTAACATTTCAACTTAGATTGTCCCTACAAAATATAAAATAATTATAGCTAAAATAAGGTATGTGATTCAATTGATATATTAACTAGATATTTTGGTGTGGTTTTTAAGTGATTTGTTTGATAAGCCCGCATAGAAATTTTATGCTAATTAAATAAAGATGTTTAAAAAATTTATATGACTACTAAGTAAAATAAGGCAAATTATACAATTTTTTTTGTGTGTCTCAGTTTGCCTTTATTTCTCATGATACATGAACAAAATAAGAATTCTAAACTTTCTCAAAGTTAGCTTTTATAGAGCTTGAGGCAACAAAAATGTTATCAAATACAGCAGAGCATGCTATTTGTATCTCATTGATGCAAACTTCAATGTTAGATATATTTAGCAGAAGAACTGATAAAAATGAATCCCTGAGGCAGGTAAGGAGAAGGCTCTGATAGAGATTAGTTTAGCCCCATGGATTCACTCTCTGGGGAAGTGGTCCAATCTGAAATTCAAGTTATGTCAAACTCCTGAGACCCACCCTCTGTAAAGGTCTGGAACAGTCTCCTCTTGCCGTGCCCTATCAAAAATCCCAGACATCTCTGAAGCTAAAATTTCCCTACAAAATCTACTTATGGGCCATCCCATGACTGCTGCCTTCCTTTAGGTCAGCCATCCATTGGCACTCTGCTTCATGGTGTTTTTCCCCTTTCCTTTTCCCCCAATTCCACCTTATTTCTCCACCCCATTTCTCTTCCTTATAGCTAGCTAACTCTTTTGAGGTGCTATGTCCTTTTCAGGACTAAGAGTATGGTCCAGCCTTATGGGATGTTTCCTTTGTCCTGGTGAATGGCAAATTCTGTCAGGGAACTTGCCTTTTCAAAACGCTTTCTATACTCTCCCAACTCTTTTATATTTACCATTCCTGATATCTATTGTATCCCTTCATTTTGTCTGTAACCCCTTCCCCTAAATAAATCTATCTTTTGCCAGAGAGAATGGTCATTGTGAATTGTTCACATGACTAAACCCCAACTTTTGGTGCCTGACATCATCTGGTCCTCGAATCACATCATTTGGTACCAAAACCCATATTATAAACCACACCATCACCCTCTGAGTGTTCGAAGACTAGACATGTTGCCACAGAAAGCGAACCTATTGTAACCATAATGTTCTCAAAGCCTCTTTCACGAACCACAGGTATCTTGTCTTCTGAGAGTTTCCCCCCCTTTCTTAGAAGTGAGTGTTACAAATTGCACATTTTTCCAATTCATCAATCAGTTGGCTTGACACTTTTGATATTTTTTTCCTCCCTCACACCTCACCTCTGCCCCAAACAGACACTCAGGATCCTCACAGATGGGTTCAAGTGAGGGGAGGAGAACAAAATGGGGATGGAGTAGGGAGCAAAAGAATGGTAGGGGAATGAATTCAGGCAGATATCAAGCTGCCCCCAAACTCCTCTTCTGACTCTTAAGACACAGAAAACTCACAGGTTTTAAAATTTATTTTTAAAGTTTTTAACCCTTATAATGACTTCTGTCTCTCTGATAGACACACAAATTATAGCAGTAATTCAAGAATAGTTTCCTAACTAATAATTGGCTATTGTATAGAGAATCACAAGACTTTCTGTGCCTTTCTAGAAGCATTTCTGATATTGTTCACAATTTTCAGGTTTTTTTAATATGCAGTGCTTTTTTTTTTTTTTACAAAATAATAATACATGAACATGTGTAACACACTACATATGAATTGCCTTAAGTTTACAATATACTACACCAAAAAGGGGAGTATAAGGAGAAAAAGCAATTTTAAAAGTTCTTTATTCACAGAACTCACAACATGATACATGACCTATATCATTGTTTTTTAATATCTTTTTTTTCAAAGCTTCTTATTTTCAAAACATATGCATGGATATATATTTTTTTTGATATTAACAAATCACTTACTTCCTGAGGCTTCAGTTGTCTCATTTTAATTTTTTTTTATATTAAAGCTTTTTATTTACAAAGCATATGCATGGGTAATTTTTCTAACAGTGACCTTTGCAAAACCTTTTGTTCCAAATTTTCTCCTCCATCCCGTCCTCTAGCTGTCAGGTAGTCCAATACATGTTAAATATGTTGAAATACATGTTAGATCCAATATTTGTATACATATATATACAGTTATCTTGTTACACAAAAAAAATCAGATCAAGAAGGAAGAAAAAAGAAAACTGAGAAAGAAAACATAATGCAAGCAAATAACAGAAAGAGTGAAAATGCTATATTGTGATCTTCTCTCTGGGTATAGATGGCTCTCTTTGTCACTGAACAAGTAGAACTGGTTTGAATCATTTCCTTGTTGAAAGAGCCACGCCCATCAGAATTGATCTAGCCATGTACAATGATCTCCTGGTTCTGCTCACTTCACTTAGCATCAGTTCATGTAAGTCTTTCTAAACCTCTCCGAAATCATCCTGCTGATCATTTTTTACAGAACAATAGTATTCCATAGTGTTCATATACCATAATATATTCCGCCATTCTCCAATTGATGGGAATCCACTCAGTTTCCAGTCTCTTGCCACTACAAAGAGGGCTGCCACATTTTTGTACATTTGGGTCCCTTTCCCTCCTTTAATATAATCCCAGTAGAAACACTGCTGGATGAAAAGGTATGCACAGTTTGATAACTTTTTGAGTATAGTCCCAAATTGCTCTCCAGAATGGTTGGACCCATTCACAGTTCTACCAACAAAGTATCAGTGTCCCAGTTTTCCCACATTCACTCCAACATTCACCATTATCTTTTCCTGTCATCTTAGCCAACCTGACAGGTATAAAGTGGTATCTCAAAGTTGTCTTAATTTGCATTTCTCTGATCAATAGTGATTTGGAGCACATACCTATTCATGTAGCTACAAATAGTTTCAATTTCTTCAACTGAAAAATGTTCATATTCTTTGACCACTTATTAATTGGAAAATGGCTTGAATATTTTATTTTTTTTTATTATAGCTTTTTATTTACAAATTATATGCATGGGTAATTTTACAGCATTGACAATTGCCAAACCTTTTGTTCTGATTTTTCCCCTCCTTCCCCCCATCCCCTCACCCCGATGGCAGGTTGACCAATACATGTTAAATAATTTAAAGTATAAATTAAATAGTATGCATGTCCAAACAGTTATTTTGCTGTACAAAAAGAATCGGACTTTGAAATAGTGTACTATTAGCCTGTAAAGGAAATCAAAAATGCAGGCGGACAAAAATATAGAGATTGGCACAGATAATTTTTAACATTGACCCTTGTTTAGCCTTGTGTTTCAGATTTTTCCCTCTTTCTTCCCACCCTCTCCCCTAGATTGCAAGCAATCCAATACATGTTATGTATGTTAAAATATATGTTAAATTCAATATGTGTAAACATATTTATACACTTCTCTTGCTGCACAAAAAAAATCAGATCAAAAAGGAAAAAAATGAGTAAGAGAACAAAGTGCAAGGGAACAACAACAAAAAGACTGAGAATGTTATGTTGTGATCCACATTCAGTTCCCACAGTCCTCTCTCTGGGTGTAGATGGCTCTCATCATCACAAGATCATTGGAACCAGCATCAATCATCTCATTGTTGGAAAGAGTCCCCTTCATCAGAATTGATCATTGTATTAATATTGATGTTGCCATGTATAGTGATCTACAGGTTCTGCTCATTTCATTTAGCATCAGTTCATGTAAGTCTCTCTAGGGCATTCTGAAATTAACCTGCTGATCATTTATTATTGAATAATAATAATAATATATAATATTTATATGCCATGACTTGTTCAGCCGTTCTCCTATAGGTGAGCATGTACTCAGTTTCCAGTTTTTTGCTACTACAAAGAGGGTTGCCACAAACATTTTTGCACATACAGGTCCCTTCCCCTTCTTTAGTATCTCTTTGGGATATAAGCCCAATAGTAACACTGCTGGATCAAAGGGTATGCAGTTTGATACCTTTTGAGCATAGTTCCAGATTGCTCTCCAGAATAGTTGTACCTGTTCATAGTTCCACCAACAATGTATTAGTGTCCCAGTTTTCCCACATCCCCTCCAACATTTGTTGGTCATAGAGGTCTAAATATTACATGAATTTGAGTATTTTCTATTCTTCTTCCCACCACTACCACTATCACTAAATAAAGTAAAAGGGATTGAAATAGTCCAATTTTGTTTTTCTTTATTTGGTCGTGAATGTCAGCAACCAAAAAATTAATCATCAAATGACCAGCAGACTCATCAGCCTCTCTATGTATAGTTGACCTGTTCCTCACAAAGCAGAGTGGTCTTTTGCTGGGACTAGTAGACTAGAAGAACTTGCCAGAGGTTATCATCTACTGTCAGAACTTTGAAAAAAAGAGAGTCACTTTCAGGCCACAATGAAGCATCAGAAGAGCACAGAGTAGAGGAACAGGGATAAAGCCCTTCAAAATCAGGCTCCAATCTACTATACCTATCATTTTTCAAATTATTCCATTACATATTCCAACTACAACTACCTGCTGCCCCATCTTTTTATCCCCTGTTTTTATGGTTTTACACAGACTCACTCCTATGCCTGTTACACTCTTCTTCCTAACCTCTACCTCTTAGAATCCCTATTCAGATTGCTTCTACATACAATCTTTGCTAATTTCCCCAAGTTATTATTGCTTTCTGTTACCCTTTATATTCCTTGGCATTTGTTTTTCACTTGCTTATCCAAGTATATATAATTTCCCTCCAATAGAATGTAAACTCTTCAAAGGCAAGCTTAATTTTTAGCTTTGAATCTCCAGCTCCTTCCAAAGTGCCTGACACATAGTAGGTGCTTGTTGGAATGAATTAGGACTTGCTCCCTGAGCTTATATTCCACTTCCACTATCTTTATCTTGCATTGACCTAGTGTTTGAATGTCACGTCCCCCATTGGAATGTGATCTCCTTGAAGGCAGGGATTGTATTTTTGTACATCCTGAATATTTAACATTATCTTTGGCATATAGTAGGTGTTGAATTAATGCTTATGAACTGACTGAATTGAATTATAAAAATCACTATAAAATATTACTTAAAAAATCCCTCTGTAATCACTCTGACTTGGTAAACCTCAGTGTTTCTTCCAAATTACACAATATGGAGATGTCATATTGTTTGCCTAACCCACAGAAAGTCATGTACTCACAGGAGGAACAGCGAAACATCTTGAGGCTTCTGTGGTCTTTTGCTTCCTTTGTCTTTCCCATGTCCTGAGCTCCTCAAAGTAGCTTCTGAAAACCTCCAAGGAGACTTTTCTTCTCCTCACCACCCCCGTCCCTGCCTCTAACTTTTTTGCTTATATTATTCCTAAGATTTCTTCTTCTTCTTCTTCAAGTATTTTCATATCATGCTTCCTAACTGTGTTACAAATGGATCTTTGCTTTTTCAATCTAGAGATCATGGTTAGAAAAACCTCAGAGTGGGGTTGGACACTGGCCTAGAGGTCTATGGCTAACTTTTACTTTGAAAGGAGAGAAAAATAAGGTTTGAAGCAACAGGAAGGATGTCATGACCGCTACAAGACAACCAACAAAGGTGGAACACATTCAGAAGTGTACTCTGAAAGGAAGGAAGGCAAATATCTCACAGCTGAAGCCAGAGGTAGACCAGTGAGATCTCGTTGCTTTTAGCCTTTGAAAGAGCAAAGCATATGAGATTTGAGCTAGAAAAGACAAAACATCAAAACAAATGAGCAGAAGGTTATATATCTTGGTCTAGCAGGAAGCCCTCTAATAGGAAATAAGCAATTCTCTGAGACTTTGATGAAGCTGGATTCTGGAGAATAAAGATAAAAGATGAGGAACAGTATATCTAGTACCTGGAACTCTGAATATATGGGTGCCCAGAAAAGCTAACTAAGATCTGAGGGACTTTGGAAGTTAGCACCCACTCAAAATAAAAACTTACGAGCTCTTAACTAAAATATTTGTTTTTACTAGACAATCAAAAAGCATTTATTTTATGCCCACTGTGTACCAAACTCTGCTAAGTTCTAGTTACAAAGAAAAGTAAAAGGCAATCTTTGCTCTCAAGGAGCTCATAGTCTCATGGAGTAGATAACCCACAAATAACTAAATATTAACAGTAAAGGACAAATTGGAGATAATCAAAGGGAAAAGGCAGTAAGAAAAAAAAATATATATATATATATTTGTTTTCAAAACATATGCAAGGATGATTTTTTTTCAACATTGACCCTTAAAAAACCTTTTTATACCAATTTCCCCCCTTCTTCCCACCTCCTCCCCTAGATGGCATATAATCCAATATATGTTAAACATGGTAAAAAATATGCTAAATCCAAAATAGGCATACATATTTATACAATTATATTGCTGCATAAGAAAAATCAGATAAAAAATGAGAAAGAAAAGAAAAGAAAATTCAAAACACAACGAAAAGTGTGAAATGCTATGTTGTAATCCACCCTTGGTTCTCACAGTCCCCTCTCTGGATAGAGATGGCTCTCGATCCCACAAAATCATTGGAACAGAAGGACATTAGATTTAGCAATTAAAAGAATCTTAATAACTTTGGAAAGAGCATTTTCAGTTAAATGAAGACAAAAAACAGATTTTAGAAAGTTAAGAAAAGAGTAAGAAGAAAGGAAGTGGAGGCAGTTATTGAAGATGATCTTCTTTAATTTATCCACAAAGGGGAGAAGAGATTTGGAAAATAGTTAGCAGGGATATATAGACCAAGTAAGAGTTTTTTGAAGATTAAGGAGAGTACTAGAGAAGCAGACAATCGACTAGAAGAGATTGATGATAAATGAGAGAACAAGGATCATAAGTAAGGAAATCTGCTGGAGAAGACAGGATGGAATGGTGTCACTTGTGCATACAGAAGTACTTGCTCTGGTAAAAGTGAATGTGAGAAAGAAGTTTAAGGAGAAGGTATCTCAGTAATGTGAGATCAAGGAATGACCTCATTTTTTTTCCAGTGAAATATAGATTGAATGAACCTCAAAGAAGAAGAGATTACTAAATGATAGTGGTAGAAAAAGAGCTTTTGAGACTATGAATTGAGAGTATAGAGAACCATGAAGACAATGAAAAGCTATAGATCTGTTGCAAAGGAGAGGTGTAAATCTTGGATTCCCAGCATTTAACAATTGGAATCAACCCTGTGTTTACCATAGTCATCTGATAGCTATAGGTTCTGACTATCTTTATCCTCTGCTTTCCTTAGGATTATAGTGGTACAACAGAATACTCTGACCTACTTCTCTAAATTGCATATAAATAGATGGATTGAATCTCCAGAGACAACCTTAAGTTCTAGACTATTCTGTGAATTAGATAGAATCTCCTTCAGTCCTTACAAATGGGCTTCTTAGCCAATAGACATAATTAGTGCAAAGCAAAAGTGTTTACTAAGATGACAAAGAACTATACTTATCTAACATCCATCACTCTATATTCCTGAAAACTTAGGGTGAATTCTCTCACAATTACATATAGCACCTATAGGAAAAGAGGGCATAAACTTAGAGGCTGTGATAGTAGGACACACATATAAGGAATATATATGATCAAGGCTCTTCATGACTCTGAAACTGCAGAACTTCAGTGTCCTTCATTTCCTCTCCAAGAGTCCCTCTGAATATAGCTATGGTCTGCAAGCTCTACCCTGGATAGTCAGAACTAAGTCTGAGTTACCTAAGCATCTATCACCTTTGCTGCCAGAGGTCCTATTCCTTGAAGTTGCTTCCAGTCTTGAGTATTTCTGTATCCATATGTTTGAAGTATATCTCTTTACTCCTTAATCAACAATCAATAATCAGTAATAATCCTTAATCAATTCTTTGGAACCAACTCTTCAAATACTGGGTGCAGCTTCTTCTACCAGGGATGTGGCTCTGCTGTTAAATGGTATGGGGGATAAGAGTGGAAATTCCCTCCTGTCCCTCAAGAAGGAGCTTTAACTTTCTCTTTCTTCATCCACCTCTAGAACTGTGTCAATGGTTCCCAGGTTTAGCTATTTAAACCCTCAAGGATGGGGCCAATTTGTTTGCTCACCATTGGTTAGAGTATTTTTAATTCTATTAGAGAAATGCTTTTACCCAGAAACAGTGGAACAGGGTGAACATATTATCACTTCATTAATTGAGCAATATTTCATTATCTCTATTATCTGTTTTATTATCACATCAACAATTAGGTGGGAAGAAGAAATCAACTGTGCAAAGACCAACTATCCCCATTATGACAGATGCAAATAAAGGAGATTTTTTTTTACTATGCCTGATTCTGCTATAAATCAATTATTTGATTCAAGTCAATAAGCATTCATTAAGTGTTTAGTATAAACAATACACCGGAGGTTCAAGCAGAAATGATAACACTCCCTATTCTCAGAGAGTGAACATTCTACCAGGAGAAAATAACAAGTATGTCAATACAAATTTGTACCCAAAAAAAGTGAAATAATTGTATGGTGGAGGTCATTAATAACCATGTGGAAAGTGATTTTCCAGATGTACTTTGAAGAGAATTTCAATAAGCTGAATCAAGAAAAGACTATTTCCAGCACGAGGCACAGTCTGGGCACAAGGCAAGGGGACCAGAGACAGAATGTTTTACACAAGAAATAAGAAGCAGACCAATTTAAGAGTGTGGAGTTAAAAAAAATCTAGAAATAAAATATAGAACCATGTGGTGAAATGAAGGCTTTCAAACATTAAAAATCAGAAGTGTTTCCATTTACTCTATTTGAAGCCACTGGAACTCCCTGAGAGGTGAGTAGAGAGACAAAGTTAAGTTCGTGCTTTAGAAAAATCAGTTTAGCAACTATATAGAGGATTGATTAGCATGAAGATAATGGAAGGAGAAAGAGCACATAAGAGCTTTTATCTTTGCATGTCTTTCCTGTAACTTCCATTTGTTCAAAAGTTATAAGAGTTTTGGAAAAAGAGAAAATGAAGTCTCCTACCTAACAAAATGCATCACAAAATTACAAAATTTTAAAGCTGGAACAGGTCTCAGAAGTCAAATAGTTATCAAACCGTACAAAACCTTTGATCCAGTAGTATTTCTACTGGGTTTATATCCCAAAGAGATTTTAAAGGAGGGACAGGGACCCACATGTGCAAAAATGTTTGTGGCAGCTCTTTTTTGTAGTGGCTAGAAACTGGAAACTGAATAGATGCTCATCAGTTGGGGAATGGCTGAATAAATTAGGGTATATGAATGTTATGGAATATTATTGTTCTATAAGAAATGATCAGCAGGATGATTTCAGAGATGCCTAAAGAAACTTACATGGATTGATGCTAAGTGAAATGAGCAGAACCAGGAGATCATTGTACATGGAAATAAGGAGATTATATGGTGATCAAGTCTGATGGGCATGGGTCTCTTCAACAATGAGATGACTCAGACCATTCAGTTCCAGTTGTTCAGTGATGAAGAGAGCCATCTACACTCAGAGAGAGGACTATGGGAACTGAGTGTGGTTCACAGCATAGTTTTTACTCTTTTTGTTGTTGTTTGCTTGCATTTTATTTTCTTTCTCATTTTTTCCATTTGTTTTGATTTTTCTTGAACAGCAACGTAATTTTATAAATATGCATGCATATATTAAATTTAACATATATATTTTACCATGTTTAACATGTATTGGATTACTTGCCATCTAGGGGAGGGAGTAGGGGGGAAGGGGGGAAATTGGAACATAAAGTTTTGCAAGGAAAATGTTGAAAAATTTTCTATGCATGTGTTTTGAAAATAAAAAGCTTTAATAAAAAAAGTCAAATAGTACAACCATTAGTCTTCAAATACTTTTCTTTCCCCTTCCCTTCACTCCAACAGATTGCTACTCCTGTCTGCCTGAATACCCATGATACTTGATGCAGTAGCTCATTTCCTTTGTGGAGCAGCCTAAATGTTTCCAAATGTTTCCTGACCCTATGTTGAAATTTGTTTCATTGCAATTTTCATCCATTTCTCAAGAAAAGTGATAAAGTTCAAGAGATTCAAATGAAAGATTGAAATATTGCTGTAATTTGAATTAGTAGATTATTTGAAAATTTGAAAATGATTACCCTTTAAGCTAAAACAGAGGTAAAGAAACTATTTGAATTACACTGGCAAAAGAAGATGTTACTTTTCATTCTGAATGTCTTCTGAGGTCTTTTCTTAAAGGATATTCCCTGCTACAACATTTTTTCATTGTATCAGTAATCCAATAAGCATTTGTCAAGTATTGAGTATTTATTAAATATTCTCACAGTGATGCTGATTCAAAAGTGAATACCTATGCATTAATTTAAAATATTCTAGGGCTTACAGCACTAATTTAAAATATTCTAGGGCTTACAGCACTCATTTATGTTTTGTTTTGCTTTTTAAAACTAGGAAGTTAAGAATAGAAAGATTTTTTTCTCTAACATGAACCAAAATATTTACCTAAAACTACCCTGGTGCATTCTCTTATTGATTCATACCAGGACTATTGAAGTAGACTGCTGGCTGGTCTCCCTGCCACAAATCTTTTCCCATTCCTTTCAAATAAATACACTCCAGCAATACCCTCTAACCTCCAGGTTCAAATATACAATCCTCTGTCTGGTATTCAAAGTCTTTTATAACTTGACTCCCCCTACCTTTCCAGTCTTACATTTTATATTTCCCCCCACTCCACCCTCCATCTGGAATCTCCCATATTTTGCAATTCAGTGACACTAACCTCCTTGCTGCTCCTCAAATAAGAAACTTCATCTCCCTCACTCTGAATATTCTCACTGATCATCCTCCATTTCTAGAATTATCTCCCTCTTCATCTTCACCTCCTGGGTCCCCTAGTTTCCTTCAAATTCCAGGTACAATTCCATCTTCTACATTCTACCTTCAGTGCCCTTCTAGTGCTCTCTCTGTTGATTATTTCCAATATATTATATTACATAGATGTTTATATATTGATTGTGAGCTTTTTGAAAGCAGAGATTTTCTTTCTTTGTATTCTTAGCACAGTGCCTGGCACATAAATAGGCATTTAATAAATTTTATTGGCTAACTGGAACCCCCCACACACAAAAGATCAAAAATTAAGTAAAGGTGCCACATGCTATTATTGCTTTTTACATTGTATTAGAAATAATTTTTATAGCAGTAAGAAAAGGAAATTGTGATTAAAGAAATAAGGCAAAATTATGTATGAAGCTACTATTATTGCTTGCCTTTAAAACCAATAAACAATTATCAACAGTTATATGAAAAAATCCAAATCACTAATAGTTTGATAAGTATAAATTAAAACAACTTTATGGTTCCACTTCACACCCATTAAATTGAAAAAAAAAAGACAAAAAGAAAATAGCAATTCTTCAAGGGGAAGTAGAAAGGCAAGCATACTGTCAGTAAAGCTGTGAAATGTCTGACCATTCTGGAAAATAATTTGAAACTATATCCAAAGGTAACCAAACTATATATCCACTTTGATCAAAATAATGAGGAAATAAATACCCCTGATCCATTAGCATTTCTGTATACTAAAAACAACAGCCAGGAAGAAAAGACAGAAAGAGAAATTGCATCTAAAACAATTATAAAACACAGCAACTATCTAGGAATTAATTTGTTAAAAAGACAAAAATAAATTTTAAAAAGAAACAAAAACAAAAAAATAAGAAGACCAAAAAACCAAGAGGTTATTTAGATTTGTAATGCTAGTGGAAACGGTACATGTGCTTGTGTAGGTATCCCATGAACACTTCTGCTATTACAGTTACTACAGTATTCAACATCAATTTAAGGCCCACAGGAAGCTAGATGTTGATTTATAATTGATTTACCAAGGGGTGCAATATTTAATTTACCCACCAGATGGCACCATATTTAACAAAGTAGCCAACTCAGAAAATCATGGGAAAAAAAAAAAAAGACTATTTTCCTACTGTTCCACAAAGATAGAACAATATTACTCCATAAAACATACATCTACCATGGGTCATTCAGCCATAATCTAATTAATAGGCACTCATTGTGATTCCATTTCTCTGTTACAACAAACAATACCTTCTAAATATTTTTTAATGTATTAAGATCTTTCCCTCGGTCTTTGATCTCTTTGGGATGTATGCCAGTAAGTGGCATTGCTAAATCAAAGAGGAAAAGAACCATGAGAAAAAAAAAAATCAATCAAACAAACAATACCAACTACAACAAAGTGGAAATACTATGTTTTGTTCCACATTCAGTCTCCATAATTCTCTCTGGATGAGGTTAGCATTTTCCCATCTCCGGTCTTTTGGAACTGCCTTGAATTACCTCATTGTTGAAAAGAGCCAAGTCCATCACAACTGATCATCACATAATCTTGTTGTTAATATGTACGATGTTCTCTTGGTTCTACTCACTTTACTTAGCATCAGATCATGTAAGTCTTTCCAGGCTTTTTTTTTTTTTTTTTTTTTTTTTTTTTTTTTTTAATATCAGCCTGCTCATCATTTCTTATAGAACAATAATATTTCATTACATTCATATACTATAATTTATTCAGTCATTCTCCAACTGATGGGCATCCATGCATTTCCTAAATGTCTTTCTAATCTCATGCTACAATATTCTCCTTCCAATATTCAACCACATTGGCATCCTGTTTCTCTAAGGTGACATTCCAACTTAAACCCCTTTGTCTTTATTCTGGCCACTTCATCTCTACTTCCAAGTCTGGAATGCACTCCATTTTTACCCCAGTTTAAGTACTAATTTCTAACTTACTGATTCTTCTTCTTCTTCTCCCCTGCTAAGGATTGTTAAGGGGTTCCATATTTTTAAGAAACACTGGAGCCAGAGCATGCAGGAGACCCTGAAGGTATCAAGGACAAAGTTCCTCCCCTGCATCCTGACATAATTTGATATTTGCACCCCAAGTTGGATCCCCTGTGTATTTTTTGGAGGCAAGACACACCAACCTGTGCCAGGCCAGAAAAATGTTTGTGCAACTGAGGTCCTTTATAGAAAAGCAGACCCTGCTATCTTCATAATCTAATGTAGTGGTTCTCAAAACATTATTTCTTGGTATCTTTATACTACTAAAATTTATTGAAGATCTGTCCAAAGAGTTTTTCCTTATGTGGGTTATGTTTACATATATATTTACCATATTATAATAAAAACTAATTTTGAATTTGTAAACCCTCTGAAAGGTTTCAGAGATCCCCCAGGATTCTCTGCCCCATATTTTGAGAACTACTGGTCTACTGAATTCCAAGGGAAAAGAATGCAGTTTTTGCCATCATCTTGCTCCACCTCTTCAGGAAGAGTTACCACACATTTCTTGTTTTCTATTTTCTCCTCTTCTTTTTGTTGTACTTCTATAAATATGAAAACTTCTGTAAATACATGTGAACTACATGCATGATGATTGCCTGTTGACATCCCCAACTGCTAATGTTTTCCCTTCCAAAATATCTTGTTTAACTACTTGGTATTTACTTTTATAGAGGAGTGTGGTAACATGGAAGAAGTGTTGGCCTTGAAGTCAGGAGGAATTGGGTTCAAGCCCTATTTCTGACTCATGCTGGACATCTGATCCCTGGGGAAATCATCTAGCCTGTAGTACTGCAGATCAGGATATAAAATGCAGTCCATTCTGCATGCTGCCTCCAACACTTCTGAGTGCTCTTGAACCACATTAAAATGTAATTGAAAAGTATTTATCAAAATAAATAAAAATACACTAAAACAGAAAATGAGGAAACTGAAATAAAATGGGAGGGCATTAAACTGTACCTAAGGACCTCTGCAAGATGCATATCAACTTATTTATAAAATGTATCATTTTCATTAGAGGATACTAGAGGAACTCTATACCAAAAGTACAGTTCTCTAGGTCTTAGACCTATTTATTTGTATTTATTTTGAATCAAATTTGTTTCAATATATTCCCCTTTATAATGTAAGTTCCTTCTGAGTAGGGATGTTTTATTTATTGTATTTGTATCTCAGTGCCCTTCAGAGTAGGCATAGGTGGTGAAAACAAAGTGCTCAATATAAAATTGACCAATTTTATGACTTCTTAAACTTAAGTCATATTTCTTTGAAACTTATTATGGTAAAGGAGGGGTGTTTAAGCAGTGAAAATTGTCAGACTGAAAAAAAATCATATGTCCCTGTGTTCAGAAAGGGATTCTCTACAACTATAGGAAAAGGATCACTTGAGATATTCTTCCAGGAAAATATTACTGGGTTCTCAGTTCAGAATTCACTTCTCTGGTTCTATTTCAAGGCAGGAAAGAAGATCAACATTCTGGAGAAAATGGACCAAGTTTCCTTTTGTCCATTTTTTTTTTTTTAAGACTACAGTTCTTGGAAAGCTGAATGGTGTTTTTACACCATTTACAGAATAGTGTTTTTTTTTGTTTTTTGTTTTTTTAATGCATTGATGGCTTTTCAAATTCTGACTCTGCAATGGGTGACATGGCTAAATGTACCAAGGAGAGAATTGTTGGTAAATATAGAACACATTATGCTGTGTCCCTCAGCAAAATGGTGAAGAAAACTGAAATTAGCCAGCATGTCCAGTATACCTGCTCCTTCTGTGGCAAGACTAAAATGAAGAGCTGGGTCATGGGTATCTGGCATTGTGGATCCTGTATGAAAACAGTACTGGTGTTGAATGGACCTTTAATACTATCTCTGCAGTCAAATCTGCCAAGAGAAGACTGATGGAATTGAAAAATCAATAAAATCTTATAAAATGTCTGTAGCTCATAGTCCAATAATAAATGGACTAATTTATAGGAAAAAAAAATATCTGCACCTGTTTCCATTCCTTCTTACTCTTGTTTCTGACTTCAAAGCTATGTCCTACTAGATGAGTATTTTCATTACTAACTCTCATGGAGCTCCACTTTTTAGCTCCCTTTGGTGTTTAATCTTCTTCCATTAGAATATAAACTCCTTGAGGGCAGGCATTGTCTTTTTATGTATGTTTCCTTTCTTTTCCTTGTTTCCTTCTTTTTTTCTTTCCCTTTCCTTTCCCTTTTTCTTTTCCCCTTCCTTTTCCTTGTCTTCTTTCTTCCTTTTCTTTCCCTTTTCCCCTTTTCTTCTCTTTTCCTCTTCCTTTCCTTTCTTATTCTTTCCCCTTTCCTTTTCTTCCCTTTTCCCCTTCCTTTTCCTTGTCTTCTTTCTTCCTTTTCTTTCCCTTTCCACTTTTTTCTCTTCTCTTTCCCTTTCCACTTTTTTCTCTTCTCTTTCCCTTTCCTTTCTTATTCTTTCCCCTTTCCTTTTCTTCCCTTTTCCCCTTCCTTTTCCTTGTCTTCTTTCTTCCTTTTCTTTCCCTTTCCTTTCCCTTTTTCTTTTCCCCTTCCTTTCTTTTTCCTTCACCTTTTCCTTCTTTCCCTCCCTCTCCTTTTTTTCTTTCCGTCTCTCCCACTTTCCTCCCCTTCCTTCGTTCCTTCCCAGCCATCTGGCAGTAAATGTGTCTCTCTCTTGGTAGGCCTCCACCTCTCTACAGAGACGTCAGAGATGTTTCCTTCTCAATCATCTCCGGCCAAGACTGATCATTCATATTTAATCTGATCTGCCATTTTATAGTGTAGAATATATGCTTTTTAAAAGACTGTTACGAACTGATATGAGGACGCCAGAGGCAGCTGGCAGGCTCCTGGGACACAAGCTGCTTCTGGCCGTGCCAACTCCCCCACAAATACAGAGGGATAAGAAGGGGATGGGGAAAGGAAACAAACATTTATTAAGCGCCTACTACACGCCAGGCTCTGTGTCAAGCGCTTTACGAATATTTCATTTGATTTAATTTAAATGAATAAAGACATGGGGACATTTCATCGCGGGTCCTTCGATGAGGCAGGCGCTGTCACCCCGGGGTCCGGGTGTCCATTGGGAGACCAGCACTGGGCCCTTCTCTTCCCATCACCTCTCGCTTCTCCCCCAGCTATCAAACGCCTGTCAAAGCTACCTCTTAACTGCGCATGTCCGTTCTGTATTGGCCCCGCCCGCTTTGTTTGTCCTGCTTTCGAATTGGCTCTTCTTCGATTTCCGGCAACCCCAGGAGGTTTCCGCTGTCATGGCGGCCTGAGGTTTCTACCGTCGCGCTGGTCGCTACGGCCGTCCGTCAGGCGGCGGAGTTGCTAGCCCGGCGGACGGGGATGTGACCGCGGGCCCCGCCGGCCTGTCCTGGGCTCCGCGCCAGCTCTCCTGCCCGTCTCCCGCCTTCCTGTCTGCCCGCCATGGCGGGGTCTGGCTGCGTGTGGGGCGCGGAGCCGCCCCGTTTCCTGGAGGCCTTCGGACGGCTCTGGCAGGTGCAGAGCCGGCTGGGCAGCGGCTCCTCTGCCTCCGTGTACCGGGTGCGTTGCTGCGGGACTCCCGGATCGCCGCCCGGGGCCCTCAAGCAATTCCTGCCGCCCGGCACCACCGGGGCTGCTGCCTCGGCCGCGGAATACGGCTTCCGCAAGGAGAGGGCGGCGCTGGAGCAGTTACAGGGCCACCGAAACATCGGTAACGGTCACCGCGGCCCCCCGCGCCCCGGGTCACTTCCCCCTCCCCCACGGCCAGGGGGCCACTCCTTTGCGCCAGGACCTCCTCTTTTAATCGTCCTTTCCCCATAGAGGCCGCTGTGAGCTCTCCGGAGATTTCCAGATAGGGGACTGGGGTGGAGGACAGAACCCCCACCAGAGTCAGCTTCCGAGTGAGCCGTTGTAGCTCCCTAAGTTAATCTCCCCAACAGGCGTTTTCAATTCATTAAACGTTTATTAAGTGTCAGGCATTTTCTGTAAGCGCTGGAAAAGGAAGGGTGCCCATAATGTGAGTACTTTCAGTTAGGTCCTCCATCTGTGGCTTGGGACTGCCATTAATTGACATAATTGTCAATTGTGGAGAAGAATCTCCCCAAGTTGTTTTCTGAATCTGACGTGTTTGGCTTGCCCATAAGTAGGTAGATGCATTTAACAGAAGTGGAAAAACCACTGCCTCTTATGTAGTGGGTGCTTAATAAATGTTTTTGTTTGTTGCTCAGTCCTTTGAGAGCCTTTCTGACCCTATTTGTAGTTTTCTTTGGAAAGATACTGGCTTGGTTTGATATTTCCTTCTCCAGCTTATTTTAATGTTTATTGAATTAATAAATGAATCTGGAATTGGAAGACCTTGAGTAAATAATAGCTATTATTTATTATCATAAATGTATGACTAGTGGACAAGTCATTAATAGCTATTATTTATATTATTACAATAACACCTACCATTTATGTAGTTCCTTAAGGTTTGCAAACTGCTATACAAAATTATCTTGTTTTATCTAAACAGCAACCCTGGGAAGCAAGAGTTAGTTTTTGAAATCTGATCTTACCACATTCTGCTCACTGGCTTCCATGCAGCTTTCAATTTCTTATTCTAGAAAATGAGTTAGATTTGATGATCCCTAAGACTCTTTATAGCTCTAAGTCTGTGATGCTAACATAGTTATCTGTCTTCTAGATGATTTCTTTGAGATATAGAATCCTTTTCAAGAAAACTAAACTGTCCTATATCATGAAGGTATAGTCATGGAATAGGTCTGAAGATAGGGTCATTTTTATGTTTTTGTCGATATTGTGAGATTACAAATGTAATTTTTTTTTCTATTATGTGAAACGTAATTATTATTGAAGACTGACTATGAAAACTGATTATGGCTCTTGAGGAACATCTGTAGCTATTATAACAAAAGGCAGCACTTTCCCTTTTTGGTTTGCTGACAGTTTTCAAATTCCTTTTTTAAAGAAAAAATTCACACTATTAGTGATGTATTTTTATTTTCTGATAGATGTTATAACAAAAGGCAGCACTTTCCCTTTTTGGTTTGCTGACAGTTTTCAAATTCCTTTTTTAAAGAAGAAATTCACACTATTAGTGATGTATTTTTATTTTCTGATAGATGTCTATGACACTAGTAAATATGAAGAGGAATTTAAAATAATGTTAAGGTGGTAAAATTCATTTTTCAGTCCTAAAAAATTTACTAAAATTCTTTGAAAATTTGAGTTTAAATATTATTCAGCTTCCCCAATTTGTTAAGTGACTAAGGGGATAGGAACTGGACCTGAGTTCACTGGCATAAAGAATTCGTAGAGAAACTTTCTCTAATCTACATTTTGTCTGCAGCACTTAGATGTTGTGACATACTCTGGGTCACATATTGAATATATATTAGAAACTATTCTTGAACCCAGGTCTCCTTGGCTCTACAACTAGCTTACTATCTGATTCTACCATTCTACCTCTTTAAATGTGACTAATGATTCCTATTAAAATCACAGATAATAAACTGACATACTTAATGTCAAGATACTTTTACTGCTCCCTCCCCAAAAAGATTGATTTGTTTTGTCTTGTGGCATTCATTTTGTTTATTGATTCATATTCTATCATTACCTAGTGCTTGTTGAACTTGAAATTACTTGTAATTACAGTACAGAAATTATTTGTAATAGTTTATATATTTTGCAACTTTTTTTTTTTTTTGGCTGAGGCAATTGGGGTTAAGTGATTTGCCCAAGGTCACACAGCTAGGAAGTGTTCAAGTGTCTTGAGATCACATTTGAACTCAGGTCCTCCTGACTAAAGGGCTGGTGCTCTATTCACTGTGCCACCTAGCTGCCTCTTTGCAGTTAACTTTAAAGACTTTCATATTCAATTAAATGTGTGTGTTTCAATCTAGTTACCAAAGTACTTGTTATTACAAGATGTGTTTATCTTTTAGTATTATCCTTGTCAATAAGACACACTATAACTTCTCCTCCATAATTTCTTTATTGTTTTAGTGACTCTGTATGGAGTATTTACGATCCAGTTTTCTCCAAATATGCCATCACGCTGTCTACTTCTTGAACTACTGGATGTCAGTGTTTCGGAACTGCTTTTATATTCTAGTCACCAAGGGTGTTCCATGTGGATGATCCAGCACTGTGCCAGAGATGTTTTGGAGGCCCTGGCTTTTCTTCATCATGAGGGTTATGTCCATGCAGACCTAAAGCCACGTAATATACTATGGAGTGCAGAAAATGAGTGCTTTAAACTCATTGACTTTGGTCTTAGCTTCAAAGAAGGCAATCAGGTATGAGACTGTCCTTTTTTCATAGTTAAAGTAACATAATTTAGTAAGCTGAGCCAATCCAGAGACATTTTTCATAGCAGGAGTGAATTAACTGTAATTTGACAACAATTTTATCTGACAGAGTGGAATGTCATGGAAGAAGTGAAGATTTCTTTTGTGTCTAGCAAGTTTCCTGAGGGCACTAAAATGAATCTTTGTATTTCTTCTGTTGCTACTGCCTTAAAAAAAGAAAAAGAAAAGTTGCAATTGCAGAAGTAGCGAAATATTTGTTATCTCTATGATAATATTTGAAAGGTGTCTGCAGGATTATCTGCCTGATTGTTGTGATTCTAATGTTTGTTAAGGGTTTTCCTACCAGAACTCAGCTCATAGCTTTAGCAGGATCCTTTTATCATTTCATTTTATTGGATTTAATGGGTCTCTGTTAAGTGCCCTCATTTGTTAATTCTTCATGAAGTGTGAAAATTCTTTCTAAATGTACTTTTCTGCATTTATTACCTTGGAAATCTAAACATATGTTGTGTCCTTAATTTTAGGAACAGGTTAACTACTCTGCCAAAAGTTAGAACAGCCATTTCATGATGCCATCAACACTACTGATTTGGCATTGGGTTATTAGAAAGGTTACAATGTATGATACAAGAATATGGGACATGGAAGCGCTTTCTTCTCTGAATTGGTTTGTATTGTTCGTTCTTATTCATCTTTAGGATGTAAAGTATATCCAGACAGACGGGTATCGGGCTCCAGAAGCAGAATTGCAGAATTGTTTGGCCCAGGCTGGGTTACAGAGTGAAACGGAATGTACCTCAGCTGTTGATTTGTGGAGCCTCGGAATCATCTTACTGGAAATGTTCTCAGGAATGAAACTGAAACATACGGTCAGATCTCAGGAATGGAAGGTGAGTTGGCTCATAATGATTTTGAGTTTGTTAATAGCTATTTCCCTCATATTGACCTATGTAAAAATACTACTAACATAAAAATAGTCAGTCTGAAAAAACTCTTATGATCTCTCTTCTCCTACCCTCTGCTGTTAACTGTCAGTGCAACTATTAACAAGTCCCTTTCTTTGGGGCTGAGTTTTCTCATCTCTATAATGGGGATAATGTTTGTAATCCTTGATTACCTTAAAGAGCCATTATGAAAATTGAATGAGATAATATATGTCAAATGCTTGAAGAATGTAAAGTACTTGAAATGTTTTTCTTTGTGATAGGAAATTATCTAGTAAAAGGGTGGGTGGTTAAGGAGAAAAGAGTGCTCTATAGAACAAAAGGCAGCCATAAAAAGTTTTTAATGTAAAATTCAACACAAATGTAAAATGTCTTTTTTGGTAATTTCAGTACCTTTGGGAAGTTAGTCATGATATTATATAATGCCATGCCAAGAAATTCAGATGACTTTTACAATCTGTCAGCAAGTATTTATTGAGTCTCTGACCAATATTTTGTATTACAACAAAACAGAGATCAATCCCAACTCCTGCTCATTATAATCCTGGCATTGCAAGGCGTGGAAAGAATACCCATATAGTGTGTGCTGTTAGTATTTACTTTGTGGAATGAAGCCTGACACAGAAGACAAAGTCAATATAGAATTTGAACCTAGCTTTTCCAGGTGCTAGATTCTTTTCACTCCAGGATTCTTATTCCTTTTGTACATGAGGGATAAGTAGCAAAACAAGTCTAGTTAATGTAAAAGTGAGCACATTGCTGTTTTCCATCATTCTTGTTGAGAGTAGCAAAACAAGCCTAGTTAATGTAAAAGTGAGCACATTGCTGTTTTCCATCATTCTTGTTGAGAAAATGAGGAGATACATCAGGAGAGAGATACAATTTTAAATGAAATATATCATACAAAAAGATGAGCAAGAAGATGAGATATATCAGGAGAGAGATACAATTGTAAATGAAATATATCATACAAAAAGATGAGCAAGAAAAGATGAGATACATCAGGAGAGAGATACAATTGTAAATGAAATACACAAAAAGATGAGCAAGAAAAGATGAGATACATCAGGAGAGAGATACAATTGTAAATGAAATATACAAAAAGATGAGCAAGAAAAGATGAGATGCATCAGGAGAGAGATACAATTGTAAATGAAATATACAAAAAGATGAGCAAGAAAAGATGAGATGCATCAGGAGAGAGATACAGTTGTAAATGAAATATGCAAAAAGATGAGATATATCAGGAGGGAGAGACAATTGTAAATGAAATATATCATACAAAAAGATGATCAAGAAAAGATGAGATACATTAGGAGAGAGATACAATTGTAAATGAAATATACAAAAAGATGAGCAAGACTGTGCTAGAAACCAGAAAGGGTTTTCAATTGTCACAAGATAGATATATGTGTATATGGGTGTGTGTGTGTGTGTGTGTGTGTGTGTGTGCATACTCACACATATGAATATATATCAGAGTTGGAAAAGATACATGTTTTAAATACAAGTGAACATGTAGACAGTACATCTCAGTTCTTTGAACCTATAGATGTAGGTAATATATTTGACTAGTTCCATAGATTCTTTTGGCACTTAAAAATACCTTCTATGAGGCCCAGATTCTTATCACATGCTACAGACATTTCTAGACAATGTTTTTCATTCAATGTAATAAACAACAGGTATGAATTTTCAAACCAATAATTACAAAGGAGACTGTCACCTAAGAGTCTTCAATTAAATAGGCAGGAAAGCTCACAAATCAAATCATTGCCTTCTTCTGTTATCTTGTACTAATTCATCATTTAGTAATACAGCTGTTTGGTGTTGTGTAGTTACTGAACACGGTGAAGAGACGGATCTGAAGAAAATTTGAAATCTAAGAATCACTCCCCAAAGTATCTGTTTAATAAGTTTGTACTTCATGATCACATCCATTTGAATTTTGCTATTACACATCTGAATGTTAGGTGATGCAGTGGACAGAATGCCAAACCTAGAGTAAAGGGGATTTATCTTACCGAGTTTTAATGTAGCTTCAGACACTTGATAGCTACAAGCTAGATCCTGGGCACGTCACTTCACTGTTTGCCTCAGCTATTAAGTGAACTAGAAAAGAAAATGGTAAATCATTCCTGTATCTTTGTCAAGAAAACCCCAAATGAGATCACAAAGAGTCAGACATGACTGAAACGACTGAACAATACTATTATGCAGTTGTTTTTATGCTAGAGTTCATTTATACATCATTTATCTCTAATTATACTTAATGTTGTAAGATCACTGAGGCCTGACACTATGACTTATATTTTTTATCCCCATAATACTTAATATACTGTTATAAGAAATATTCAATGCATAAGGAATATTAATAGAATTTAATCACGTTATCAGAAGATGGCCTCTTCTTCCTATCTCTTTCTTTCTTTCTCCCTTAGGCAAACAGTTCAGCTATCATTGATCATATATTTGCCAGTAAAGCTGTGGTGACCTCTGCAATCCCAGCCTATCACCTCAGAGACCTTATCAAAAGGTACATTACATACTTCTTAATTTAGCCAGAAATAGCAATGAGGTTGTTCAGACACAAGAGTTTTTGCTCTCTTAAGATTTGTGTATTTTATAGAAGTTACTTTGTATGAAGAGTTAGGGTTTTGAGATGGCATAACTGCTACATCATGGTATGGTATAGTGCTGGATATGGGGTCAGGGCTTAGACATTTGGTAAGTAAGTGTGTGCCTCCATGCAAATTCCTTAACTCCATATATGTGATGGTTTCTTAACTGTGAAGTGTTGGAACAATAATAGGACCTGCCTCACAGAGGGGCAGATGAAGTAAAAGTGCTCTGAGAATCTGGAAGTAAGAAGTGATAATTCAATGTCATCTGCTATTAATGTTGTATTCAGAAGTTAATAGCTTCTTTTTATTGAGAATCAAGATGCTGTGCCCTTTCCAAAACTTTGACCTGATGGCTGTTCATTAACTGCTGGGAAAATAAACAAACAAACAAATAAAAAACAAAATTTGGCCTCTTGATGCTTTGGGAAGAAGTATATACTTTAAGGAGAAGGAGAACATTGAAAGGTCTTTTAATAGATGACAGTGAAATACAGTATTATCTATGAAGTTTAAAACGAAAAGCCTTTTTATAACATCAAAACTTTACATTTTTTTTTATTTTTAAGAGCCTTTGGGTGGGGGCAGGAATGTTTCTGATATCTTTCAAATAAATCCAAGTACATTGTGTATTTTAAGTAAATAATAATGTGGCATATTAAGATAGCATTTTTTGTTTCTGGATATATGGAGTGTTAGTGAGCATGATAAAGAGGGAGGTAATGAAAAAATGATGTCTTGATTAATTATGGTTTCACATTTTTTTACACATAGATTTACAAAATTTCTAATTAACTTTAAATTATCTGGGATTGGTTTAAATCATTTGCTGGTCCATTTAAAATAACTGTAAACCATATGATTTAGGAGTCTTAACTGCCAGTACAAAGCCAGAAACTTCATGAACACAATTATAAAACACTTTTCACATAAATAATATCAGATCTAAACAATTAGAAAAATATCAATTGCTTATGGGTAGGCTGTCATATAAAAATAATAAATTTGCCTAAATTAATTTACTTATTTAATACCACACAAATCAAACTTCCAAAAAACTACTGTATAGAGCTACATAAAGTAATAGCAGAATTCATTTGGCAGAACAAAAGGTCAATAACATTTAGGGAATTAATGAAAAAAAGTATTAGAGGAAGGTAGCCTAGCCATATCGTATCTCAAAATTATAAAGTAATGGTTATCAAAACTCTATGGCACTGTCTTAAAAAAGAGAGTGGTAGATCAGTGGAATAATTAGGTACACAGGGCTCAGTGTTAAATGACCATAATAATCTAGTATTTGATAAAACATTTGCTATTGTAGTAACCTATATTCAATCTTGACTGAAAGAACTGAATAACTGATATATATTTTTTGAAAGACAGAGCAACCTAATAGAAAGAAACTAGAATAAAAAATGAGGAGATCTAAGTCTGATTGTTGACTTTATTATTTGAGAAAATTTATCTTGGGCAAATTATGCATTGACTTTATATATATCTCTCTCCTACTTAGAAATTTTCTGTAGTTTGAGGTAAACTATTGACTAATGTTGATAGTGTGTTCAAGGCCCTGCACAATTCATTTTAATTCAACAAGCATTTATGTAGTTCTTTCAGATAGTGTGTGCTTAGTTCTAGAAACACTAAGGGGAAAGACAAGTCCTGCTGTTACTTGTTAGTTGGGAGGACAGGCAGGGAGTATGAAGGAGAGCTTATAAAAAAAAAATCTCATGGGGAGAATGAAGATATGCTCAAAGGGAGAGCTTCAGATAGGCTATATCTGAGGAGGAACTGATCACACTCTTGGTACTGCCTGCCACTCTCTTTTTTTAGAATTCACTCTTAGTACTCAGGGCTGGTCTTTGTTCCAAGAGCACACCCTTTGTATGAACTGATCCACTGCTGTCTCTGTGCTTTATAGCTTCCTAAGACTGCAGAATCCCCTGCCCTCTTTCTTTCATAATTTTATTCAGCCAGAAGGCCCAGTCCTTCACATCAGAGGATTGTTTTGTACCTCTGCCACATATTTGACAAAAGGCATTGTAGATCAGAGTTGTTTATGTTTGTGTCTTTTCTTTCTCCTGTCCTCCCTCACCCCCCAAATTGTAGACTCCTTGAGGTTCTTGCCTAATCTTGAAATTATCCTGATGGCCAGTAGGACAATTGTACCACGTTGGTGCTTAATGAGTGTTTAATGGTGAATCAATTGCTTAATCTCTTTATGCCTTGGTTTTGCCATCCATAAAGTGAAATAAATATATTCATTATTCCTATTTTCCCTCCCCCTCACCAGCATTTTTTAAAGAATAAAATATAATACTTGTGAAAATGCCTATGAAGAAATGCAGTAATTCAAATTGCTGAATTTTATTTTTTCCCTCCCAAATTTCACTGAACTTATTGATCAGAGGTCAATAATCAGTGAACTTCTGGGTGCAAATGGAAAGAAGATTTTGGTGAAAGTTGTGACTCTTTAACATTATTGTAGATTTTATTTAGCATTTCAGATGAATATAGAGCAGCTTAAGTTAACTTTAAATTCAATTTCTTTTTTTTCTCTCAATGATACCAGGAACTTTTAAAAATATTATTTTGTATTTTAGAGACATTGAATTAAAGAAGAAAAATTCTTTCCTATTTTAGCATGCTTCATGATGATCCGGGCAGAAGAATTCCAGCTGACATGGCGCTGTGCAGTCCTTTCTTTAGCATTCCTTTTGGTAAGTGATAGTTGTAAAGCATAAATTTTCTTTTGATCATTTGAAAATTACCTGTATTATTGGAGCTAATGAATATTCTCAGTCAATTCACTTTTCCTTTTGTCCTTTTACTGCTATCTACCAAATTGTTTTTCCAGAGTGTTCTCATTTTAACAATGTAATCTGTTTTAATAGCCCCTCATATTGAAGATTTGGTAATGCTTCCTACTCCCGTGCTAAGATTGTTGAATGTGTTGGATGATGACTATCTTGAGAATGAGGAAGAATATGAAGGTAAATCTGTAATAACCACTCTGATCTTAAGAGAAAGTGAGGGAGGGCCGCTGGTTTGAGTTTTTAGATAGATATTATTAACATTAAGATTAGCTTCAGGACATTTTTTTGTTTTGTCTTCAGATCTGTCAGAATTGCTCATGAGATGCCTTTTCCTGTCTTTATCAGTTCCTTTTTTCTTTTCTTTTTCACTGTACTCTACATACCTGCTCCTAGGTTTGGGTTTCATCCTTCCCATTTTTAATAATTTAATTCCCTTTCAACTCTCACTTAAATTTTTGCTTCAAACTCCTCTTTCTATGAAACTTCCCCAGACTAAACCTGTCTGGTCTTAGTTACCCAGTTATTGCCTTGAACACCTCCTTCCAGCCTTCCTCATATTTAGCCAAGTGAACAGTTCTATCAGCTATTATTAATTTTAGACCATGCTTTTTCTATGTTTATTTTACATTTGTGGGCATTTTATATCTTCCTTTATGTGTTCCTTAGGGACAGGACCACATGTAACATGTTTTATGCCAGCTATATAGGGCTGAAATTAAAGATTTTCATACTATTAAAATTTTGTAAGTTTTATGCTTCCAATGTCTCTGATATAGTAATAAGGCAATCTTCACTGAAATACTTAAATTTGTATTATTTTATATGGGCAACATCTTATAATATTTGCTGTGTTCAACTAGTTTGTTCCATGAGAAGCTGAACATTACACTGAACATTAAAGTATTAGAGAAATAACTTGGTTTCTCATTTCACAACTAGTTCATATTCTAAATCAAATGAGTTTACATTTGTGCTAAGTATTTGACAGACTTCAGAGTGCTATATAATGGTATTGAACATTAAAATGTTATAATAAAGTTTGTGAATTAAGCAAGGCAGTTACTCTCGTTTTGCTCTAATAATCAGATGTGGTAGAAGATGTGAGAGAGGAGTGTCAGAAGTATGGGCCAGTGGTGTCTCTGCTTGTTCCAAAGGAGAATCCTGGCAGAGGTCAGGTAAGGAGATGGTGTGGGAGCAAGAGAGGTACAATCCACAGGACTTCAATGAGTATTTTAAAATATTTTTCTTATTTCGACATTTACTAAGCACTTGTTTGTAAGTACCCCATATTTAATCCTGAAGATTCAAAGCCAAAGATGGAGCAATTTTTTTTTTTTTTTAAGGAACTTATACTTTGCTGAAGGATGGAGCATATAGTAAAGTGGGAAAAACACTGGCTTTGGAATCAAAGGATCCAGGTTCAGAATTTCTCCCTTACTTACTACCAGATAAACTTGGGCAAATCACTGAGCATCTTACCCTTAGTTTCCTTATATGTAAAATAAGAAGATTGGGTTAAATGGCCTCTTGGTCCCTTCCAGCTCCACACATATACAGAGATAAACAGAGTTTAATAATAAATGCAAGGCAGTTTGAGGAAAATGAGACAACACCAAACTCGAGGAGTCAGAAAAAGTATTACAGAAGTGACACCTGATTATGAAATACAGAAATGAGGTGATGATGCCTTCCTGCCATGTAGGGACAGGTTATAGGGACTTGTGTTATAGAATTGTAGATATAGAAATCACAGAATTTGGAGGTTGAAAGGGACCTCAGTGGCAAAAGGAATCTTTCCTAGAACATTTTGGACAACTGGCTATCCAGTCTCTGCTTAAATAGCATACATTAAACACCAGTTATATGCCAAGAGATGGCACAAGCAATCCAGTTTGGCTGGAACATAAACTGTATGAAGGGGAATAATGTTAAGACTGGAGAGGCAGGTTGAAAACAAATTGTGGAAAGACTTCAAAGCTAGGTTGTGACAAGCTTGTATTTTATCCTGGATTATGCTGTAGGCCAGAGGTATCAGGACTGGTCACCTGCAAAACTCCTGAAGAATGCATGAACCAGATTAATTAAGAATGTCTAACAAAATAAATAAAAAATACTGTATGTAAATCATACAAATGTTAATTTGTGGTTTTTTAAGTCATCATCCACCCTGAGAGATCTTTTCTTATTTGAGTTTGACGTCACTGTTGTGGGCAGTAGGGAGACATTGAAGATGTTTGAGTAAGGCAGCAGATTAGAGCTGTCTCTAAAGATTATTTTCGTTATCAGTGCAGAGGTTGAATTAGAGAAAGTTAAGTGTAAGGGCAGAGAAATCATTTGGGCTATTATAATAATCTTAAGTTGAGACTACAAAGTGCTAAAACTCTATTAATAGCATTGTGAGTAGAAGAACTGAAATGAATTATTGTGTGAATTGATAAGACTTATCTACTGATTAGATGTAGAATGAGGAAAGAATCAAGATATCTTTGTCATGATGTCATAAATAAAAATCTGAGTGACTGGTAGAATAGTACCTTCCAAAGAAATAGCTTGGAAGGAAATGTGAACTTAAAGTGAGGAGAAGGGATTGATAATGATTCCCATTTTTTGCCATCCATCATTTTGTGATACAAGATAACAAAAATAGAAACAGTCAGTTGATCATACAAGATAAGGAGAAAGATTAGGGATAGAATTATAGCCTTGAAATTGAGAATTTGTATTTATTGATGATTTATTATTTTAGATATCTTCACAAAAAATAGCTTGTACATTTCCATTAAATTCAAACAGGAGTTAAGTGAATTTTACATTTCTATTTTTGTCTGGTGCATGGTTTTTATAATGAAATTTTTTAGTAGCAACATTTCAATAAAATAGAGATTAGAGAGATCAGGTAGTATAGTAGGCAAGTAAAGTGAAAATAGGGTCAGAAAGCCCAGGTTTTACCACAGACTGCCAGAAGCCAGTTGTGACTTTGGAGGCCTCTAATTTCGCATCTCTAATGTGAATGAGACTGTTGTCCTACGTGATGCTACAGGTTCTTTGCACTTCTATACAATATGATCTTGTGGTTCTAAGTGAAATTCAATGGTAGTGAATTGGGGGGGAGGGAGGGGTCTTATGTATTGAAAATTTTTATTGTTGCCAAAACTGCAGATTCTCATTCTTCTTTTTATAGAGGGAGTTTATTGCTGTAAATTTCCCTGACTGTGGATTGTTTTAATCCAGACTTAGTTTATATGTGGGACATTTCTAGTGTTGAAAGCCCTCTTCACTGATGTGTTTCAGCACTCTTTTCATATTTTGTGGCCTTAAGAGAGATGCTGAAACAAGGAGAAATGATTTGGCCACAGTTTCATGGACTATCTGCATTAAATAAGACTGGAACCTAGGTTTTTATGACTCCAAAAGTTGCCCTTCTGGCTACTAAATTAAGCTGCTTTTCAGGTGATTGAATTAACAGAAGAAAAAAGCCAATTTCTTCCATCATGAATAAAACATTATTGCACTGAACTCTGTGATTGCCCCCAACATACTAAATTTCATTCTTCTTTTCTGCATCATTCTTTGTACTCCATCCCCTTCATCCTGGGCCCTTTTTTCTTCTCTCTTTATTTCATCTTTTTCAGAAATCTCATCGGCTTCCACGGATTCAATTATCATCCATATGCAGATGAGTCACAAATCTATATATCCATCCCTAATCGCTCTTGAGCTCATCTGTGTTCACTAATTACCTATTTAACATTTGATACTGAATGTTCCACAGATAATCTTTAACACAATATGTCCTAAGCTGAACTCATCATCTTTTATCCCCAAACCTTCTTCTCTTTTGTACTTGCTATTAAGCGTACTGTGGTCTTTCCGGATCACTTTTAACCTAGGAGTCATCCTCAACTACTCATTCTATCACCTATATCTAATTAATTTAGTATGGTGTCAGTTCCACTTCTGCAACATCCCTTGCATTTGTCCCTTTGTCTTCACCATCCTAGATTAGGTCTCATGGTAATCTTATTGTTGGAACATTCCCTCTAAAATCCATCCTCCATAGAAGTGCTAGAGTGATGCTCATAAAGCTTGAATCTGACCTAATCATACCCGTGCTTAAAAAAGGCAATGGCTATATGTTGTTTCTCTCTGTTTACCATTTAAAAACTTGGTGTTTGCTCCAGTTTACCTTTGCAGATTTATTATGTTAATTCTTCATACTCATCTTATAACCATACTGAATGTTTGCTGTTCTTACATTAGGTTCCCTCTCCTTTTCTCTGCTGCTAGTTAGCCTGGTCTCTGTGCAGGGAGGCCCTCCCTCCTCCCCTCTGCCTCATAGAACTATTTGAAGCTCACTTTAGTGCCACCCTTTATATTAATCACCAGGCTTTCATGGAGTGCCTGCCCTGTGTCCAGAATGGTTCTAGGTGCTGGGGACATCAATGCCAAGGATGAAACAATTTCTCCTTTCAAGGAGCTTATGTCTTAACCTGAAAGAAAAGTATATGTAAAAAATGCTTTGTATTTACTTATATTGTGTTTATGATAATTAATGTGGATATAATAAGTTAAGGTTTGCAAAGTGTTTTACAAATTTCATCTCATTTTATTCTCAACAAATCTGTTAGAGGTAGGGGATATTCTTGTGTCCATTTTACAGATGAAAGTAATGAGGCATAGAAAATTTATGTGACCTGCCCAGGATCACATAGCTATTAAGTACCTGAGGCTAGAGATGAACTTAAGTCTTCCTGAAGTCCATCCTCGGACCTGTCTTGCTATCCCTCCATGTGATTTCCCTTTGATAGAATGGAAGCTCCTTAAATGTAGAGATTGTTTTGTTTTGTCTTTGTATCCTCAGGGCATAGCATGTAGTAGCTTTTTGTTGTTTGATTGGAAGGTGGGTAAGATTTTTTTTTTTTTTTAAATTCTATCTTGACAAGTTTAAAGTATTCAGAGAGCTCTTCCCTTGTCACATTTTGTCTTATTTGATATTGTTGGAAATGGCATGTGATGTAGTAGAATGAGAACTTGGAGACATTAAAAGATTTGGATTATAGTTGCAGTTTTGCCACTGTCTCCAGCTAGGTGACCTTGGATTTATTGATTGAAATGAATGTTGACATGCTGAAAGCCAAACACAAGGAATAAATCCTGGAACAAAAAAGTTAGTTGAAGACAAGAAACATCTGTGCTTCTAACATATGGATAAATGGAATCTTCGAGGAATAAAGGGCAATTACCAAATGTATTTTATATATTTCTTTGACCTTTAAGGCAGAGTGAATCTATAAGACTGTCATGATAAATTATCAGTGCCTCAAGACAATCTTGAGAATGTTAGGTCCAAGTGTAGTTAGGGTCAGATTTTGAAATGATAATGTGAGTTTATAATTACATAAAATATAGTATTTCCAGAATGCTTTCATGTCTATTATTTGCTTCTCAGATCAACACTTTGAGGTAAGATAGGTAACTTACATATAAACTCACATATACATGTATACATATATATGTACTTACATATTCACACACATATCCCAAAACAATGCTTTCCCTATTTTATAGATCAAGATATGGAAACCTTAATAAGTTAAATGATTTGCCCAAGGTCACAGAGGTAATAAGTAGCAGAAGTGAGCATTAAACCTTGATTTCCTGATTCATAAACCCGTGGGATTTTTTTCCCCTCTCTATTACATCATAATGCTCACTAAGAGCTATTTAAGTAATGCCTGTTTAAATGGACTCATTTTGATGTGGGAGTTTTTTGGTTTGGATCTGTAGTTTGATATAGAAAACTTATCAGAGAAGATTATCTCTATTAATGTTGATTGGCAACCGTTCTACAATTTAGAGGCTGTTCTACATTTTTGAAGTTGTGTGTGGGCCTTATCAAGTGAAATTTAAGCCTCAAAAATGTTTCTTGAGAGGAAAAAAATGCCTTTTTGGGATGAAAACCACTAATGTGTTAAAACCTCAAATGTTTTGATGAAATACAAATTTTTCCCCCCAAACAAAGACTTAATGAATCACTTTGAGCCAAAACCAAAGAAGCAATTAAATTTTGAGATTACAGATAAAAGTGCTGTAAATGTTCTGAACCCAGAACATAAACTATATGTAATTTAGAGTAAGGAGAATACACAACATTGGAAGTCTAGTTAAAAATCTGATTTAACTGCACAAAGACTAGACTTATTTTATACTGGCAGAATCTTTAATCACCAGGAATGTCATAAACTTAGCTTTCTTGTGCTCAGAGGCTACCTGGGAGAGGAATGTTGGAATTGTGACTAAGCAGTTCCTTAAAAATAAAGTCCTTCTTTAAACCACAATCTAATTTTTATTCATTTCTTGCCAATTGGAATTTGTGACAGAGGAGCTATGGAATAATTCTTATATTACTTTACATGTTCTACCCAGCATTTATTATTGAAGTTTATAAACCCTCTACCAAAGTAGGCTTTATTTAATAGGAGGAAATGCAGGGATAATTGTGAACCAAATATGATACTAGGTATTATAGTTTAAAAGGTGGCCAACAATATTTGAAGTGGACAGATTATTCATCTAGAGAATAATGCCATTACTATAGCTTTGGTGTTAAATTTCAAATGATTGTCTGAAGAAATGTTTCTCACCCTTTTATGTACTGAAGCACAGTATTGATGTTATTGGGTCAGACAGTCACAAAGTGAAGATTGTTTTACTTTTTACTTCAGATGAGAATGGAAACACTGTGAGTCAGACAGTGACAGAGAAGTAGGATGTCAATGTATAGGTAGTATATAATACTCCTGTAACTGCCCTTTGAATGGATGATCTCAACATATCAGATATGTAAAGACCAGTCACTAGGCTAAAATTTAAAGACTATTTGACCATTTCTTCTCTTTTTGAAAAATTGATGTTACTGCTAGGAAAATGTACATTGCTTTCTGGAGTCATCTAAATTTGTCCTTGGCTAACAATGTCTAATTGTATACTGTTCATATGGTAAAATTGTAATCATTTAAACTTTTAAGAAAAATTGTATTTTAAGAAAGTGTTCCAGTGGGGTTTTGATGCAAACAAACTTAACATCACTTTCTCTGTCCTTCTTAGGTCTTTGTTGAATATGCAAATGCCGGCGATTCCAAAGCTGCCCAAAAATTACTGACTGGAAGGATGTTTGATGGGAAGTTTGTTGTGGCCACATTCTACCCACTGAGTGCCTATAAGAGGGGATATCTGTACCAAACCTTGCTTTAATCACTGACCTGCTGTCAGCAGACTTGTTAGCTCCTCTTCTTCCATTTTCTAGGTTATTGTGTTTCCCATCTGAATGCAAAAGAAGCTTACCATCCTAACAGGAGTAATTTGTATATTTAATCCTATTGGCCTACCGCGTTTTCCAAACAGTGATTGCAAACTAAATCATATTTCATCCTGAGTAGGACAGGACCAGAATTCTGCCTAAACACTGAGGTGATAGGATCCATGTGGCATCCCTTGTCTCTGCAATAGGGCAGGTACTGACATTCAATGTAGAATCCAGAAAAGAGTAATTCAGTTGTATGGTCGTGGAACAAGAGTTCTTGATAACATGTTTCAGTGAATGTTTCACCAAAAATATTAGGATGTTAACACCAGTTAGAGATTCTTTTTGTCTTGTCAGGTAATTTTTCTTATAATTGATATCCATAACTGGCATTGGAAGTTCTCAGTACTATTAAGTAATGAATGCTTAGGCAGTAATTTACTAGTTGGTTTTTAACATGGAGTTGTGATTTTTTTTTTTTTAAAGGACTACTATAGCCCTGAATGTTCCTTTAAAGAAACTCCGGTGAGGCTACCTAAACATTTTTATTTTAATTGGAACATTTACATTGGAAAGTTAATGATTAATCTTGCACAGTTTTTAAGCCTGGTGTGTGTGTGTGTGTGTGTGTGTGTGTGTGTGTGTGTGTGTGTGTGTATGTATGTGTGTATGTGTGTGTGCGCTCGCACGTGCGCGCGTGTACATGTACATATACATATATGTTTGTGTGTGTGTTTGTATGGCTGACAGTCAGATGTGTATCTTCTATTGGTTAATACAGTTTAGGCTTATTATTTTCCCCTATATATTTCAAACCTATAAGATATGAGAAGTAAATTTGGTAACACAGGTGCTCAGTTGTAATTTCCATATATTTCAAAATAGGCCATTCAGTTTATGGCAAGCTTTGGGATTGGAAGAAAAATGGAAAGGGGAAAAGCAAAATCTAAACTGTACTTACTTTTTAAAAAAATGTGTATTGAAATCCTCTTAAAAGTGAATCTAAGGAATTGAGGAATTTATTTACTTTAGGAGTTTTGCTACACAAATATTTTCATATCATCCAGTCTTTTACTGTAGGGCCCATAAAGCCCAGCAGTAAGACTTCTTGAGCTATGCTTTTCTCTGCTGTAAGGAAATTGAACTGGGATCAAAAGGATGGAATTAGATAATAGGTTTAAGAAGGGGAAGAAAAATCAGCAAAAGAAGTAGAAGGTCAAATTTTCCTTTTTTTAATATTCTCTTCTTTTTGGTGGAAACAGTAATTGAAGGATCTAAGTGGACTTTGGCTTTGGACTGCAAATGGTTTAGGAAGCAATAGAGACGCGCTGTTAATGGAGAGGTGGAGAGCAAAGAGACAGAGAAAAGTACCTCTGTACTTGGCTCTAAGGGATTCAGAATCTGAGCTGCTAAATCAAATGTGATACGAGGATTTCAATATTAATGAGTTAATTAGATGTATATTCTGTTTATACAGTTATGTTCCTCATAGTGGTGATTGAGACTATTTTCCCTAATATGTTTCCTTTAAAGGATTTCACTGTTTTAAAATTAGGAAGTGTGAATATCAATAGATAGCACTGATGCTCTCAACTTCTAATGAGTGTAAAAAAATTGTATAATAATATGAATTGTCTGTTCCCTTATATGAACCAAGTGTTTTTGTAAAAAGGAAAATGTCTTGTTCTTTCCAGACTGGAAACTGATAGCATTGACCCTCTTCATAGTCTTGCCTTGTGTATGACATGTGCAGGCCACTAATTGTAATTAGATTAATTAGAATTTTCATTTTAGAGTGGGCTTTTTTAGCATTTTAAATGAGTCTATTTGCCATCTGGATTGTTTAGTGTTATTTAGTCATACTGGAATTTCTCCACAAAAATAGTATTTGTTGTAGATGACCTTATTTATTGATGTACTGAAAGGACTTTGTTATGAGGTAGTCTCATCTATAAGATGATCCCATGGCATGTGCCCCAGAGATACCAATATAGTGAGGCTGCACTGTGTTTTTTTTTAAATGAAGAACCATTGCTATTATTTTAATCTCCTTCCTAGGACTTCTTTTTCTAGATTTAAGATTCACCTGTAGATCCAGCGATGCAGAGAATCTAAGCTTACCTGAAACATGAACTCATCTTCCTTTTATACTGATGGTAGCTTCTGTAATGATTTTAATACTAGGTCTTTACTTTGAAGGCACGAAGGTTGATGGGCACAGAGCACAAGTAAATTCTTCCTAATGAAAAGTGTTCTATGCCAGTAGATATAGCTTTTTCATCTCTCCAAAAATATCCTCAGAAGTAAACTGCAGGTAGACTATTAAGCTTATTAGCTCAATATGCAACTAGCATTCTGATGCTAAACTTGGCATTTTTTACTTGATGTTCCTGCAGATGACATCTTTGTATACATACCATATACTGTTATATGGTAAACACAGAGACTTTGGATTTTATTACACAACATTTTGAGGTAAATTTGGGGGCTCAAGAAGATAGATTATGGTGAGTTTAAGTGATAGCATTTTGAAATGCCAAGGTAATTTTAAAAAATATTGTCAAAACAAAAGAAAGACCTATAGTCTCTTATAATATGTTTGAAATTATAAAGCCTTTCAAAGCTCTTGGTTTAGCATCTCTGCCAAAGATGATATTGGCAGGTCTTTTTCCCATCCTAACTTTAACATAGTTTAATTTTTTGAAGTCAGACCATATAATATTGAAAGGCAATTTTCACAATTCATTTTTAGCATAAAATGTGGGGTAAAATTTTGATGATTTGAAATCAGCAAGGATCTTTTGATCATTTTTCAGTGGAGCAGGATAAAGGGGCCTGTTATCACTTAATCCCTAGCCTCCTGGCCAAATTGTAACTCAGGTAATTATTTTTGTGATTTTATATCTATACTTCCTTTTCTTGGCTATTCTCTCACACTTAGTACTGATTGAGTTGAATTTTTTTTTTAATTTCTCTTACTATTCTGTAGTATTGACACATAACTATCAGATTGCTATTATATGCTCCCACAAAAGTAGTGAATACATAAAATCCTTTCTAAACAACCTATAATCCCCTTGGATTCCTTCAGTGAAAGGTGCTGTGAGTAGACACTTTCAAAACTCTTGTGTATATAAAGGAAATAGAAGTCACTTTGATTAATTGAATTATACTTTGACACCTCACACTCTATAAGAATAGTATTACCTAATGGTTGGTGTCAATTATATTTCAATGAAACAAAAGAATATGAAGTCTTCTGCATTAAGGAAACTGTAAATTTTTACTATTGGATGTCTTCCTTGCCTTGAAATCATCAAGACACTGATCTTTTGAGGAGTTCCTTTTTCTGCTATGACTTGAGCTGAAAGTAAGACTGCCTTCATTTGGGTCATATTCTTCCCCCAAGTTTCACCAAGGTAAAGATTTGCCTTCTTTTTAGGATTCCTGCTGCTAAACAATCCTGAGATTACCTTTCTATTAAATGAATATTTAATATCCTTTTAAATATCCTGAAATCTTTGTTTAATGTGTTCTCTTTTACATTAATTACATTATTTTTATTGGTGTTCTCACTATCACATTCATTGACCAATTCTAGAATTGCCTTCTAGAATACATTGCATTGATGTGCAAAAAAGGCCAAGACAAAAATATGATATATTTTGTATAGCAGAATGTCCAACATAATATTTCATGAGGGATTTAGTAGTGTGGCATTAAAACCTGCTGAAAAAGAGGGTGCTATCCTGCTGTTAATTTGGCATTATTTATCAAATATAATTGATATTAGAGTTATAATTTAAGTCTTTATTTATAAGTTGGGCCCATTCTGAGTTTGTTCATTAGTTGTTATTGCAACATAACATGTCTTTAAATTGAATTTTTAAAAACAATATTTTGTGGAAATGAATTTGTCAGTGTAGTTGCACTTGAGAACTCATCACTAAGTTATCATGTACTTTACATGTAACTCTTATCTAGAATGTGCAGAACACCTGGGTGTGGTATGGTATTAGATTCAAGTGTACATGCACTTAGATAACTAATTTTAGCTTAATGGATGTGGATACGCAAAGATTTAAGCAAGTGCCTTGTATTTACTGGAAAATATTAATAACTATTTAGGTTGTGAATCTTCTAAGTGGAGAAATAATATTTGATTTTTCCCCTGGCAGAACTTTCAAAATGAGTTATGAACTTAAGGGTTCAATCTTAATCTGCTTTTTTTTTTTTTTTTTTTGGTAGAAAATTGGTTGTATTTGCTTTTCTGATGCCATAATGTTGGAAAAGTAGAGTTGTCTGGCAGAATTCTTTATCTCACCCCCCCCCCCCAATTTGATTTTATTTTTCAATGATTGAGTCGTAACTTCATCAATGCTCTAATTTCCTTTTTAAAATTGCCACAGTATTGGCAAGCATAGATGGATGGTCTTTGATCTGTATTGTTGTATTCACGAAAGAGGTATCAAAGATGTGTGGGATCATCTTTAACATGCAGAATGTGGTTGTTTTTTCTTGAGGTGACCAATCTATCATTTTTATTTGGAGAATTGTGCATTTTTAAGCAAAAATTAGTACTCTTAATCTTAATAAATACAAAATAATTCAGCCTCTATAAAAAAGAGATGCCACACCTCTTGTGATACTTTGTTTAGATAAACCTTCTTAGTTATAGAGCAATGTAGATATTTTAAGCTTTGGGAGTATTGTGAATTTAAATGTGGCAATGTTTATCTGAGTGTACTTTCTTGACCCACTGCCACAGGACAATATCACATTTATCGTCTTCCCCTCTCCATGAGTTTTTTTCTGTTACCTAATGACTTAAATAGAGATGCTTAGCGGCATGTTCGTGGCAGGTTTAGTGGATATGTTAAGCAGCTTCACAATTTAAAATATTTCCGGTGTAATAAGAGCAGTGGCCAATAGTACAGTATCTACAGATAGCCCTTGGATCAAGTGGTCTTCAGAAGGCAGAACGATAAACACAACTTCTTTTTGTCTCTAATGCAGACTTTTCCATTCCTTTTCCTAGAAAGCCTATCCTCTTCAGTTTTCTTTGTACTGAAGGCAGCTTGATAGGATCCTAAGATCATAGAAGATTTAGAGCTGGAAAGGGACCTTAGAAACCATTGAGTCCAACCCTCTTATTTTATAGGTAAAGAGCTATAGAAATCAAGTGCATTGACTATGGTCAATGGACAGTTAGGAAGTGTCAGACAGGATTTGAGGCCAGGTTTCCAGGCCTCCAGGTCCAGTGCTCTATTTACAATATTCTGCTGCCCCTTACCAGCTTTCTGGGGAATTAAGGTTTCACACCTGTTTCATTTGTTGTATTTCAGAATTATATTTCATGTCTGTTTTGTTTGTGGCAGCATAACTATCGGATAACATTATCTTAACAATTGCTTGAAAGGAATATGATTTCCCACAAAGTAGATGAATTTTTTTTTACCATAATTTGGAAAAAACAAATGGACCTTTTTTTACATTTTTTTCTAGTCTTGTTTCTCATTAGTGTTAATATAAATTCAGATGGAAACTCACTCAATTTCCATGTGTGATGATTGACCCTGATTTTTTTTTCCTATAGCATGTACATTTTTAATACAAAATATAGCTAAATTACAAATCTAGACTTAGAAGGAACCCCAGAGACCATCTAGACCATCCCCCTCATTTTACAAATAAAAAAACTGAGACCCAGCGAGGTTAAGTGATTTGTCCAAGATTACCTCAGGAGTGTCCAGGATAGCGTTGTTGTTGTTGTTGTGTTTGTGGTTTTTTTGCCTTTTTTTTTTTTTTAAGCATTTTTGACTACTCTCTAGTCTCTTAATTTTTACAGGGCCAGCTTTTATTATAGAAATAAATCATACATCTAATCCAAACTGGATGATGAACCCTTCACTAAAGATTTAGGGTTACTTGTTGAAATCAACTTTTAGTGGTCAGCATGTGAATTATCCATGGTAAAAATATATCTTAATTGGAATTGCTTTCCATTTGTTTCAGTCAGCCAACTATCCTTCACTTCCCAGCATTCAGATAGTGCAAATTATTATTAATATTAATTTAACTAATATGTAAATCTCTAGAATAAAATCTTATAAAATAGTCCAAAACCACATGTAAATGACTTTTGGCTTGTTTTGTTTTCTTGGGTAGAATTTCTTATATTTAAAGGTAGAGAAAAAAGTAGGAAGAAAATTTGTCTTACTCCACACTGGCCACAGTAATGTTATACATATTTATTGACAAATTTGAGTTCATTAAATACACATACACACACACACACACACACACACACACACACACACACACACACACACACCCCAACCACTTCTGATTAGTAACCTTTCCTCCCGGTCCCAGAAAATCCTTAGACCATATTAAGCCAGGCTTTTAAAAAAACCAAAAAAAAAAAAAAAAAAACTAGTCCTATTTTTTGTTTTTGTTTTGTATTTTAAACTCAGTGATCTCTGACATTAGTGGGAACTGGTGATTGGTATCGCCCATGTGAGTAAACTCATCATAAACTGGGAAATAGCCATCTCCGTATTTCCATTTGCACATTGGATATATAGTAGGTGGCATTAGTATGCACTAGCTGCAAAGTAATAGCACCTTATTATTGGAGTAAATAGTGTTTATTTATAAAGATATCTAGGGTTTTTTATGTGTGCATCTGTGTAGAATATTCACTTTTAAGAAATGTGAAACTAGATATAATTTCATATCTTTTTATCTTTTTGTTAATTTTGCTTTCATAAAACCTGAAATCATTCAACATTCCTTTAGATTCTTTTGTTTCAAAGCTTAGGTAGCAAGAATTGTACTCCCACAAAGAGTTCTCTATCTTTGCTACCTTTTGTTCTCTCTCAGAAATCCATTTATTATGATCAAGAAGGTTTAACCTTACTTGCCTCCACTATTAGCAGTAAAATGGTAGTGGATGTTCAGACCTACTGCATTGATTCCAGAAACACACAGTTATTGTGTTTTTTAAAAAGAGTAAGTTATGATTGAAAAAGAGAAAGAATATTTAAACCAAAGCCAGTTATAGGGAGTATTCTCTTCCTGACATCCATCTTCACCTCAGTACTACAAGGAAACTGCAGTGCATAGTGAACAATCCAATGCATTGTCTCTGTAACATTTCTACAGAAGGTCTCAGTGCTTAGTCTATTTGTCTTGGCCTTTCTTGGCTCTATGGATGGGGTCTGGTCTGGGTGAGTTTCATACTACTTCTGTAAGATTTTTGCTTTTAAATAATTGAACAGAACAGTAAATGTAGACTTGTGTCAACACCAAGAAATAAAATTGCTTTATTCTAATTGTATGCAAGGACACTAATTGTTTCTCAACTTTCCATTCAAGCCTTTTTGGGTATTATGGCTTTTTGCTATTGAATAGCAAAGAACTTCCATTTGTTTTCTACTTTTCCTTTACCCTAAAAGTATAAACACTGTATTTGAGTTTGACTGTGTTGCATATAGTTGGTTTGCTGTAAATTTTTCTGTAAACACAATTGCCTTGTTCAGTTTTGCTGTAAACTGACTTACCATATGATGCACTGTTGATATGTTTTCTGATGTGTGCTTGATAAGAGTGATGAAATAAAGCTTAAAATATGTATTGTATGTTTATTTAAACTCTTTCAGTACTTAGCATAAAACTTCTTATACTCAGAGAATGTTTCTTTTTTAAATTAGGAAAATTTTGATTTCCACATCTTCTCCTTTCTCCTTGAGAAAGCAAACAATATGATATTAATTATACATGTAAAGTCATGCAAAACATGTTTCCATATTAGCCACCTTGCACAAAGAAAGAAACAAACAAGAAAAATGAAGGTTAAAAAAAAAGTATGCTTCAATCTGCACTCAAGTAAGATTGGAGAACTTACCTTTCTAATAAGATGATCCTTAAAGTAGACAAAGTATTCCCATCCAGGCAACTTAGAAGAAATTTCATTCTGTGCTAAACACATTATTTAGTGCATCATTGCTCTACAGGACCGGACCTAAAACATTTTGGTATGTTTATCAGTATAATAATAGAACAGAGAACTGAAATTATGCATTTCTGTCCTGGCACTTTTAGTAACATGACATATTAAAAAAATCATTTAACTTCTCTGCCATTCATCTGTAGAATGGAGTTAGTAGTGGCTGTCCTATTAATTGCACAAGGTATTATAAAAACAAAATGTAAGATAAATAAGAAAAGACCTTGAAAAACTTAAAGGTATTGCTGTGTAACACTAAAGCATTGTTATTTAGTAAACTATTGAATATCTAGATGGAAAATGAAATAGTGTATATATATATATATATAATACATATATATGTATATATAAATGACTAGTTCAAAATGAGATATGTATATTATATATATTTACATACATATATATTTATATGCATACATATATATATACATATAATTCTTGTTGAAGATAGTTAATAGTGATAAGATTCTCACTTGTCATTGATGAGGTTCAGGAATGATTCCTGTCCTATTCATATACCTTTATAGAATCAACATGATGATTATAGACATAATAGATTGAAACATGGCCCCTAAGTCAGAAAGATCTGGGATCAAATCTTTGACGTACTGACTATGTGGTCCTGAGCAAATTTCTTAATCTTTCAGTGCTAAGGCCAAAGTTTCTTAAACTGTGGGATCATGTCATTGAATACAGGGGTTGCAAAATTATGATTTATTGTCAATAAATGTTTGTATACATATTTTATATCCTAGATACTTGGGGTTGAATAAAAATTTCTCGGGTGAAAAGGGGTCACAAGTAGAAAAAGTCCTGATTCAGGACTTAAGAAGGTCCCAGCCAGCATCGATCAAGAATGTGTCTCACCAGGAGCTCCTTATTGCTCTAATATCAGATTAGCTCCTATCCCATATAGTGTTACTACTGGTGATCAGTTTTTAGAAAGTGATTCAATTTAAAAAATTTTAATAGTTGATAATTCAACTTCTATGGGAATTTGTGGAAGCAGAAGAAAGATGAGAGCCAAAAAAAGAAGTAGAAAAATATAGCTGAATTGGAGGGGTTTCATCTAGTGAAAATAGGAAGTTGAATTCCAAGAAGAGAAATTGGGGAAAACCTCTTAGATGTGTTTTCCCACACTTTCTCCCTACCTCCATTTCTTACATTCTATTATTTTTGTGTTCATCGTAGGTATGTGTTTCAGATTCTTGGTTCTGCTCATGTTTTCACTTCCTTTTAGAATGCATTGTGTGCTAGAGTTTTTCTCATGACCTTAACCATCAGTTACGTTCCAAGTCTACTCCTTACCCCACTGTTTTACAGCTGTAAGAAACAAAATATGTAGAACTTCACTGACTCTGATGATGTCAGAATCATTCCTTCCTTCTGTTTTCCTTCTCTTCCCCCTTCATTTCTTTCCCTTCTTTTTTTCCTTTCCCTCCTTTCTTCTCTTCCTTTCCCTCTCTCCCTTCCTTTCCCTTCTCTTCCTTCTTTCCTTTCCCTCCTTCCCTTCTCTTTCCTTCTTTCCTTCCTTCCTTTCTTCCTGCCTTCCTTCCTTCTTTCTTTCCTCCCTCCCTCCCTTCCTCCTTCCCTCTCTTCTTTTTCTTTGACAAATGGAGTCAATGCTATAAGACATAGTTGATGTAGTTTACCTAGTTTTTTAGCAAAGATTTGCATAAAGCATTTGCTTTTTGTGGAGAAGATGGCTAGAAATGGATGAGATATAATTAAATGGATTCAGAACTAGATGAATAAGCAAATTCAGAAAATGACAACATGGCAGGTCTTCAGTGAAGTTCTTTAGGGATTAGTGCTTGGTGCTGTACAGTTTTACCTTTTTTTTTTCAATGACTTGGACAGATGTGTAGGTGACACATTCAAGTAGGTTTTCTGATGGTAGGAAACTAGGATAGAAGGCTAAAACAAGAGTCAGGAGCTAAAAAGGTCTTGTCAAGTTAGATCATTTGGCTAAATCTAATAAGTAGTCATTAACATGAAGTCTTATATTTATTTGGCTATAAAAAACCCTAACTTTGTTAGTAACTCTGGGGAACTTCTGGAGAGGAACTTGGAACTATGCTCAAAGGGCTATCATACCCTTTGATCCAGCAATAGTTCTTCTGGTCCTGAATCCCAAAGAAATCATAAAGGAGGGAAAGGGACCCTTATATGCAAAAATGTTTGTGGCAGACCTTTTTGTAGTGGCAAGAAACTGGAAACTGAGTAGATGTCCATCAGTTGTGAATGGCTGAATAAGTTATGGTATATGAATGCTATGAAATATTATTGTTCTATAAGAAATGATCCACAGGATGATTTCAGAGAGGCCTGGAGAGAAGTACCTGAATTGATGCTGAGTGAAGTGAGTAGAACCAAGAGAACATTGTACACGGCAACAAGATTATGTGATGATCAATTCTGATGGATGCGGCTCTTTTCAACAATGAGATGATTCGGGCCAATTCCAATAGACTTGTAATAGAACCATTTGCATCCAGAAAAAGGACTATAGGGACTGAATATGGATCCCAAAATATTTTCATTTTTTTTCTTAGTTTCCTTGCTTTTTGCTTTTTCATTTTTTTCCCCTTTTTGATCTGATTTTTCTTGTGCAGCATGATAACTGTGTAAAGATACATAGAAGAATGGCACATGTTTAACACACTGGATTACTTACTGTCTAGGGAAGAGGATGGAGAGAAGGGAAGAAGAAAAAAAATTGGAATACAAGGTTTTGCAAGGGTGAATGTTGAAAACTCTTTGCATATATTTTGAAAATAAGCTATTAAAATAAATATTAGTATGAAGATTTTTTAAAATGTGGGAAACAAGTTTAATAGCAGTTGTTCTGAAAAAGATCTCAATGTCTTAGTGGACTGCAAGTTCAATATTAATGAGCAATGTGTGACAGCCAAAAAATGTAGTGCATAGTTACCAAGAATAAAGAAATTATTCTCTGTAGACCTTATCTGAAGTATTTGGTTAAATTCTTGATGCCATTGTTTAAAAAGGAAATGCATAGATTAGAAAATGTCTACACATAAGCAACCAATATGGTAAAGGGTCTTGCTTCTTGTTCATATAAGAATCATTTGTTAAATGGGATATTTTAGCCTAGAAAAGAAAACTTGGTAAGGTTAAGGGTTTAGGTAAAAGGAAGAAGAGGACTGATGGAAATTTTCAGAGCATATAAGAAACATCTAGAAATTCATACAGAAACATTTGGAACATGCAGACATCTCCAAGAAATAGTAAATGCTGATGTCATACAATTGGATTTGTCAGATGTAACTGAAAGTGTCTTTCTTTGGAATAGAACTAAAATCCAAGAATAGGCTTGAAAAAGTCTTCCTGAGTGACATCCATATCTACATGATTTTATATTGACAAATTGCAACAAATAACTTGACTCGTGGATTTGTTTATACATGAAAGGAATTTAAGATGGCAATGTCAGATGAAAACATTACCATCAGAAAGTATGGAAGGGTTATCCTTAATGAACTTGGACTTAGTGAAGATTATTTAAAGAAATCAAAATCATCTGGGAACAGCATGAGGTATGTATAATCTCCATCATCCCATATGGTCCTGGAGAGGCACTGAGGATACTTCAGTGATTGTACAAAAGAGCTTTTAATCATATTTTTATTTGTAAAAAAGGATTTTTCCCATCTACCTGTTGAATAGACTACAAAATATTAAATACAAAACAATAATAGTAGAATAATAACTTGTCCCTGGACCATTTTTGTCTGAACCCAATGAATGAGATAGAAAATATTTTTTCCACAAAAAAATGTTTACATTAAAAATTCTACTATAGGTATAATAATAATGTAGTACCTTTTCCAGGATATCTCCCCAACTTAGGTTCCCTGGTGGAATAACTACCTCAAGTTCAAAGCATTTGTTGGACTCCTGAAACTATAGTTCATGAGCCTCAATTTATGCCTTTAACAGTTAGCTAATACAATTATCTATAAAGAGCATCTTTCTCAAGAGATGAGTAATTCCCTCAGGAGTGAAAAAGTTCTTCTTATAGCAGATTCCCCTCTTGACTGTCAGTGTTCCCATTTTGAGCTACATCCTACCTTAGAACACTCTGTAGAGTGTATTTTGCTTTTTAAGGGTCACCATAGGTGTGATTGAACCTTTGTATTATCAATTTAGAGCTAGAAGGGACCTTAAAGATCATTGACTCAAACTCGTCATTTTCCAGATAAGGAAATTGAGATTTAAAAAATTCAGTGATTTTCTCTGGGCCACACAGCTGATAAATGTGAGGCAAAATAAAACCCAGATTATTTTCCTGCTCCAGGATCAGTCCTCTGGTCCTTTAGTCACTATACCAACCTTAGCTTGTTTCATTTTATATCTCATTCCTTATGTATTTTTAGAGAACTTGAATAATACTTATTTTTGCAAGGAAAAACATAGAATGCTTCATGTTCTTTAACTTTCATTGTTCCAAGAAATCCTGGAATAGCTAAACTGTGGATATTCCCAGTATGAAAGCTTTTCAAAATAGGCCCCAAAGCTACCTGGATTTCAGGTACAATTCCATTTACAAATGTGCCCGTTTCAAGAGAATATATTTTTAAATTCAACCCTAATCATATTTATATAGCACTTACTGGTTTAGAGAAGACTTTCCTCATTTCTCTACAATAGGGTAAATGTGATGAGTATCATTTCTGATGATTTTTTTTTTTTTTTGCTGATGAGGAAACTCACTCAGGGAAGTTAACTTTTCCAAGCTCTCAGAGCTAATAAGTTCTAGAACCAGGTCTCCTGACTCCTAATGTGATGTTCATCATCACAAAATCACAAAATCTTGTTTGAGGGATTGACATGACAGAAGGGGAAAAAAGCATAAAAATCTGGGTACAGATATTTAAAACTGTTAAGCCACAGACTTTAAGAGAGGAAAGATGTACTAGAACTCTTAAGAAATCTCTGATATCACAGTCTAGCCATACAAATGCCAGAGTGCTCACTTGATGAAAATAAAACTTTTAAAAAAATTATATCAAGTTCCATGGCCAATAATACATAGCATAATTTTGGAAGTAAGCTTTGGCAGAGTCCTGGGATGTAACTGATTTAGAAAGTGGAATAAATTTTAGACTCAGTAAGTAAAAAGATCTTGATCTCCATCAAGAGATAAATTATTATACATTTTAAAATTATAGCCCTCAGTTTCCTTTAAAAGTAGAACCAGTCATAAAATACTATTTTTAAAAGTATACTGTATATAATAGAGATCTATATTTTTATGAAAATCATCTGTTATACTAGGTTTATTGAAATATCCATTTTATGTCATGTGTGTTAACTTCTGAGTAATAATAAAAAAGAAAAAATTTTAAATAGCCAGTTGCATGTACTGTTACTAACATTTTAGGATTGTATAAAATAGGCAGAGTTTAGGAGTAGGCTCATCTAATTTACCTCACTGACTAATAACATTCTGACTGGAAGGGATGGGAGATGATGAGACGTATTGTATGGGATGACTTCAGCTTGTTCTTGTCTGGAAAATCATCACTGTGTGTTTAATATAGAGGTTTTCTGCTGTCTAATGTTCTTGTTCTTCATGACTCATTACATCACTAGATAATTACAGCTACTCATAGATCTTAATCATATTGGGGAGGAGTAGAAGGGGAATAGGAAAGTCCCCCAAAGCTGGAGGAAATGCATTTAGCTATGATCAAAGATCCCTTTGTAATAAAGCATTTGGGTGATGCCATGAATAGAGCACTGAGCCTAATCTTAAAAAAATCTGAGTTTAAATTCAGCCTCAGGCATTTACTAGTTGTCACCTCTGCCTGCCTCAGTTTCTTCAACTGTAAAATGAGTATGATGATAGCAGCTACCTCCCAGAGTTATTGTGAGAATAAAATGAGTTTGTAAAGGGTTTGGCACAGTGCCTAGCACGTAGTAAGTGCTATATAAAAATTATGGCTTATTATTGTCATCCTCACTAATAAAATTGCATATTTGTTTCCTAGGGGTACATCTTAACCTATTAAAATTCCCCCTGCCTTACAGGCTGAACATCCTACTTTTTGTGAGGTTGTTACATAGAGAAGAAAGTGTTTCAACCTAGAGGATAAAGCTAGGAGTTTTTGGAGGAAGTCTCAAAGGAGTATATTTTGGCATAATGTCAGGACAACTTCCTATGGAGCTGTACTGGAGAGGGACGGGAGGTGGGATCAATTTTCCTAAGACTGAAAAGTGAGATGTATACCAGAACTGGTCAGTTGAGCATTGTTGGATCACCCTGTTTGCATAAGTGGAACGAAAACAGAAGGTGCAGTCCAAGTCTAGAAACGTCTAAGGCATTTCAGAGGATTTGTTATCATTTCTTAAGTTGTTTTTTCCCAGAATAAGGAAAAAGGGAGGAGTAATGCATATTGCCTCTGATTTTGCTGCTGCAGATTAAATACCATTCCTGGTCCCCAGTTGAGCTCATTACTCATCCACATATTTTTAAAAAGGACACCCTGAGGTGTGATTCCAAGTTTTGTAAGGACTTTGGTATTTCTTTGGAATAACGACGGGCTGCCTGATTTGCCTTAGCTGAAAAGCAGCTTTAAAAAGGGTCAGATTTCTTTTGCTGAGGCAAAAAGACCACTTACTCGTTTCAAATTTGAATATAGCATAGGCATTCCATAACTAACATGATTATGTGATTCTTTGTGAATAAGTTAATTCTGAAACAGTAGACAATTAGTCCAATGGGGTTATAGTAGAATTCTAGAGCTTTTTGATTGTATTTGATTATATGGTACAATTTTTTTTTTATTCAACAAACTCTGATCAAATGACTGCAATGTTCAAGTCACTGTGCCATGCACTAGAGATAGCAAACACAAAACCAAAACATTCCCTGCCTCAAGGAGCTTATATTCTACTGGATGAAACATCATATTCTCAAAGAAGCAATACAAAACAAAAATGGAATTATTTAAGAGGGAAGAGAGAGTCCTAACACCAGATGGTCAGGGAAAGGCTCGTGTGGAAGGTAATATTTGGACTGGAGCTTAAACAGAGGCATTCATTCCAAGCAATTGAATGAGCCAAGAATGAATTCCAGATTGAATTCAGAATAGCCTGTGGAAAGACATAGATACTTGATACTAGCTCTGTGATTCTGGGCAAATCACTTAACCCTGACTGCCCCCCCCCCAAAAAAAAAAAAAAAGGAAGGAAGGAAAGAAAAAAGGAAGGAAGGGAAGAAGGGAAGGAAGGAGGGAGGGAGGGAGAGAAAGAAAAAAGAAAAGACCTGGAAGTAAGAGATCAGATGATGTTATTATCAAATCACATTGGTGAGATCAACTTTTCATGAACTTTGAATTACTTTAGATTTGGATGGACAACCAAGTATTTGCAAATAGTTTGAGACTATACACTAAGCAAAGTGGTCCTAATTCATCTTATTCATGTTGAAGGCAAACAGAGGATCAAAGAAGGGCATAGGACCCCACTTTAGGCAAATAAGGTGATGATAATGAATGATGGTGAGAAGGCTCAACAACTCAACTTGTAGTGTTTATTTTCCTTTCTAAAAAGAAGAATTTTTGGTTTGAGGATAGAACAAAAGTGTTTCACGATAGATGAAATTACTTTCTACAGTATTGAGAAAATCAAGGTTACTTCAGACCTGAGAACCCTTCCTTCCTCTTTCTTTTCTTTTCTTTTCTTTTTGTGAGTCATGGTGAGCACCAATACAACAAATGGGAGATGGATCTTGTATGTGAAGAACAACAAGAAAAAGATATGAATATTCACTTGGGTTCAGAAAATTTATTTTGTAATTTGTTTTACAAGTGTAGGCTTGGTTAAATAATAATTCATGTGAAAGAGATTTTTAGTGGACAATTTTAGTGTACAATAAATTCAATATGAGTCAGTTGTATAACCCAATAACTAAGAAAGCTATCCTAGGCTTCATTAAAACAGTAATAGTGTCTAACAAAAAAGAGGTTATTTTTCTGGAATTTATTAATAAGAGGGTGACCAACATGATGAGAAGAACATGGTCTATACTTTATGCAGATTGTTTGGAGAATGTTTGGAGGTATTATAGAATAGATTGATTGATTGTCCCCTTTGTGCGGAATTAGATGGTCTCTGGATTTGAAGGCAGAGGAACTTTGTTTGAATCAAGGGAATACACGTGGCTAACCTTGGACCGATAGTATAAATTACTAAAGCTTCATTTTTCTTATCTATAAAGTTAGAAGGATGGATCAAATGAACTCCAAGATCCCTTCCACCTCCAGATCTATGATCTTATGAGTCTATTGGATGATGTTCTATCCATCCATTGAGTTTTTGTTCCTTCCAGCTCCAAGATTCTGTAATTGAAACAAATGTATTTTTCATCTTTGTTTCTTTTATCAAACCCTTTATCAAGAACCAGTGTAATGACACTAATTGTGTTATTCATGCAAATTGGATAGCCATATATTCTTACTGGTGTTCAAATCCCAGTCCTACCACTTATTCCCAGTGTGACTGTGGACAAACTACTTAACCCTGGATTCAGGTATCCTAGTTGTAAAATGGGTGAGTTAGATTAAATGGCTTCTAACATCCCTTCCAGTTCTAAATCTATGGTGCTATGGGTATTGAGAAGTCTTAACCTCAATCTCTAGAAGATTTTGTTATTAGTAGAATCCTGGCTTCCCTCATCTCCCCCTCTATTTTTTAAAGACTTTTTTTCCCTTTTCTGGTACAGAAACTTGTTAGTATGGACAGATTTCATTTTACTTGGTTAGCAGTGGTGTGCTGCTGGAAAATGTTTAACAACCAATTCTCTGAAAAATATTCATGACACACTTTCCAATTTAATATACATTATTTTCTCTTAACATTTTTTCCTTAACCATATAATGTGTCACTAAATTAATTATCCAAACAAGAGGTTTTATTTGGCCAAATCTAATATCTAAATTAATCATTCAATGCTTTTTTACCCAAGTATGTAAAGACTTCCCCCAATGGAAAGAGAAGATGCACTGCATCCTGGGCCATCACCAGTCATCTTGACTTTTCAATGACTCTGGAAGAAAGACTGAGGCTGATGACTTTGTGCAATTCTGTCTCACTTAAATTCATGTGCAAGTCAAGGTATCTTCTAGTGATATCATTGGTTCTCCTTGGAAAACAACACTAATATGCTAGGACTCTTCAATCGCTCTTGGTCACATGTACATAACCCCTAGGCTGAAATATCCCCCGAACCACTAGAGGATGATCAAGTTTGCAAATGCATAGCCTGCTCCCCGAACCAATATTCCCACTGCCAATTTACTGCTTGACTTGGAAGTGGATTTTATATTAAACTCTTGATATCTGAGTTCCAATTAAGGAATGAGATATTGGTTAAATATTAAAATATCAAATATACTACCTATTTAACTCACATTTCACATCCCCATAAGGGATCTTTCTCTTGGTCACTTCTAATGGCATTTACATACTGGAGAACTAGGATTTAGACATTTAGTATGCTGTTACTATATGTACTAGACCAAACACTCCAGTGAGGAAATAATCACCACTAATTATATATCTTTTCTCCATCTCTTCATCTGAAGAAGTATAGACAGGGAGAATTCTACTCACAAATAACACCGTAGCTAAAGGAAAAAGAATAGGGGAGGAGTCTCAGGTGCATAGAATAAAAAGTAAAAGCAACTTCTCCATTCTTATTTCCTAAATAGAACTTAAGGCAATTAGTAGCTTTTAGTGACTTTGGATCTTTTTTTCCTCCTCGAGCTCCCAGCCATAAAATTTGGCCTGGGCTTCCCATTCTCATGCCATTGCTGCCTGTTTGTTGAATTTCTTTGTTGTTCACTCTGGAAGTTTCCCCGATAAGATCATGAAAAGAGAAGAGGTGAAAGAGAGAGAGGGAAAAAAGTGTAGATCTCTTTTTTATTCTGTTGTACGGGCTTCTGCTCCAGTCAAACAAGAAAGGATCATCACAATCAATCAGCAAGGTTTTATTAAGCACTTGGGCCTTTAAAAAATGCAAGAACAAAAAATAAAACCATTTTTACTCAGTATGAACTTACATTTTCAGGACATAGCATTGTACTGTTCTTCCATGATACTTTAAAAGAAACAGGTTTACATATGAAATAATACTTAATACCTTCCATGTGGGGTTGCTATAAGGTTCAAATGAGATAAAGTATAAAGTACTTTGCAAACCATTATAACATATTAATGGAATTTTAAAAAAGAAGTTAAAGATCTAGTGTTGAAGAAAATTAGACTACAAACATCCTAGATCAGGAATTTTGCAATATATAGGTTTTCTGCTACATTGCTCTCCTGGCGGGGAGGGGAAAGGAGGGAGAGGAGAAGGAGAAAAGAGAAACAAAATACATAACAAATAAGCTTAGTTAAATAAAATAAATTGCCACATTGGCTATTAACAAAAATGTGTATATTATTCTGTTTATTAATCTAATACTCCTCTGCCATGAAGTAAATAGCATTATTCTCTGGAATCATTGATCATTTCATTGAACATAGTTCTTAAAATTTTCTGAATTGTTCATTTCCTCCCCAATAATTTATTAGAAAATTAAAATATATAATATGAAACATATTATATTACCACAGGCCATTTCAGTACCAACTTAAGAAGGGAGATGGGCCAGGGACAAGATTGTAGGTGATTTGGCTATGTAAGAAATGAATGGGCATTTATTTAATTTCCACAGTTAGGAAAATTAAATTAGAAAACTGAAACCCACAAGAACATCAAAGAATAATTGGGAGTATAAGTTTTATTTTGAAGAGAAGCCTCCTGGATTTTGCCCTTCCCCTCCTCGAGTAATCTTCCTCCAAAAGAATGATGAATGTGAGCTCCTTGGAGGCAGGGGGTGGCTATGTGATAAGGAGTGGGAATTTCCCTCTTGGACCAGAAAGAATTGGGAAAATGGAGACCAGGAGCTTGAAGTGCCAAGGGAAGAACTGTCTTCCAGTCACATTTTGCTTAAAATCGAGTATGTTACCTGCCTTATAAGGGGGAAGGATCGTGACCAATTGGGATCCTGAAGGGAAGAACCCCCATAAAAGGCTTGACCTAGCTTCTGTAGGTGTGTTCCCATTTTACAAAATTGGGATTCACCAGTTCTTACAAGAATGTAAAATAAATCTTTCCTGCAATCATCAGAGTCAGTGGAGTTCTTGTTAAGATTTTGTTTCTTACAGCTATAAAACATGGAGCGCTAAGGAGTAGGCTTGGGATGTAGCATATGGTTAAGATTATGAGAAAAATTCTGGCACACAATCTTATGATGCTAAGAGGAAGTAAAAACATGGGTAGAGCCAAAAATCTGAAACACGTACCTATGATGGATACAAAGATAGTGGAATGTAAGAAATGGAGATAGGGAGAAAGCATGGGAGAACATATCTAAGCCCACTCTCCAGACTCCAGTCCTAGCCATAATCTCTGACTCTGGTTTTTAGACCCCTCTCCTGAATTGTTCATTTTACGTCAAATTGTTATAGTATGTCTTTTGCTTTTGAAGAGGACTGGTGACTTCATAGGGATGGTGAGCCTAGCATAGTGAGAATTCCCAACCATGTGGGATCTGTCCTATGCATTTTCCTAGACAATAATATAATACCAAAGCAGAGCACATACTTGAAGGAATGCCAGAAATTATATACTTTTGGCTGGTATTAGGAGAGGTGGATATAGTATCTCTATCTGGACGTCAGCTTTTCTAAATGATGACAATTAGAAATCACTCGGAGTTTAAAGAGGAGGGACATTAACTCAGTCTTGTGATCTAAAAGTTGGCAGTAGCTTTTATGCAGAGACCAGAAAAATTATTGGGACAGGGGAGGTAGCTGCAGGAGCACTTACTTGTTTTGCCCTTCCTCATACCTTTCTTCTTCTGATTGAGGACTTTGTTCTGTACATCTGGATCTCTCGATCACTACCAAGGTTATTTTTTCATTAACTCTTTTTTTGGAAACAGCAGTTTATTTAGGATTTACAAAGCACTTTGTTTATTTGGTAATAGTTAATTCAGTGGGTAAAGAATGAAAATGTCATCCTTTTCATTGTGCTGAGAAGGAAACAGGCCAGAGAGAGAGCAATGAGTCTCCTATAGTCACACAGCTAGTGAGAGTCAGTTCCAGATCTTGTGTATACAAGACAAATAGTCTTCCTATAACAGCCAATATTCTTCCTACAACTACAGTTTCCCAGTAGAATCAGACCTAGGATCCTTGAAACCATTCATTCCAATTCCTTCTGGGGCCCAGTAAGGTTCAGTAAATTGCCCAGAGTTATATAGTTAATGGCTAAAAACTAGTCATTTTCCCTTCTCTTTTATTGACATTACCCAACCCTTTTATTTTATAGATTAATAACCTGAGTATGAGAGAGGTTAATTGTCAACCCAAAATCTCACCACTAATTAGTGGAAAACTAGACCTAGCAGAAACCAACTTTTCTGAACTTGTATTTTTTCCACAAACCCACACTGAATGTAATCTCCTAGGCAGAATAATAATTCCTTGCCACTCTTTTGATTATTATCTCTAAAAGTATGTTAAAATGTTAACTATTTCACCCAACTAACCTGCATATATCATATGAACATTTGATCCATACCAGTGTGAAACTAGAGCAGCTAAGTGGTTTGGTGAATAAAACATCAGGCCTGGAGTCAAGAAGATCTGAATTCAAATCTGGATTCAGACTCTTACTATTTTTGTAACAAGTCACAACCCTATTTACCTCAGTGTCCTCATCTGTGGAGAAGGAAATGGAAAACCACTCCAGTATCTCTGCCAAGGAAACCCCAAATGTGGTCACCAAGAGGCAGACATGACTGAAATGACTAAACAACAACAACAAAATTTAAAACTGATGGAAGAAAAATCTAGACACTACCCAGTTTGGCCCAACCCTATGATCTAATACTAGTTGGCAGTAAGTCTACTAAATACAGGCTGTAGAGTTGTTGTTAGGTCAATAACTCTATTCAGAAGTCAAACATGGTTTATAATTTTTAAGTGAAGATTTTTTTTCTGGTGGTTTTAGTTATTTATCTATTTTTCTTTTCTTCAACACTAATTCAAAAATGCTATTAGAGTATTTATTGTCTAAGGCTGCATTGCCTGTGGAGACAGAATCTGGATCCAAATCCCATTTTTACACTCACTATGCATGTAACCTTCAGCAAAATCACTTCCCCTCTCCTCATCAGTAAAAAAAAAAAGGGATTGGATTAGATGTCTCTGATCCACTTCTTGATCTATGATCCTATAAGGTAACATTAACAGAAAGACAAGACACTCTCTCAGTGTCCTATATACTTCACACCCACAATGAAAGTCTCCCTTTCTTCCAGTCAAAGAGAGTTGCAAAGAAGCTTCTGGAAGCTAGGTATATTTAGGGTACCAAAATTTTGTTCAGAGATAACAAAAAATAGTGACATTGGAACTTGGAAAAGAATTATGATACATATATAGGTATATATATATAAAATGAATCCATCTTTTCTAAATGTTGGGAATTGGAAACTACTCAGAGAAGAAGAGGAGAAACATTAACTCAGTCCTTTGATCTATACCATTTCTCCTTCACATCAGGATTTTTTTTTGGTTGCAATTCTGGGCAATGGCAGAATGGGGATACAAATGCCTGGGCTAGTAGGGATGCTTCCATGAAGTGAGCTGCTGAGTCTCTTAAACTCAACATCTCTAAAACCTCTTAAATCTTAGGTCCAAGAGAATAACGTTAGGATTTGGAGAGATGATGATAATGATTATATTGCTAATAATAATAGTCTCCATTTATATATCTCTTATTACATGCCAGACACCGTGCTAAAAGCTTAAAAATTGTAATTTTATTTAATCCTCACAACAACTCTAAGCAGTAAGTACAGTTGAGGAAATTGAGGCAAACAGGAGTTAAGTGACTTGTACAGAGTCACACAGCTAATGTCTGAGGTTGAATTTTGACCTTAGACCTTCCTGACTCAAAGTCTGGTGTTCTATGCACCCATTGTACCACCCAGCTGCCTAAAATGTTCAGTTTCTCCTGCTCAATCTCCCAACATTCAGCAGCAAACGTTCTCACAATGGGTTGCTACTGGCCTGTTTTTAAATGTGAATAGAGTGGATAGAGCACTAGCCTTGAAGTCAGGGTGACCTGATTTCAAATCTAGTCTCAGACACTTAACTCTTCCTGGATGTGTGACCCTGGGCAAGTCACTTAACCTCAGTTGCCTCAGCAAAAAAAAGAAAAAAAGAAAAGAAAAAAAAAAGTGAATGGAAAGCCCAAAGAACATCTGTTCTCAGTAGAATTTATTGACACTTATAGAATATCTGGTTAATAGAATATCATGAGGAAGAAGGGTGCTGGAATGCTGGAATGTTGGAATGTGATCCCCATCAATGTTTTCAATGGATTCTGATGGAATTTCACGTTTTGTATATATATGCATACATATGTGTATGTATATATATACATATATATATATATTATAATATATGCACCAATACTGTCCTGTCAATGGCTCTGCCTGTATAAACCTCCATTTCTATCCCACCACTACAGGTCTTTGCCTCTGCCTTTTTCCTTCAAGAAACATACTTGCCAGTATCCCCTAAAGCAGGGGTCCTCAAACTGTGGCCGCGGGCCAGATGTGGCAGCTGAGGACGTTCATCCCCCTCACCCAGAGCTATGAAGTTTCTTTATTTAAAGGCCCACAAAACAAAGTTTTTGTTTTTACTATAGTCCGGCCCTCCAACAGTCTGAGGGACAGTGAACTGGCCCCCTATTTAAAAAGTTTGAGGACCCCCTGTGTGAAGTTTCCCCCTCTAGGAAAAAAACCTCAATTACAATTCCAAATTCCGGCTTTGCTTGGAATCTAAGTACAGAAGAGGAAAAAAAGAACAAGGAATGAGGGGGTTCATGCATGGCTGGGCTTGACATGGCTTTTGGATCTGAGAAAGAAGCTTAAAAACACCAGGGATTTCTTTACATAACAACACATATTTATATTCAGTAATTTACCATAGATTTATTGCATGTCTTTGTATACAAGAAACTATAAATGTTTATCATAATGTTCTTGTAAAAATGTGTCAATAAATAAATCACTAGACAGTATATTGTATTTTCCCAATGGAATAATTGAATAACTCATTGTATATTGTTCCTTAAGGTTTAGAATATACTACATTGGATATTTAAGAGACACTCTGAATACATTATCTTATAACCACCCTGTGAGGTAAGTACTATTATTATCTCTATTTTACAGATGAGGATATTGAGGCAAACAGATTAAATGATTCATCTATGGTCATAAAGCTAATAGGCGTCTAAAATGGAATTGAAACGTAGGCCCTCCTGATTGTAAACCCAATTCTCTAGCCACTGTGCAGTTCTGCTTCTTGGAACCAAGTTAGAATTTAGTTATATGTGTATACATACACACTCATATATGCATACATATATGTAAATAAATTTATATTTATATATAAATATATATGTACACACACATATTGTGGGAAAAGTATAGACCTGATCTTACAGTAAATTAAAATCTTTACCTTGGAAGATAGGACTTAACTCTGGCCATAATCTCCCCTGTCCCCTGCAACCCACCATGCTTAAAATAAAATTTTCTTTTTTGTGAGCATTTGTGTCCCAGCTTCTGTTCAGTATTGTATAAAGACAACTTCTCCTAATTCATGGAGTTAGTTTCAGAAGCTGAGATAATTGAGGCCTTTAGGTTACCTTTGAATTCACTTGAGGGGACTATAATATAATCCCCTCAAAATGGGCCAAATGTCTAGAAAATCTGTGTTGTTCAAGGAGAGTAGGAAAGAGAATATGTATGAATTTAAACATACATTTTTGATGTATTTATCATCACTGGTAAACACACAGGCCTCTGATATGGCTGCTCTGTTAGTCATCAGTCATTTCATTGTTAGCTAAGTAGTACCTAAGGTTCTCCAGGCCTTTATTCCTCTATTCCTCAGTTTCTTTAGCAAAGCTTCTGAGGGATTCAGAGAAGAACCAGGAAGGAAAAAAATGAGGGCTGTGCCAGGTGGTGTCAAACATGTTCCAAAGTGACCAGATGGCCAATCAGCCCTTTAAATATTCTATCAGCAAGGTGAGTTCATGTGCCTGGGTCTCCTCTACATCTCCACACCACTCCCTTATAGCATTATTTTTATTCAAGAGTTACAAACCAAGTTCCTATTATGTGAAAGATACCAAAGGCTTTTCTTTGTCCAGCATCCTCACAATATTGGGATTCAAAGGTAGGAAGGAGAAGAAGAGTAAGATGTATAGGAGAACCAGTTTAACTAATTCATCAATCAATATGTATTTATTAAGTACCTAATCTGTGCCATGCACTACGCTACATGCTAGGAATGCAGAGATAAATCCCAAACAGCCCTGTTTGCCTTCTCTTGGAGGATGAAGTATATTTACACATACAAATAAATTAAAAATGTATACATTTTATATATAAAATAGCATCATCTAGTTACTTTAAGGATGAAGAAACTGAAACCTCAAAATGAGATTAAGATTAAGAAATGACTTAATTAAGGTCCAACAGGCATGTTTAGAGTCAGGATTCAGATCAAAACTCTATCTCCAAATTCAACAGTCTATATTCCAACTCACTGTGTAGAGACATTTTTTTTTTTTTTGATTAAGACAATTGGGGTTAAGTGACTTGCCCAGGGTCACATACTAGGAAGTATTAAATGTCTGAGGTCAATTATGAATCCAGGTCCTCCTGATTTAAAAATTGAGTTGTTGCAGTGGCTATATTTGAAAGAGAAAGATTCCTAGAATTATTGTGAATTACTTATGCTTTCTATAAGGAAACTCCTAGAAAAATTAAGTTTCTATTTGAACTTACACAGATAGCTTTGGTTAATATAAGATATTTAGGAGCAGCTAACTGGCCCAATGTATAGAGTGCATGGCCTGGAGTCAGAAATTCTCATATTTGTGAGTTCAAATCTGGCCTCAGATACATACTATCTGTGGTACCCTAGCCAAGAGAAGGACCACCTCTTCATATGAAAGAAGGGTGAGGGAGAGAGTAATGATAATAGCTATTATTTTAATAGTACTCACTCTGTGCTGGGCACTATGATAAATGCTTTACTATTATTATCTCAATTGATTTCTTCAGAAACCCTAGGATGGAGGTGCTATTATTATTCCCATTTTACAAACTGAGGAAACTGAGGCAAACACGTTAAGTGACTTGCTCAGGGTTACATACTTGAATTAAAATCTTCCTAATTCCATATGCCCAAAAAGTTATCAAACTGTGCATACCCTTTGATCCAGCAGTGTTTCTATTGGGCTTATACCCCAAAGAGATACTAAAAAAGGGAAAGGGACCTGTATGTGCCAAAATGTTTGTAGCAGCCCTGTTTGTAGTGGCTAGAAACTGGAAAATGAATGGATGCCCATCAGTTGGAGAATGGCTGGGTAAATTGTGGTATATGAATGTTATGGAATATTATTGCTCTGTAAGGAATGACCAGCAGGATGAATACAGAGAGGCTTGGAGAGACCTACATGGACTGATGCTAAGTGAGATGAGCAGAACCAGGAGATCATTATACACTTCGACAATGATATTGTATGAGGATGTATTGTGATGGAAGTGGATTTCTTTGACAAAGAGACCTAACTGAGTTTCAATGGATAAATGATGGACAGAAACAGCTACACCCAAAGAAGGAATACTGGGAAATGAATGTGAACTATTTGATTTTTGATTTTCTTCCCGAGTTATTTTTACCTTCTGAATCCAATTCTCCCTGTGCAGCAGGAGAACTGTTCGGTTCTGCAAATATGTATTGTATCTAGGATATACTGCAACATATTTAACATATATAGGACTGCTTGCCATCTTGGGGGGGGGGAGGAGGGAGGGAGGGAAAAAAGCGAAACATAAGTGATTGCAAGGGATAATGCTATGTAAAAATTATCCTGGCATGGATTCTGTCAATACAAAGTTATTATTAAATAAAATTAAATTAAAAAAAAATCTTCCTAATTCCAGGTTCCAACTTGGTACATTGTGATATCTCCTAGTGTAGTAATAGCAGAGAGCATCTTAAAGACCATTTGTAATCTTACTATCCACAGTGGAGAAAGGACTTTTCATCTTAACAAAATTATAGACCCTGGCCTTGCTGATCATGTCTGTGAAATATTACCCCAAAAATTTCATCAGGAACAAAATCCCAAATTATGACTTGATCCCCAAAGTCCATGCTTCCCCATGGTGAAAGCATTGGATTTAGGAAGGTCTGCATTTTAATCCCATTTCAGCAAAATATGGATAATAAGTGACTTCACATAGATGTCCAATGCAGTGACTGCCTCTGGCCACATATGCAGGATCAAATGAGATAATGAATGCAAAGGGCTTTGTAAACCATAGGGGAATATGAACAATAAATTATTTAATATTCCAATGGTAAAATGCAGCACACTCTATAGTGATAAATTTATGAACATTTTTTTTTTTTTTTTTTTTTTTTTTACAAATACTATATTACAAATGTTGGTGGTCTATTAATTACTGGCTCAATGCATAGAACTCTGGGCATGGACTCAAGAAGATCTGAATTCAAATCTGGCCTCAGTTCCTTACCAACTATGTTACTTTAGACAACTAACTTAAGCTTTGTTACTTTCTTTAATTTCTTCATCTATAAAATGGAGACAATAATAGCACCTACTTTGGAAGGTGGTTGTGAACATCAATTGAGATAATATTTGTAAAGTGCTTAGTGTGGTGCCTAGAATATAGGAGGCAATTTTAAAGTGATAGCTGATAATAATAATACATATTTGTTTTCTGGAAAAACCGCTATTGTTTTTGAACCTATTCTTTCTCAGATCTAAAAGCTGTTTCCAAGCCTGAACTATTATAGATTTAAAGATAAAATGTATGTTGATATTATATAATATTATGCATATGCATTTCAATGTTTATAAACCTTTTCTGTGCCACTGGCCAACTTTTGCATGTTATCTACAGCTTCTGCAAAATTCTCCCAAAATTCTCATTTAATTTATTGTGCATACCCATGATATATCAAAACTGAGATGGGGAAAGCCATGATGTGAAAGGGATAACTATATGTGTTTATATACATATAAATGCATATGTATGTATGTATATATATTATCTACATGTATACAATATGTGTGTAAACATACACATATAAATATATGAAAAGGTCCTGGGTAACTAGGGGTTGACAAAAGCCTGACAGGGATCAACCTTATAGTTCCATCCCTGTGGAGGTCTTGAATAACCCCACCCTACTTATCCAATCAGAAAGTCAAGTTATGAAGTAAAACTCCCCGAGGGTAAATTTCCCCTAAAATCTGCCTACAACATATTTGCTGAATCCCTTTTGAATTCGACTGCATGGTGTCTTGCTTCTTATTTTATCCCTCCCTTATGCCTTGTGGTGGTGTCTTTCTCCTTCATATAGCTAACCTCTTTTAGGGTATTAAATTCTGCTATGAATTTATCCTGCCAGTCAATGGTGTATTCCCATCTCATGATATATTCCATTAGGGAACTTGTCTTTTCCACTGTTAATTGTTAAAAACCCATCTCCTTGCTAACTATATGCTTTCCCACATCTATTTCATATACCATTCCTCCTGTCTCTTTTATCTCTTCATTTTGTCTATAAGCTTTCCTTATAAATAAAAATATCTTTTGACAATGAGAAAGCCATCATTTTATGCCAGACACCAAAATATAATAAGCAATTAATAAAGGGTTTATTGATTGATATATACCCTTTCATTACCCTTTAAGTGAGCTTTAATTATGATTATTTCATCATTGTGATGTTTTTCTGACCAGTAATCAAATAGCATCACTAAGAGACCTTTAGAAAAGCTAGGATTTAGAAAACAGTGAGCAATTTGGGAGCACTGGAAAGTCTGATCTCATCCTTTTTACTAAATTCTGGGACCAACTCAATGTCTAGCTGTAGCATCAAGAGATACAGATTTAAGACCTTTAGCTCACTAGATAGGTCATTTCTGAAGAATTTAATAAAAAAACAGGGGAAAGAATTGCACAATATGAGAGTGAAAGTGTTGCAATTCACCCTGATGAAATAAATTAAAGACTCATTCATTGAATCCTCAATATAAGCATGGTCCAAGCCACAAAGTAAAGGCCACAACAGCCTCAAATTTCCTTCTAGCATACCCTATCTATATTTTAATACATGCTACATTAGTAATAACTACATGTAGTAATAAGATTGGGAATCAGAGAAATAGCTTCTTGTAATCTTAAATCACAGGCCCAGAGTTCAAATTCTATCTCTGATGTTATTACTTGTGTAATCTTTGGGGAATTTATTTCATCTCTATAGGCCTCTTTCCTCATCCATAAAATAAAAAGATTAGCTAGATAGCCTTTGAGATCCTTTTCAGCCTTAAGTCTATGATTCTGTGGAATATTTCATTTCTAATGTCACTTCAAAGAACAGAAAAGAGACTACAGTCTTTATTTGGGCAACTTGGTCATAAGGCATATGATAGACAAACAAAAACATCATTGTGTTCTTCTGCATGTTTGCCTTTCCTTTCCACATTAGTGTAGTAACATTCCTTGATTGAGACCAACATCTCTTTTCGCTAGATGAGAGCATGACAGAGTTCTGTCTAAGATTATTAAAAGCCTACAGTTAGAAGTGTCTTGAAGGACAGATATAATTTTTTTATTGAGAAATAAGCATAGTTGCTCTGCAGCCAAGGTGGGGTCAGAATTTCACCCTCTCCTAAAGGTGCCCCCTGTACTCAAGGAACCAAAAGTAGTAAAGGAGGCCTTTGGAAATTTGGAGATGTCTAAATTTAGCCTTCACCTTAATGGTTCACCAAAAGTTTCTGTACTAGAATTCCAGCATTTTATTTTTCCTGTTTTCTTCCGAGGAAGGCCACACAATATGAGGGCAATATTGTATAAACCCTAATTTTGAAGTCAGAAGGCTTGGATTTGAGTGGCAACTTTGCCACTTACTATCTCTCTCTGGGCAACTAATTAGTTCATCAATAAGAATAAGCACCTACTGCATGCCAGACATTGTTCAAAATGCTAGGGACATAGAGGCAAAAATGAAATAGTACCTGCCCTGAAGGAGCAACTTCCTTAACTTCTCTGGGATTCCAAAGTAAAAGATGTATGTAGGGAATTGGATGAGATAACTTTGTAGGAATTATGTTTCCCTTTCTGCCAATCCCCTCTGATTAAATACCAGATAAATCTTTTCTTTCTTTCTTTCTTTCTTTCTTTCTTTCTTTCTTTCTTTCTTTCTTTCTTTCTTTCTTTCTTTCTTTCTTTCTTTCTTTCTTTCTTTCTTTCTTTCTTTCTTTCTTTCTTTCTTTCTTTCTTTCTTTTCCTTCCTTCCTTCCTTCCTTCCTTCCTTCCTTCCTTCCTTCCTTCCTTCCTCCTTCCTTCCTTCCTTCCTTCCTTCCTTCCTTCCTTCCTTTCTTTCCAATTGGGGTTAAGTGACTTGCCCAGGGTCACACAGCTGGGACGTCTTAAGTGTCTGAGGTCACCTTTGAACTCAGGTTCTCCTGACTTCAGGGCTGATGCTTTATCCATTGTACCACCTAGCTGCCCGGAATCTTCCTAATTCTTCATAGTACTGGTCATGTTGTCTATTTTCTAGTAACATGGCACCCCTTTGGCCAGTAAAATTAAAATACATAGATTGGAATTTGAGGCTCTTCACAATCTGAAGCTAGCCAACCTTAGCATCCTATCTCTCCCCTATACTTTTTATGCTAAAATAGATCTAAAGGACTCATTTTCTCCACATATGTCTTTACTTGTGGAGTTCTGACTTCCTGGGATGCTTTTCCCACTTTGACAACTTCTTCCCTCTTCTGTCTGTCCATTTAAATTTCTACTGATCCTTTTACGTCCATCTCAAATACTACTCTTTTCTCCAAGAAGCTTTCCTTGATAGAAAGTTATACTTTCCCCCTTATCCCTCCCTAGAAAACCTCTTTTTCTTTCATAGGAGAGGGTAGAGGATGAACATTAACTTATTTCAGATCCTACTAGAAGTCAGTTACCCAGGGCAGACACCTCATAATTTCCCATTTGCTCTCTGGCCTTCATGCCCTGGAGCTTGAGGCCCTTCCCTACCCTTGCTTTTCAGTTTCTTTTTATATGTGGTCACCCCCATTGGTGGTGAGCACTGTCTTTTGCCTTTCTTTGTATCCCAGGAAATTAGTACAAATCTCTCTTGAATACTCCTCATGTATTTTCTCAGTTTTTGCAGAAGTTTACATTTTTATAATAGCAATACCAAGGGAGGAGAGGCTATCTGGAAGAGACTGAATGTGAGATGAGAATTAGTGCAGCAAAAGAGGGAAACAAACAAGATCACTCCCCATGGGGAGGAGAAAGGGTGATGGTAAAATCCTCATTCTCTTCCCCTGGGAACCTTTAGATTATGGAGATAGGAAGATCTTATCTGCAAAAGACTCTAGGTGCACAAACATTATCCCAGATTGACAGAGACTGGCTGGAGCCTGTTTTGATTCCTAAGGCTACACAGGGAATCCAGCTTGAGGTGCAACAAGAAGTTATATCGGCTCAGGAGGAGCTTGACACATTCAGGGCCTGCTGCATGCTCTAGGTCCCCATTCATTCTGAGTAGCCCTCAAAACTTTTTTATTTTTGGGGATATATTTTTTGGCTTATTGCCCCAGTCCAGAGCTTCTTTGGGAAAATAATATATTCTAGAGGTACAGCTTTTGCTTATATCTCTAATGTGGGTAAAAAAGGGGCTCACTAGCTCTTGTACAACACTCAATGTAGCTAATGCATATAGGATATGGGATTAATTTTTATTTATCCCCATAGAAAATGTATAAAATGAAAAATACTTTTTGGAGTCTATAAAGTTTTTTTTTTTTAATTGTTGTTATGTCCAACTCTTTGTGATCCTATTTTTAGAAAGTGTTTTCTTGTCAAGATATTACAGTAGTTTGCCATTTCCTTCTCCAGCTCATTTTACAGTTGGAGAAACTGAGGCAAGTGTTGGAGGCCAGATTTGAACTCAGGAAGATGAGTCTTTTTACTTTAGACAAAACATTCTATCCATTGCACTACCTAGCTGTTCTATATAAACAGTTTTAGAAACCCATATCACTCAAAAAACCCATCAGCTGCACAGGTCAAAGAACTGAATTTGAGATTACTATTAGGGAATTTACAATCTTGTGAGTCTTTCTCCCTCACAGGATTGCATAATTTCCCCTCTCAAGACTGGAATAATAGTACTGAACTGTGATTTAGATACTCCTAAAAAGTAGGCCTACTTTGAGGACTACAAAACTAGGAATTCCTTTTATTGTAACATTGACTATGTTACAAATTGCTTTTTTTTTCTAGCTAAGGTGCTGTATGAGGACTTGAAGGGGACCTTCAGGTTGCATGATGTTTCCTGTTTGTAGAAGTTACCTCTTGAAATTGTAGACTTTCAAATGTAATGTTTTCTTCTCTAAAATATAATGTTCTCTGGGAGCAGGTTTCTTGGGGGGCTTCTAGGGGCAACATTCATTTCACTTCAGTGTAATCACCCCAAGTGCAGCCAGGAGTTAAAATCCAAATCCTTTATTGTGTCCTTTAAAGTCTTGAGCTTCCGCCCCTAGCTCCCTGGTAATGTCTCTAGCCAACACAAAGGTGGAATATGGAATGAATCTGACTCCGCCTCTGAGAGTGGGTTTGTGTTCTCCTTGACTTCTGAATGTCCTGGACTGAATCCTGGTTGAAGCTCCTAGCTTATATATGCTCTCTTAAATCTTATAGAACTCTAATAATTACCAAGTACATTAGTGAACTAGAAAACTGTTAAGTAACATGCTAAATTAGATAACTGACTTATCACCTTGTAAGAATCCTAACATCTCCTGCTTGCTTTTAATTTAGAACATAGGTAGTCATGACCTCCCTGACTTCTCAAGGAGGTGAAAACCCCCCAAAACAAAGTGATCACACCTTCCCTGATTGTTCAAAAAAGGAATGAAAACACCATTAAAGGAGGTGATCATGTCCTTCCTGACATTTCAGGAAGGGAGATGAAAACACCAAAGAAAATGGGAAATCAAATCAGATTAGTAGGTTTCTAAAGGGGCTCACTCTTAAAACAGGTATACATATATACAGGTATATATCCATCAATATGGGAAGTATTATGCATAATTACATAAATTACATAAGCACATAGTAACATAACACAGGCTAGTAGTGATGTAACAAATAACATGAATCAACATGAGGAATTTTACATGTCCATAAGTCCTAGAAATAATCCAAAAGGAATCTATTGTCCATTACTTCATATGCCAAGAATCCAATAATTCCTGCAAGTTTTGAAGTCCTGCAATAGTCTCATCAACAATTTTTCATCTCAAGGAATCCAATGATTCCTGCTGGTTTTCAAGTCCTGCAACAGTCTCATTATTAGCCATGCTCTTTCAGTGTCAGATGTTTCTTAGATCTTCTCCTTTGTTTTGAGGTTTTTCTCCTTTTCTGTCTCTCTCCAGGTGCTCATTGCCACCCATCCATTTCCTTCTCCATCTGTAGGAATACAAGCAAACCCTCTCTCCCAGGCAGTTAACATATCTAGTCCCTTCTATTTACCACTTTCTAAATCTCTCCTAATCATCTGGCATTACATTGGAGCTGTTTGCACTGGACACTGTTCTATTGGTTTAAAAAGCCTATGTTCTCCCTAATTGTAATCCCTTTCTGCTATTTGATTTGCTTTTTGGCTGTTGATCACATAATCCCTTTCTGCCATGTGATTGCTTTTTGGCTGATAGATCACATCGGAGTCCTGACCTTCTAAAGACTCTCTGGGTGTAAACTCAGCTGCCATCATGCGCCACCTGTCTTTTGTATAATATCTTAGAGCTGGGTCCTGCCTCTCATTTCCCTGGGTCATTCTACATTTTGAAGCCCAGTGGAAGCCTGTGTGGCATTTTGGACATAGGGTTTTGGTTTTCTTTCACCCTGTCTTCTTACTCTATCTCCATATCTACATTGGGCTCTCAGATCTTTCCACACTGAAAACATCAACGAGTTTCTCTAGAAGTCCCCTGCCAAGAGGGACCCTGTCTTCCCATGTTCATCATAGTCTGGGTATAATAAGCATTTGTGCCACTGTGGCACAGTGCCTTATGATCTCCTCTAAAGGAGTATCTTTGTGTAGTCCCCATATAATTCTTCTACAAACCTCATTGGCATTTTCCTTAGCCAGATGTCTGGTCATTATTTCTGTAGCTGCATTATCTCCAATGGTTCTTATGACAGCTGTTTGCAAACGTCCCACAAAATCTGCAAAAGGTTCATTGGGACCTTGCTCTATTTTTGTGAAGGCTTTACCTCCATCTTTTTCTGGGAGAGAATCCCAAGTTTTTGCTGTAGCAGCAGCGATCTGTTCATTAGCTGTTATGGAGTAATACATCTGTTCTGAATTCTCTCCATACTGACCATCACCAGCTAATTGGTCAAAAGTGATTTGTACATTAATTCCTGTTTCCCTATTATGTGTGGCTTAAATCCTACATAATTCATAATATGGCGAAAGCCACAACAAGTTTTGTCCAGATTCTAAATATGTCCTTGCTATGAATTTCCAATCACTTGGGGTTAAGATTTCATAAGCCAAACTATCTAGTAACATCTCAACATAAGACAATGTAGCCCCATAAAGAGTGCAACCCTTTTTCAAATCATTAATTTTTTCCAAATCAAAAGGAGTGTATCTTCTACTTTTTTGACCTGAAGAGTCAAGCTCTTCAATCACAAGTTATGCATGTATTAAATCAGATATATCCTGTCCTTCATTTTTTGCCTTAACCAGTGCTTTTTATAATCTTGTCATAGGCTGCTTCATAGGAAGTCCTGAATTTGTTACTGCCTCTCCCCTTCCTCTTTCTCCTCCACCCACGAAGGGTTAATTGTGAGAGGTAGGTCAGAGGATAGGAAATGCTCCTGTTGTGAAGTGCCACACTCAGAATTATACTTAACTCCATTCTTATCTGATTCTTCATCCTTTTCATCTAGTTTATTTGGCACCTCCCCCTCCTGCTCTTTCTTCTTTTTCCTTATTCTAACACTTAAGTAATTTCTTAAAGCCAGTTGTATTAAATTTTATGTATAAAGTGTATTTTTGGAAATTGAGTGTAATATTCACCTAGTTGCTCTCCTACTAATTTACACTCATTTGGATCCAATTCTTTTTCCTTAGAGAACCAAAGAGATGTGTACTGTACAATTTTTAAAAGATCAATGATCTGCTCCCAAGTTATAATTAAACTTTGATTTTTTAACAGTCTGACCAAGCTTTCTACATATTTTACTTGAAGAGGAAAAGAAGGCTGTTTTCTAAATATCTGTCCCATTTCAGCTGAAATATTATTTTAGCCCTTTAACAAAGTTTCCATGTTTATTTTTGTACTCACTGTAATTTCTGGGATGAGGAGACTTTTGCACTGAAATCAGGATCAGAGGCTTTTCCACTGAGATCAGAATCGGAGGCTTTTCCACTGAAATCAGGATTGTGTCTGCCCCACATTGGGCGCCAAAATGTAGTATTCTTCTCTAAAATATAATGTTCTCTGGAAGCAGGTTTCTTGGGGGGCTTCTGGGAGCAGCCTTCATTTCACTTCAGTGTAATCACCCCAAATGTAGACAGGAGTTAAAATCCAAATCCTTTATTGTGTCCTTCAAAGTCTTGAGCTTCAGCCCCTAGCAACCTCCGAATGTCTCCAGCCAGCACAAAGGTAGAATATGGAATGAATCTGACTCCGCCTCTGAGAGTGGGTTTGTGTTCTCCTTGACTTCTGAATGTCCTGGACTGAATCCTGGTTGAGGCTCCTAGCTTATATATGCTCTCTTAAAGGTGGGAATCTTGTAGAACTCTAATAAGTACTAAGTACATTAGTGAATTAGAGAACTGTTAAGTACCATGCTAAATTAGATAACTGACTTAATACCTTGTAAGATTTTTGGAAAGAATTTCCCAAACTGGTGCTGCTTAGAAAAGCCCTTTTGTGTCTAGAAAATTGGATTTCAAGGTCACAATAGGGGTAAAAGAAACTGTACATAGGTACATTTCCCTCTTCCCCCATAAAAGCAGATCTATATTTCTGTCCTAAGGAACTGACCCATAATCTCTGTTGTTATGAATAGGAGCAGAGGGCTGTCTGTGTAATTCCTCCCCTGGCAGAGGCTGGCAAGCCCGTTCTCCAGAAAAAAGATGATAATGTGTAGCAGAACTGCCTTGGAGAGACTTAGCAGCACGAATAGATATTTTGTGATTGGTTCCATTAACTAACCCAGCTTCTTTGGGTACAGTAATAAAACTAGAACTGGTGGGGGTAAGGTAAAAAGGCAGCACCTTCAAAAGACTTGGGTCAATCTTGGCCTTTTTCTCTTGGCTAGACATCTTTTCTTGGTCTGACTCCTTTGTTGGTGATGTCCAGATAGAGATAATAGTATAAATTGAAGAGGCTTTAGGGTCCACTCTTTCTCTAGCTCCTTTCTCTAGGAGATCTTAGGAAATTTAGCTTTGCTTCTTTGCCTGTCATAGCATTTATTCTGAGTCGCAAAAAAGTAAAAAGAGTGAGAGTCTGGGAATCCTGAGAATAAAGTTCATCTGGGTTTTACAGCTGACCCATCTAAGATGCATCAAGAAACAAAGGAATGACTTATTCATTGAATCCTGAAAATGAGGTCTGGAGTCCAAGCCATTCTACAAATACAGTAAAAGCCATAGAAGCCTCATATTTCCTACTAGCATATCATAATCCTATTTCAATACATGATACATTATTAATGCATACATACAGTAGTAAAGTTGGGATTAGAGATTAACTTCTTTAATACTTAGAAAATATTGCCCTCATAGTATTATTATTATGTTATATTTATTATTATATATGAATATATAATATATAGTAATATTATATTGTTTCTCTCTGAAGAAAAAAAGGAAACTTAAGGACGTAGCACTTCAGTACCTGAAATGAAGATTTATGCAGCAATACCCCATTAGGATGTGAACTTGGAATGACCAATGCTATGTAAAAACTGTAGTCAATTAATAAGTTATGGAATATGAATGTTATGGAATATCACTGTTTTATAAGAAATGATCAGCAGGATGATTTCAGGGAGGCCTGATGTTAAGTAAAGTGCGTAGAACCTAGAGAACAACAAGATTATCAATTCTGATGGACATGGCTCTTTTCAAAAATGTGATGATTCAGGCCAGTTCCAATGACCTTGTGATGAAGAAAGCCATCAACATCCAGATAGAGGAGTGAGTGTGGATCACAACATAGTATTTTCACCTTTTTGTTGTAGTTTGCTTGCATTTTGTTTTCTTTATTTTTTTTTCTTTTGATCTGATTTTTCTTGCGCAGCATGAGACTTGTGGAAATATATATGGAAGAATTGTACATGTTTAACATATATTGGATTATTGCTGTCTAGGGAAGGAGGTGAAGTGAAGGAAGGGAAAAAATTTGGAACACAAGATTTTGCAAGGGCGAATGCTGAAAATTATCCATGAACATATTTTTAAAGTAAAAAGCTTTAATTAAAAAAATAAAATGTAGCCAAGCATGGAAGACACTGGCACAAGACCACAACACACATGTGGTGTGCCCACATCAAAGAAGGCACTGTACCCTATAAACAAAGCAGAATTGCAGTAGCTCAAAAGAAATACAAGATACATAAACTTACAGATATTTTCACTCCAAATGTTTATATGGTTTATTATCTTCCTGTGGTGGAGCCTTCCAAGTTCATATTGGTCTGATCAACCAATACAAGATACATAAATTTAGAGATATTTTCATCCAAATGTTCATGTGGTTTATTATCCTCTTGTGGTTGAGCCTTCCAAGTTCATATTGGTCTAATCACCCATGGTTGGACACATTGTACCTTGACTCTACATTGGGACATTATTTTGGCCTTGAGAATGCAGGACAATGACCAATCAACCAATCAACCAACCATTTGTCTGAACGTATCCAGAGCTTGGGGTGACAGAGAGGGATCCCTTGAGGGATCTGGGCATTGAATATAGTTCTAGTCTTGATATGTCTTTGAAGTAAATATTCTTCTGTAAAAGTTAATTAATGTTCCTATTAAATAGAACCAGGGCACTAGTCACTGGTGACTAATAAGAACACATCAAGAATGGAGGCTTAAGCTGATGGTATCAGAGAAGAGATATCCCTAACCCCAATGGGGTGTCCCTAGATCCTGAGGGAGAGATAAGGTCAATTACTCATAAGACATTTTTTTGAAAAACAGAAATGCAAGAAAAAGGAGAGGCAGAGAAAGAGAGAGGGAGACACATGCAGAGACAAAAGACACAGAGGGAGAGAGAGAAATAGGAGGAGGAGGACGAAAAGGAGAAAGAAAAAAAAAGAGAAGACGGAGGAGAAAGAAAAGGAGAAGAAAAAGGAAGAGGGAAGAAGGAGGAGGGGAGGAGGAGGAGGAAAAAGAGGAGGAGGAGGACAAAGAGGAGGAGGTAAAGGAAGAAGAGGATAGAAGAGGTTGAGGTCGTTTTTCAGCTCATTTCTATAGATCACAAAAGGAGATCTTATGACAGAGTCCGCCCCCGAGTCGCAATCAGTTCGCCATCTTCCTGACATCCCCCTTACAGGAATGATGTGTGCCTTAACCAGGACTAGGGCAAGCCGTCAATGTAAGCTCCTGGGGCTCTCCCAGGGCCTCCCAGAGATCATTTCCATGCCTCTAGGACAATTTGTGGTTAATTGGGAAGCTCATTTGGAGCTGGAATGTCTAGGTTGGAATCCCACTCTGTCCCTTCCTGCTTGCGCCTCACTTAGGCTTTCTGGGTCTCAGTTTCCAAATCTGTACAATGACTCTTGAAATCACTGGGGTTCCTCTAGCTCTAAATCCAAAGTTTTCCATCAAAAAATTGTCCATGTGACCCCACAGTTTCCACGCGCTACAATGGGAGTGCTTGGAGATCTCTAAGACCAGACTCGGGTCAGGTTTAATGCCTATTTTTGGGGTGGGGACGGATGTTCCTCGGAAGGCAGAACGGAGAAGGTGACTGCAGAACTCAGCCGGGAAGGAGAGGGCGTTTGGGCAGGCACGGCCCGAGGAAGCGTCCGGAGGCCATGAGGAGGCCGGGAATTCTGGCACCAGGTTCTAAGGGTCTTGAATGCCTGCGTGCTTCCGAGTGCATCCCGTTCCATAAGGACAGAGAAGGGCGGGAGCCCGGCCCCAGGAGGGGGGAAGGACGCAGCCAACAGCCCATCTGGCTTGGCAGCCCCACCCCTAGAAGGGAGTACGTCCCAGCGACGGCTCCTTCTCCAGGAGAGGATCCAGTGAGCTCCCCGCCCGTCCGGCTGACGCAATTGCCACCTGGTCCCGGACCCAGAGGGGTGGGGCTCTCCTCTTTCCGGGACGTCCATCTCCATTGGGCCACCTCGAGGGAATGACGTGAGTCAGTCCCGCCCCCTTTCGCCCAGCGGCCCCTCTCAGTGCGGGCCCTGTCGCCGTGGCGCTCCGGGCGCTGACGTGTCCAGCTTGGGCGGAGTTCCTAGCCCCGCCCCCACCCCGCCCCTCCCTGCCCCCGCCGGGTCGAACCACTGCGCGCGGGCAGACGGGGGCGGGCTTGCCGGAGGCTCGCCCGGGTTATAAAGGAGGGGGCGGCGCTGGGCGACCCGAGCGGTCCAGCTGAGGGACAGAGAGGGAGACTCTTCCCCGGAGGAGGTGAGGCTCTGCCCGACCGCCCCCGGCTGCCCTTCGCGAGGGGCTCCATCGCGCACGCGCACAACTCTCCTCCTCCAAGCCCGTACCCAGACCTCGGTGCACAGACACGCGGGCTCCGTCCACGCAAAGGGCACGCGTACACCCGGATGCCCTGCCAGCTTCCCTTTCCCTTTCCAGTTAAGCGGGTTGGGCTGCTGGGCATGGGGTGGGCACGGGGGTCTCTCCGAGCAGTATGTCAGAGAGTACGCACTAATTAAGCGCTTACTGTATGTCCGGCCAGCGCGGTTCCAAACTCTCCTTTCATCCTGGGCTCAGGGGAAGGTCAGCGTGATGAAGGTTTGCCTTGACTGACCAGTGGCATACAAGGATTGGGGGCATATAAGAAGTGGATAGTGGTTCGGGGGAGCGGGGTGGTCTAGATGATGATCAGGGATGAGTATTGGGGTCAGCTGGCGTTGCCTGTGCTGAGTGGTCAGAGGAGTCCAGCCTGGGGCAGGGCGAGCACTGACCGCCTTCTCTGAGTGTCTTTTCCTAATTTTAAAGCTTTATTCTGGAGGGAGGCAGGGAATGGTTGATGCTGATGTTCTTGGGTGAAGGCTGGGCTTTAATGCTAGGGAAGGGTCCTGCATCCTGGACACCAGGTCTGCTGATTTTACGTGAGGTCTGCGCCAAAGCCCTGGCGAGCCTGTCAATGGGAAACTCGGTGAATGATACACTATGAAATTTGACTGATTTTATAGGGATATGATTATAGAGCACCTTTGGATTAAGGAAGTCCTAGTGAGATTTATTGTGTATTTTAGAGGTGGGGTGAAGTCTGTCGAGTTGGAAGAAACTGAATGTAATTGTCCAAGTTTTCTCTATTAGTCATTTGGCTCAATTAACAGTCACCAAAAAATGCTTCCTAGAGTATGTTGCCAAGCATTTATAGAATCAAATATCCTTGACAGTTTCCCAGCAGTCATTTTCAAAGTAATAAAGGCAAATTGCTGCCCAAGAGAACTTTAACTCATTTTCATATTTAATGTTATTTCTCGCTCCCTTTGTCTTTTTGACAAATTTTAAAAGTTTAAATACATATAGTATATTGGGGGTATTGGTGATTAATTATAATCATATCACTTCTAAAGGGAAGTGACTTTATAATACTTTCTAAAGGAATCAACTACAGAAATCCTCTATGAGAGACAAATAGGGAGCAAAAGATGTCATAAGTTTTGTTTTAAGGTTTGTGGAAGTTGGCTTAGAAACAAATGTGATATTAATGAGAGAAGTACTAGAGCTTACCATATGCCAGCTGAGCATTATTTTTCTAACCCTTTGCTGGAGGAAGGGGTTATTCTTCTTCCCCTCAATTGTTTGCATCTGACATTGACACTTGGCCATTTGGGGATGAATCTTTTGGCTGTCCCAATGGATAGAACCAAAGGAAGGTAAAAATCTCACAGATTTAAAATAGACATTAGAAAAAAAAAATAGACATTAGGCTTCTTCACTATCAGATCGTGTCATGATTTTCAAAACAGTTTCATATTTGTTTTTAATCTGAAAAACAGTTTTAAAAATCAGAGTTGCTAAAGGTTTCTTCTGATGTAGGCTCATCACAAACTTTTTAGAAGGAGTGCTAGTTTTGAAGTCAGAAGAGTTTGTTATTATTTTAGTATTGGGCACATATTATCTATGACCTTGCTGAAAGTTACTTTTCTGTAACGAGACTATCGTGATTGCATCCAGTCTCATCTGCACTTTGAAGCTAAGCAGACTTTAGGAGCCTGATTAGTACTTGGATAGAAAAATAGTACCTGGCCCTCTTAGGGCTTTTTAGTTTCTTTATCTTTAGGAGATGGTTTTAGATAAAATTCAATAATTCCTTCTAGGCCTATTTTGATCTAGATCATCTACATCATCCTCAAAGTAATTATCCAGAATCTGCTTTTAGAAAAGCACTTTATGCAGAGCAAAGATTTCTCAGACTCACTTTTCCAATTGTTTCCTGCCAAATGCTTCTATCTCAATGGAATTGAAAAGGAATCCTGAATGGAAAGGGAAAGAGAATAAGGATTTATTTAGCACCTATGGGATTCCAGGTGTTGTGCTAAGCCCTTGATGGAAATGGAAAGACTAGTTCTGTGTTGTGAGATCAGTAATATCATAGTTATCTCTTAAGAATAAATTTAAATCTATGATTCCAATAGTATGGGTATATCTTTATTCATGTAGTTGGCAAACCCTCTGTATTTTTCACAGAACTTCAGAGTTAGAGGGGATCTCAACGATCGTGTAATCAAACAATACTGGAACAAGAATTCTTTCTGACAGACCTTTGTTTGTAGATCTCCAATGTGCTCAATGTGCTACTTTGCAAACCAACTGATTCTATTTTCGTTCAGTTTTTAATTTTTTCCTCCTATCATCCAAAATTTCTCTTTTTGTAACTTGTATCTCATGTCTTTTGCTCTGCCTCCTGAGCCAGAAGAACAAATCCAGTCCTGGTATTACTGTGTGGAATGTTAGCATGTTACCTTTCTCCCCAACCCTAAGCTGTCTCTTCTTCAAGCTGAACCTTCGGTGTTCTTTGAATTATGCTTCCTATGACAGGAACTCAGTGTCCTTAACCATCCTCCATTTTTCTTCCTGAACACGCCCAGCTTGTCTTGTCTTTTCTGAAATGTACTTGGGACTAATAGCCACACTCTTTGCCCATGACAGAGCACGAGGATTTCCCTTTCTTGTTCCTTGATTCTGGGCTCCCTTTTGTGTTTGAGTTTTCCCCTATCTTTTCATCTTCTTGATCATATACAAATCAGACTCACAAGGAAAGATATTGTCTTCTTGGCAATTGTCTCCATTACTTGGAGCCTTTTGTCTCATGCTCTCTTCAAACTCCTCCCAAAACATTGATTCAGGAAGAGTAGTAGTTATCCTTCTTGCTCCCCTTATATCTAGATGAGCAACTCTGCTCTCTTTGACTCGCAAGCATCTTCCCCTTTGAGGATTCATTCCATCTAAATGCTGATTATAACTTTCTGTGGGACTGTGGGTAATTCTTCCTTTTTTCTTAAGGAATTTAGTATCTGGCACTCCATCTTGCTCTTCCCCTCCTACCCTGTGGCTCTTGCTTAGGCATTTCAGTATATGTTCATGGCCCTTCAGATGCCTCTAACTTCTCAGTTTGTCAGCTTCCTCAAAGCCTGGCACTTGTACATTTAAAAAAAATGCTATAACATATCTAACATATATAGGACTGCTTGCCATCTAGGGGAGGGGGTGGAGGGAGGGGAAAAATCGGAACAGAAACGAGTGCAAGGGATAATATTGTAAAAAAATTTCCCTGGCATGGATTCTGTCAATATAAAGTTATTATTAAATAAAATAAAAATTAAAAAATAAATAAAATTTAAAAAATGCTATATACTTATAGCAGTGGTCACTATGTTGATCTCAGTATTAGCCATAATGTTCTTACTCCAAGCCATCATTCTATGTCTCTTCATTTTCATGAAATTCCTCAAAAAAGCCACAAGGGATGATAAAAGCATGTATCTAATGCTTTAAGGTCCGCAAAGTGCTTAGCATATGTTATCTTATCCACATAGTCCTGGATTCCTGGAGTCTGGCTTCTGACCCTATCACCCAGCTGAAGCTTCTCTTAGCTTCTCTCTGCATTTTCCATTGGTCTCTTAGTCTTGTGCTCTTTTGTCACGTCACATTCTTAGTTCCTTAGGATTTAGAATTACTGATTGCTCTCTTTGGGATATCTAGTAGTGGTATTGGACTTTTTGTAATCAATACCTTTTCTAGATGTTCTCTAAACGTACTTTAATCATGTTTAAAAATTTGCCAGATGTTTTAGTGTATGTTTTCTATCCTCCCTTTTTTTTTTTTTTTTTTTTTTTGAAGCTCATGGCATTTGCCTATCTCCAGTTCTGTGGTATTTTTCTTATCTACCTTCCTTCACAGATTGCTCATAGTGACTTGGTAATCCATTCTGCTTGTTCTTTTAGTTATTTCTAATCTAACTTATCACTGAATTCTGAGTTGAAAGAGGCTATTAGAGGTTATTGAGTTTTAGAGTAAGTATGATGACATGAGGCTCATGAAAAGTCAGTAGTTTCCTAAAGTTTTACATATTAAATGTCAGGGGAAGAATTTAAACTCAGATTACTTTGGTTTCAAAGTGTGTACTATTTTCATTTAGCATCTCGTCTTCTCTGAGCTGGATGATTTAAATTCATAACTAGATACTTTTACTGGCTCTTTACTTATCTTGGGTGTCAAATATTTATTTTTCTTCTGTTGTTTCCAGTTGAGAGATCATCTTGGCAGAGAAAACAGAAATAAAATAAAAATTGATCAATTTTGCTTTCTCTTTCATTCATCATTCTGTTCTTTTTTTTTTTTGATTTATCTCTCTGCCTTGTTTTAACTTAAAACATCTTCCTCACCAATCTTACCTTATTTTCAACTTTAGCATTCCTGACACTTTCTCATATGACTGAGCTATGCTTTGTATTCATTGTCCATTATAACTTCTTGTTTCCTTCTTCTCCACATGTTTTCTTAAAATTTTAAATTGACTGATGGGTACTTTTTGCATCTGTCAAGCTCTTTAAGAAACTCCCATTTTCCTTCCTCAGAGGAATTTTTTTTTCTTTGTATCTTCAGATTTTTCATTCTTGAGAGCTCATCTCTTTTGATCTGATTTTTCCTTTGGAATTCTAGAATAGAAACACCTATTCTTTTTTGGAATCCTTTGAAATTTTTAAAATCCAAGTTGCATGTCAAAGTATGACTGGTTTGCCTATCTTCTGTCACAAATTATAAGATGTAAGAAGAGCCATATTCATCAAGGTTTCCATTATTTACATGCAAATAACCTATTCCTCTTTGCTAAGAAAAATAAAGTCCAAAAATATTTTCCTTTTGAATCTTCTTCCATCTTTTGAAAGAGGAAATTATCTTTAGGTCAAGTAAACAATTTTCTGCTTTTGGCAGAGAAAGAGCTGCAATAGACATGCAGATAATTGGCATCTCTTATGTATATGTACAGAAATGTTGAGAGCAGTTCAAATTGTATAAGAGAACTAGAAAGTAAAGGGGGTGCCTTCCTAATTGAGATAGACCAAATATGATATATCATTAGAATGATGTACTATTAGGCCATAAAAATAACAAAAGGGCCAATTCCAGAGAAACCTGGAAAGATTATATGAAGGGATGTAGAGCAGACATAACCATTTATACATTAACAATGCACTCACCAGCCACAATTCCAGATTAGTACTGCAACAGGCTATCTGCCTCTTCACTAGGAGTGAGGGATACAGCATGTAGGATGAGACAACTTTTTTGGATATGGCTAATGTGAGAATTTATTTTTCTTGATTTGCACTTCTTTTTTCTTTTTTCCAATCAGAGTAAAGGTGGAAGGAAAAGAACAGATTATTTTTTGTTAATTGTAAAAATAAAAGAAAAGAAAACTTTAAAAAAATAATTGGAGTCTCTCCTTACTACTGTATAATATCTCTGTGCCAGAGTTGTAAATTATTTACCATCTCCTTATCCATTTCCTTCTTCTGCCCTAGTGATCTTTGTAAGTATTCTCTGATGATAAAACTGCTTCCTTTTTTCCTAATACAGATCTCCACCAAGATACACTGCCTGCTTAAAAAAAAAAAAAATTCTACCGGTTTGCTTTGAATAAGGTCTGTTCTTCCAGAAACATATTCCAGTCACAGATCTTATCCCATCCTTCGAGGATAACAGAAATGAGCAGAGAAGAAGGAAAGAAGCATGTTCCCACATAGACAGAGTTGCTTCACTCCGGCTCCCTTCAGCAGGGATCCTGTCATTTTGTCTCTTCCTGGGTGATCCATTTCCTGATAGCATCTGGCAGTCACAACATTCCTCCTGGTAGAATAAACAACTGTTTTGTTTGCTCTTGGGTGACTAGAGCTCCCTTCTTGGGAAAAGGCAGCCTTACATTTGTTTCTTAGTTCCGGGTTTTCAAGTCTCTTTCTTCTTCTTTTCTTCCTCTTTCATGTTCTCCTGAGCTCCATCCAGGTCAGAGTAAGCTTCAGGGAAGGCTTAAACATCACTGTCCACCCTAAATAGAATATTTGTGTCAAAAATGAAAGCATGCAAAGGAGCATCCTACAGTATCTGGAGGGTTTTCATGGACCAAGGTATTCTCTGTTAGTTTTTATGATGGGAATATTATTATTATTATTATTATTATTATTATTGGTTTTTTTCTTTTTGGTGAGGCAATTGGGGTTAAGTGACTTGCCCAGAGTCACACAGCTACGAAGTGTTAAGTATCTGAGGCTTGATTTGAATTCAGGTTCTCCTAATTTCAGGGCTGGTGCTCTATCCACTACACCAACCAGCTGCCCCTAATATTTTTCTTTGTGATTTGCATGTTTCCTTGTAATCTAATACATCTACTTTACAATGAAAATGGTGCTTATTTAAAGTGCCTTTTTTTGAGGGAGATTTTGTTTTATGTTTATTCATCTATTGTAGATATAGAAACATAAATGACCCCAAGAAAAGATCTACTTCTCTGGAAAATTGCTTAAAACTTCATTCTTTATCAGGAAATGAGAGTTCCTTGCAAAGTTTTGTTGATTCTCCCTCTATACTTCTTGAAGAGACATAGCATTGGATAGTGGAAAGCACTCTGGTTTTGACATCAGGAATCCCAAGGATTTAGGGATGTGCTCACTGTGTCACTTAACATTTCTGGACCTTGGTTTTCTTATCTTTGTAAATTGGGTGAGTTGGAGTCACTGGCTTCTTCTACCCCTTCTCGAGTTAGATCTATGACTCTAAGATTGCTTCTCTCCATTCACATAGACCTGACAGTCAGGTCCTCCTTGCCTTTTGCCTTGTCCCTCTCCTTTTATTCCTGATTTCTCTCTTTTTTTTTCTCATCTGTCCTTCACAGTCAGTAAAAGAATCTCTTAAGACACAGATATGAAACACAATCCAGACTCCACAGCCTGATACCAAAAGCCTTCCATATTCCCGTTCCTTCCCACTTTTCTAGACCCAATTGTAAATTCTAACCTTAGTAGACTACTCCATTTTCTCAGAAGCCCACAGGGCATTCCCTGTGCTCTCCAGGAATCTCTCCTCAAGATCGGATGCACAGCCCCTTCTCCCCACTATATATCTCTCCACTATCTCTTTGAAGGCTTGTTTTCCTTCCAGGCACAGCTCTGGGGTCAGCCCTCCCATTCAGCCTTTCCTGGGCCCTTCAGGTGTCTGAGTTAGAGTTTATTGCAGGTCATTTTCATTTTTATGTAGGTATCAAGGATCTTAGTTTATAATTAATAAGTTTATTATCCACTACTGATATTGGCAAGAATGCTTCCTTGTATTAGGCTTCTTGTCATTGATAATCAGAGTCAATTTGTTTTGGGATTCTATTTTTTTGCTGGTTGATTCTCCACAGAATATACAAAAATGTTTTATTGATAACTTTTGTTTTTATATATCACTGTCATTTATGGGACAAGGGAATCTCCACCTTTCCCACTGAATCCTTTCTTGTGACAAAAGCAGTTAAGCATAGACATCCAATTCACTGATTTCATTTGACCACATTATGCCGGATTCTGACATAGTAGCTTCCGGCTTCTCTCAAAGGAAATATGTTTCATTATGTGTCTTCTGGGAACTTTGGTGGTTTTTCAGTTACTACAATTATACCTTAAGGAAATCGGTGAGGTTAATGAAAAACAAAGTTGTAATTTTTTCCTGTCAGGTTCACAGTCCTCTCCTTTGAAATCTATCCATGAAATTTTGATTTAGCTCACCCTAATTCTACAGATAAGTATACTGAAGCATAGCAAATGCTTATTCAAGATCACACAAGTATTAAGTAAAAGAGTAATTTCTAGGAGTTTCTACTTCGTTTCCAATTCTTTTGGAAGCTCTAAGATATTTTGGTGCAAATGAAGACTTTGTTCCTCCATGGGTTTGTAGGCCTTATAATGGAATCTCTGGGCCAGAAGATAAAGACATTTCAGTTACTTGCGTAATTCCAAACTGCTTTTCAAGATTTTACTAATTTACAATTCTCCCAGTAATAAATAAGTGTGCCTGTCTTCCAAGTATTTTTCCAGAATTGAGTGATTTTCATCATTTGTCATCTTTATCAGTTTGCAGAGTATTCAGTGAACCTCAAGTTTATTTCGATTTGCATTTATAAAAATTACTTGTGCTTTGGACATTCTTAAATATAGTTGTCAATAGTGTATAGTTCTTTTGAAAACTGTTCATATTCTTTGACCAGTTATCCATTGAGTGCAACATTGTTTCATTATTTTTCTTTCATCTTACAGGTTTTTAGTTTACAGTTATGACTTTTATACAAAATATATAGTATCTGAAAGGCAAAGTTAGTTGCTTTAATGTGTTTTTTTAAACAAAAGTTATTTACATTATAATAGAAAACATACTGAGTCTTACAGATGAAACTTGTAATTATTATTAATGATTCTTCTGCTTTATCCTTACAGGTCTAGCTATCACAGCATTTTTGTTACAAGATTTGGAAGCTGAAACATTATGAATGTCAATGACCTCAAGTGTAGGTTGTCCATGGCAGGACAGGATCACCTGCTACAGTTCTGGGATGAATTGGAAGAAGCCCAACAGGAGGAACTTTTTGAAGAACTACAAGCTATTAATTTTGAGGAGCTGAACTGCTTTTTCCAAAAGGCCATTGAAGGATTTAATCAATCATCCTCTCAGGAGAAGATAGATGCACGGATGGAGCCTGTACCTCGAGAAGTGCTGGGCAGTGCCACGAGGGACCAAGAACAGATCCAGCACTGGGAAAGGGAAGGTAGTTCACATATTGTAAACTCTTCCAGGACTGACATTTATAATTTATAAAGTTACTGAAAGCATTCTAAACAGAATATATGAAGCAGATTTAGTTTGATTTGGATACTGGCTTAAGCCTTATATTTCTGAGAGATAAATTGTCTTATTTGTTCTTCTGTTGTAAAATCTATCACTATAATTAACCCAACAGCCTGGCTTAATAGAAAGAATGCTGGACTTGAAGTTGGGAAAAGCTGGGTTCAGATACCTCTTCTGACATTTAGCAGCTATGTAATCCCATAAAAGCTTCTTAACCTGTGTTTTTCTGAGATAATGCTCTAGAACTTCTCTTCCATGATTTCCCACACTGAGAGTTCTCATGCTGACAAATTCATAATTATGTATATAAAATCCCAATGCTTTTTAGAAAAGGCAAAATGTGACCCCAAATGACAAGAGAAGTCTGTTGAGTGAGCCTTGTGCACACTGAAGTGATTCTTGGAAGATTGTCTGATCTTTTGGTTGACATGGGAAGATTTAATTTTGGTGCTGGTGCTATTTATTATCTGCTCCTTTTTTTTCCTGTTACTCATTATGCCTGATTGGCTTTCCTCTACTGGGGAGCATTAGCTTAATGTAGAGATAAGTAGAAACTCTACCTTACAGCAGTGATGTGTCACATTCAAATAGAGACGGGCCAGCAGTTATTTATATTGCAAGAGAAAAAACACTAAGTCTTGCAGCTGGAACTTGTAATTATAGTTAATTCTTCTCTTTCATCCTTAGACTTGGAATATATCCATATATATATATATATATATAATATGTATCTCATATATAATATATAAAAGTTTTATATATTTATATATCCTCATATAATTTATGTGGAGATTCCTTCTGTTTCTTTTTTGACTTAGAAAACTGAATAATAACTTTATTTTCTATCGTATTTTATTTGCATTGTTAAATATTTCCCAATTACATGTTTTTGGAAGAAGCAATCATGGTTAAGTGACTTGTCCAGGGTTACACAGCTAATAAGTGTCACATGCTGAAACCAGATTTGAATACAAATCCTTCTGACTCTAGGGCCAATGCTGCCCCTTCCCAGTTACATTTTAACCTGGTTTTTGCTGTACTCAGAAGGATTGTGAGGGACCTTCCAGCAGGATGTTTGACACCTTAGCCTTAGAGCCCTTGAATTTCTGGGAGTTCCTTTGAGGGCACTTGGGGCTCTTTCACTAAGTGTGAAACGGGAGTTTTCCAACAGGTGCTTCAGATCTCATCAAATAGTCCCCATGATTCCAGTCTCAGAATCCTTGTTGATTTTAAAAGGACCATTACCCAAAGGCAAGAGCTATACAGCATGCTCACTGCCCCTATTGAAAATGTCTTGTGGTAGTAAAAAACTTGATGGTTTGTGAATTGTTCATTTTCTCATCTTATCCTCACAGTAGCTTGTAGTCCTCATTTTATAGATATGAGGAAAGTGAAAATTAGAAAATTTGGGCTTTATTTACTGTTTTCCAGCTACAAAATGCCAGGAGTGGGATTCTAATCCAGATCTTCTAACTAAAATCATTGTTTTTACATCACACTGCCTCAGCTCCTCAATAGTGGCTGTTTCTATTTTTTCTTGATTCTTCTGCCAGTGATTTAAAGGAATCACTTGCCTCAAACTTTAGTTATCAAGTTATCAAGAATTTATCAGCCTCAATATGTGTGGTGTAAGGTTATCTATCTGTTCTAGCTAGTCTTTCTGGGGGGAAAATGACATTATTCTTTGTAGGAACTACAAGCAGCCCTTGCTTTGGGTCTTATCATTGAAAACTGAAGTAGAAAACGAAGGGACTACCTGAGTGTCAGGTTGTCCTGGTGGTAGAACCAATGTTTATTGTAGTATTCTTTTCACATCCTCATGTTAGAAATCTGAGAATGAACTACAGCTTTGTTTTTCAACAGAAAAATTAAACAGGTGCAACTCAAGCCTGCTTTTGGCAGAGAACCAGGTGGGGTGGTCAATTTTGAAATTACTCATATATTTCTGGGTTGACTTAAGTTTGAAAGTTGGCTTTAACAAATGAAGTGTCAGGTAGTAAATTTTCAAAGGGAAAGAAAGTTACTTATGTGAGCACTGAATGAGGATTTCATAGATACATTAAAAATATTTTAGAGAGTACATAACAAACAGCTTATCTATAGCGATGTCAGTTTTAAAAGTATCATAGAAGTGTATAGTCTCTTTGGTTTAGGCTTCAGAGTTTTCTTTCTTTTATAAATATAATTAAGAAATAGACAAGGACTTTTTATTTTTTCGTATTTAAATTTTTAAATTGTTTTTTAATTGTTTTTTTTAAACATTTTTGTTTTAAAAATTTTGAGTTCTAGATTGCATGCCTTTCTCCCAGTATATCAATTAAACGTGAAATCATTGAAGAAATGTTTTCATATTAGCCATATTGCTAAGCAAAAAAAAAAAAAAAAAAAAAGAAAGCAAGAAAATTATATTTCATTTTATAGTCAGAGTTCATCATTCTTTCTCTGCAAGTGGATAGCATTGTTTTTCATCCTAAATCCTCTGGAATTATCTTAGATCATTATTTTGCTAAGAGTAGCCAATTCTTTCACAGTTGATTATCATTGTAACATTGGTGTTACAGTACACAATGATTTCCTGGTTCTTCTCATTTCACTTTGTATCAGTTCAAATCCGTCTTGCCATGTTTTTCTGAAACCACACCTTCATCATTTCTTATAGCACAGTAGTACTTAATCACAATTATATATTTCAGCTTGTCAGCCTTTCCCTAATTGATGGGCCTCCCTTCATTTTCCAATTCTTTGCTGTGATAAATATTTTTGTACATATGGGTCCTTTTCCTTTGATCTTTTTAGCATACAGTCCTAGAGGTGGTGTTGCTGCATCAAAGGATATGCACAGTTTTATAGCCTTTTGGGGTATAATTCCAGATCATTCTCCAGAATGGTTGGACCAGTTCACTATTCCACCGATAGTTCAGTAATATATTTATTTCCTCATAATCCCTCCAGCATTAGTCATTTCTGAATGGTATGATGAGTTGGTGCCTCAGAAATTTAATTTACCTTTCTCTAATCAGTAGTCCTTTGTCATTGTTTCAGTCATGTTTAACTCTTTGTAAATGTCATTTTGAGTTTTCTTTCTTTTTTAAATAATAGCTTTTTATTTTCAAAATAAATGCAAAGATAGTTTCCAACATCATTTGGGGTTTTCTTGGCAAAAATATTGAAGGGCTCCTTCTCCTGCTCACTTTACAGATGAGGAACTGAGGCAAATGGGGTAAGTGACTTGATCATGGTCACTCAGCTAGTAAGTGTCTATGGCCAGATTTGTAGTCATAAAGATGAGTTTTCTTCATCCAAGGCCTGGCATTCTATCCACTGTGCCACTTAACTGCCCAATAAATAATGATTTAGAGCATGTTTTTCATAATCCTTTATATAGATTTAATTTCTTCTTCAGAAAAGTGATTCCTTATATCTCTTGACCATTTTAAGATTAGAGAATGGCTTTTATTTTATGTTAATCTTGGTTCTGTTTTTCTTGGTTCTTTTTTGAATTAATCTTGGTTCATTTGAGAAATGATGTTTTGATTATAAAAAAAACACTATAAATTTTTTCATATTGTCTATTTTAGCAATTATCTCTTTCAATTGGGTCTATTTTTGTTTTTGTATTGTCTAAGATCATGAATGCTACCCCTGCCTTTTTTTGTTCAGCTGAAGCACAATAAACTTTGCTCCAGCCCCTTATTTTAACTCTGCATATATTTTTCTGATTTAGATATTTCTCTTGTAAATAACATGGTGGGATTCTGGTTTCTAATACATTCTGCTATCCACTTTTCTTTTATGGGTGAACCGATCCCATTCACATTCACAGTTATGATTATCCTATTTTGTTCTGATTATTCTTCTGCCCTTCTATCTACCCCAAACCCTTCTCAAAAGTCTGTTTTACTTCTGACCACTGCTTCCCTTAATCTGCCTTCCCTTTTATTAACAATCCTTTTGCCGCATATCTTTTATCCTTTTTTTCCTATTTTCACACACATACGTACATGTGTGTACCTACATGTATCTATATGTGTACATACGTACATATATGTGTGCATCTATATGTTCAAACACACACATAATATGAATCATTTCTGATGAGAGTAAGGTTCAAGCATTGTCTACCATCTACCTTCTCATTTCTCGTGCCACTACAAAAGCATTTTTGGTGCTTTTTTTATGTGAGACAATTTACCCAATTCCACCTCTTCCTTCCCCCTTTTCTCAGTGCCTCCTTCTTTCTCATCCCTTTTTTTTTTTTTTTTTGAAAGCATCTCAATATAATCAAGTTTTATACCTGTGCCCTTTGTCTATGTAGATTTTTAAAATTGCCCTACTAATGATAAAATTCTTAGGAATTATATGTGTTATCTTCCCATGTGGGAATATAAATAATTTAACTTTATTGAATCTCTTATGATTACTTTTTCATGTTTATCTTATGCTTCTCTTGAGTCTTTGAATCAGATTTTCTGTTCAGCTCTGGTCTTTTCAACAGAGATACTTGAAAATCTTTTATTACATTAAATGCCCATTTTTCCCTCTATAGGATTATACTCATAGACAAGTAGTTCTTAACAGTATCATAATGTTCCTTCTGGATGATTATCCTCAAAAGTACATTCCTAACCAATATATGGTGCGAGGCAGATGTATTAAGAGCATTCTTTTTTTTTCCTTAAAGCTTTTTATTTTCAAAACATATGCACAGATAATTTTTTAACATTGATCCTTGCACAGCCTTATGTTTCAGACTTTCCCTTCCTTCCCCTCATCCCTTCCCCTACATGGCAAGCAATCTAATATATGTTATATATGTTAAAATATATATTAAATCCAATATACGTAAACATATTTATACAATTCTCTTGTTGCACAAGAAAGAGCAGATCAAAAAGGAAAGAAAATGAGTAAGAAAACAAAATGCAATGAACAACATCAAAAGAGTGAGAATGTTATGTTGTGATCCACATTCAGTTCCCACGGTATTCTCTCTGGGTGTAGATGGCTCTCTTCATCACAAGATCATTGGTACTGGCATAAATCATCTCATTGTTGGAAAGAATCACATTTATCAGTATTGATCATTGTATAATATTGATGTTGCTGTGTACAATGATCTAGAGGTTCTAAGAGCATTCTTCTTTTCAAGAAAGATCAAGGTGCAACTAAAAGATTGTATGACTTATTAATTCTCAAGTTGGAAAATTATTCAGTACTAAATGATGTTTTCTCTATGTTTTTTTTAAAATATTCATTCACTCAAATTAGCAAGCTTGATATATAAAATGTTATTTAGAAAAGCAGCCTGAAACTCCCCTTACAAGACTGAAAACTTAAGATGTAATTAGCAGACTAGGAAGAATGAACATTTCACATGAGTGAAAGAACATTTATATAGAAAATACTCTCAATAATAAAATGCAAAAAAAAAAATGCAAAAATTGCTGGTAAGGAAAATTAAAAGTCTGCAGCTATCTCAGTTTGCCACTAATACTGGTTTTCAAACAGATGTCTGAGTTTGTGTGTATGTTTGAGGTAATGTGACCCAAGCAGGAAATTATTCAGGAAGCATTTGACCTTGGGAGCACTGAGTAGTTGGCCATGGAAGTTTTCAGGAAGGACATCCAGACTCTGCATTGTCTGTGACGGCTGCACATAAGTGGAGAGATATGTATATACTCATACTGGGAGTGTCCTTTCCTAATGTGGTGTTTTCTACTAAGATTGAGAGCATGTTATTTGACCTGTCTTGATGAGTGGGGAAAATTGATAGAAGTAAAAGAGAAATCTCTTGAGGTTTTTTTTTTTTTTTAATTCTAAGAAATTGTAGCAGTTTAGACTTAGAGCACTTTCATGTTTATAAAATGATTTCTTGCTAGAGGATACAAGCTGATCTACAGATTGGTCCTGGCCTAGGCTGTACTGAAATAGAAAGATTAAGAGATAGTAGCTGGTAACTGTGTTGCAGCAATATAGAAAACCAAGACAGAATTTAGAGAATTTTGTGATACGTGAGTTTTAATAAGTATTCATTTAAAAAAATGGACTTTTAAGGAGGAAATGAGGAATCATAAAGGATTGAAAGTAGAAACAGCTTGGGAGAGTTGACTATGGCCATGGGGGAAAAAGGCTAACAGGGAGAGTTATGTAACTCAAGGAGGCAGAGTCAAAATTTGGGTAACCATAAGGAGATCATTTTCTGCCTAGATTGAAGTGGATTTAGGGCCGAGGCAGAATAGACTGTTAAAAAAAAAAATCCAGTGGTAAAACTACATTTTTGCTAGCCAGATGTCACTGGGAGGTGTAATAGATAAATGCTTCTAGAAGGGAAATGCATCTTTTTGTGGGTGGGGAAGGAGTTGTACAGATGCTCTACACCTTGTTTTCTCAGTAATTGGGGAACCTAAGAGATGCAGCCTAACTGAAATAGGCTTTCCCTTCATCATTGAAATCACAGGTCTGTGTCTAAAAAAAGAAAGATAGGGAGCCATAGTTGGCCACAGATAATGTCTTTTAGTGTATTTGTGACCATTTAGTGAGCAGACTGGGGACTGACAGGTTCCGTGTCTCTTCCTCCTTGTTGTTTGTATCACATAGGAACAGCTTGACTTAATAAAATATGGGGTAGCATTGCACTAGAAATAAAAGTTTTCCATATATATATATATATAGATCTTGCCCAGGATCTTGCTTTTTTTTTTTTTTTTTTCTTCAGCAAGCATGCTCCTTAGAGTAAGGAAACATTTTAAATCTTTAATTTCCTGTTTTATTTTATAGGTTGGTTTTGTAATTTATTTTTACAAAATCTTTTTTTAGTTACTAAGTTAACTGGGGATCTTGACGCTTAAACCTCAGCTAGGTTTCAAATAAACTGAAAATCCAGTGATTGACTTTTATTTTACGGTTTGGGAGTGTTTCTTTTTGTGAGGAAAGGATAGCAAGTTTCAAAGGAACATTTCTTCTGTGACTGAGGAACTTAGGTTTTGTCAGATTGAATCTTTGATTTCTTGCCTCACTTGAGAAAGCTAGGGACATTCTGGAGAGAGACAGGACTGTTCTCTGAAAGACAAAGCTGGAAGTGCCAGTCTCTTCCTGATCCTGAGCCTGAGTCAAAAGGAAGCTTTTAACAATCCTTAAATTGTTACATTAAAGCTATAGGAGAGTAACTCTTTCTGTAATTTAATAGAAATTTTAAAGGAAACAAGATTAGGAACAATTAACAAATAGGTAAAAGAGGTATAGAAAAGCCATCTGTCAAAAATTAGGTGTAGACCATCCTCTTATACCATATGCATAGATTGATTTTCAGTGGATATCTGACTTATGTATAAAAGGTCACATAATAAATATGAGGAGCAAACTTTTCCAATCTGTAGATAAGAAAAAAAATTCATGATTAAATGAAGGGTAGGGAGGATCCCAGGAAGTAAACTGGACAATTTTAATTATTTGAAATTTAAAATCAAATACAGTTATAATTAGAAAGGAAACAGTTAACTGGGGAAAATTCTTTGCATCAGAGTTCTCAGAAATAGCACTCATTTCCAAGAAGGTAAGATGCTACTTCAAATTTATAAGAATAAGAACCATTCCCATCCCTGCTCTTGCCCTCTTAATCCTCAACTCTGAAGTATTTCCAGCATCCACTTCCTACCATCTATTCTATTGTCAAACAAAACTGGAGAAAAATCATGTAATCATATGAATAATATCCACTACAGATGCATGGTACAATCTGAACTAGGCCCTCACTATAGCAAGGTTATTCTTTTACATATCCTTAATTGATTTATTATCCCATTTACCACCTTTGAAGCTTTTCATCCCTTCACAAACCTTGTATGACTCCCCTGTCCCTAGTCTCTCGGCTGAAAACCTTGCCTCATTATTTCCCTGCGAAATTTGAGGCCATTCGCTGAGAAGTTCTATTTCCTACATGACTTTCTGCCGCTCCATCTTTATCTGTCGCCCATTATATGATGTCCCTGTACCTCTCAGATTGCTGCATCTGTTATCCCATCTCACTTATTTTTCCTCTCTACCTGTCAACTGGTTGCTCCCCTGTCTCTGATTGTTCCCAATGCCTGAAATATTTTCCCTCCTGGCTTCCGCAGCTTCCTTTAGGTCTCAGCTATAATCTCACTTTCTACAGGAAAGCTATCTAGAATTCCCCTTAGTTTTAATGATTTTCCTCTGATGATTATCTCCCATATTTTATTCTGTTTGTAGCTTGGTTGTACATTTTCTCTGTTGTTAAACTGTGAGCACTTTGAGATTAAGGACTGTCTTTTGCCTTTTGTTGTATGCCTAGCACTCAAACAGTGTTTGAAACATAGTAGGTGCTTAATGAATTTTTATTGACTGACTGATGCCCTAGTTGTTAAAATGTCAAAGGCTTGGGCACAATTGACCAAAAAAGGGAAAATGACAAATATCGGAAAGGCTACAGGAAACCATACATATTAATGCCCTGGTGGTTAAATTATTAATTGGAGCAGTTTGAGTGCTACTTTCACCATTTGGAGCGATATGACCATTCTAGGTCTACCCCAAAGATTAAAGAAAGAGCAAAAGGCCAAATATACAAACAGTTATTTACAGTTATCTTTTTTGAAACGCTGAAGAACTGAAAAGTAAGGAGATGCCCAAGAATTGGGGATTGGCAAACAAAATATGGCATATGAATATTCCTAGCCTCCCTTCTCTACAGGATTATACCCAGTTTGCCCTGTACATTTCTAGTTGGTGCTTTGTGATTTTCATATTGTGTCTCCTATTAGGTTGTGAGCTTCTTGAGAAGTTTTATCTTTCTCTATATCTCTAGTATTTAGCATAATGCCTAACACATATGTGTTCATTGACACATGGCTTGACTATTGTGTTTTAAGAAATGATGAAAGAGATGGTGGTAGTTTCAGAGAAATCCCTTGAATGGATGAATTCATAGTGATCAGAACTATAATAGTATATATATTTGTAACAATATTGTCAAAACAAATGATTTTGAAACATTTAAGAATTCTGTTCAATGTATTAACTAACTGTGATTCCAGAGGACTAGTGATGAAGAATGCTACCCACTTCCTGACAGAAGTGATAACTCAAGACAGAGCGAAACATTCATTTTTGGAGAAGACCAATGTGGCAGTTTGTTTTACTTGATTATGCATTTTTGTTAAAATGATTTTTCCCCCCCTCCCCCTTTTTCAGTGGACTTAGGGAGGTGGGAAGGAGAGAAAATAGATGAAAATGGGAAGTATGTCACCCTTTAAGCAGCACTTCTCTTTCAGTTTAATGGCTTTGGTAAGAAAAGGTAATAAATGTACTTCTATGCTAATTCTTAGTCATTCTTACCTTAAAGGTAGATAGACACCATGCAACTGAGACTGGATCCTATTGTCAACTACACATGTGTATTGGATATGGGAACAGTTGCCTAAAAAAAAAAAAAAAAAAGAAAAGTTAGATCCTTAAGGACAGAAACAACCATGAAGCGAGATAATTTTGTGACCAGTCAATATCCATTTTTTCTCCTTCTAGGACTTCTCCAGATTTCCCAAAACAAAGTGGCAGTTCTTCTCCTGGCTGGTGGTCAGGGCACAAGACTTGGCGTAGCATATCCCAAAGGAATGTATGATGTGGGTTTGCCATCACATAAAACTCTCTTCCAGATCCAAGCCGAGCGCATTTTGAAACTACAGCAGCTAGTTGAAAAACATCATGGAAGCCAGTGCATCATTCCTTGGTAAAAAGGACTTTGGCTAGCATTTCCTAATATAGGTTGATTTGTGATATTCAAAATGCATATTGACTGTATAGTAACCAGACATTTTGCCTGATGTTGCTGGAAGAAAGGAGCATTGTGGTAATCTAATTAATTATTTACATTAATATCTAAATGCAAATAGTTCACCATCTGTATTTCACTAGTCATTGTGGTTTCAAAAAGTGATGTACTTATGTTTTTCAGTTATGTCATAAGAGTAATAGATAATGTGACTACTTAATTTGAACATTTATATTGTTCTTTGAACAATATAGATTTATAAATATAAATATTTAAATATATTGTGATATACTTTTAAAAATTTAAATATAAATATTAAATAAATATAAATAATTATAAATTACATCATAAAAAAATTTAAAAATATAAAATTAAGATTATCTTTAGGTTAGCTAATGTAAAAAGATTCTTGACCTTAAGAGAATTAACATAGGTGCTCTTCTAACGAATGTCCATCACATTCATCATTGTTTGCGCGTGCACACACACACACACACACACACACACACATACATACACACACACACAAAGACACATACCTTTATTTATATTTGTATATATGTAAAACAAGCAAGTGGGCCTTTCCATAGATAATCCTTGTGCCAATCAAGATAGAGGGTTATTTATCATTTTATGTTTGCAAAGTCAGTGGAAATGTTGAGATAGTATTTCTAATTCCATTTCAGAATTTTTATAAAAATATCTGCAGTTGAGCATTCAATTTGAGGTTGCTTCTGGTCTTTCATTTCTGTAGAATGTTATATACTGAGATTAGTTGGAAAAATTCATATTTTCTAAGAATTTTAGAAATGTACCTTGATTCCATTTCATAGCAATATCTTGATACTGAGTTAATTAAGGAATGTTCTGAGGATACTCTCTGCTTGGGAGGCAGTTAATAAGAACTGTTTAGAGAAAAAGACAAGGAGACCAGAATGGTCTAGTACTGCCCAAAGTCTGCCGTGGGTCAATTCAAGGACAGTCTTTCTGTTGTCTAGTTCATAGACAATCATGATTTTTGGATATTTTCTTTTCCTCTTACCAGGTACATTATGACCAGTGGCAGGACAATGGAATCTACAAAGGAGTTCTTCTCAAAGCACAAGTACTTTGGTTTAAAAAAGGAGAATATAATCTTTTTTCAACAAGGAATGCTACCTGCAATGCAGTTTGATGGGAAAATTATTCTGGAAGAGAAGAGTAAAGTTTCCATGGCTCCAGGTCTGTGTTGATCACTGTTGAATATGTTTAGAGAGGCTAATGATCTGAATAATCAAACTTCAATTAATTAAGTCATCCTTAATTGTTCTGTAAGGTAAAAATGAGTTGGGCTCTGGTGATACTTTCTTAAAATAAAGATGACCATTAGGAATGATCTTCAAAGGACTGATTTCTTTAAAAATCAAGATAGAAATTGCCTAATAAAATAAGCATATTTGCCTAGTCACCCAATAGTTTTGAGATTTGTTTTAGAGAGTTTCATTCTCAAAAACCCACAATTAGCTCATCTTCCTATCAAATTCTTTCTCATCATTGGAATCATTATTATTGAAATCACTTTCAAAATAGTTTTTTGTAATTTTGGCAGATGTTAAGAAGTGGTTTATAGATGTGAAAAATCAAATACAAAGTTATGGTTGTTATAGAAATAGGAAAGGAATAATGACATTCTCTTATGACATTTCTGTTCTTACTTGGGAGAGATTATTTAGCCCTATAGTTCCCACCTCCCCTCTTTCCCCAGTCCTGGAGCCATTTGGATGTGCTGGACAGACCTATGATCTCAAATCTTTGTTTCTCTTAGGACAAGTTCAGACTGGAAAGTGTGTAAATGGTTATGAAGGACCTTTTCTAGAGTCAGGCCAGGCTCTGGGTTTGGAAGGTGTCTCAGAGTTTTACAGAATTCTGAGGAATATAACAGGGAATAGATTTCAGCATTGTACTAGAAAAAAAAATAACTTTAAAAATGGGATGGGTTGCCTTGTAAGATTAGTACCTATTTTTTTGAGATATTCAAGCAGAAACTGGATCATTACTTGTCGGGGATGCTCTAAAGGAAATTTATATTAAATTGGCTTAGATTGTCTCCTGTGGTTTTCGGTAAGGCTGTAGGTATATTGTAATAGCTCTCTCACTCAAAAGTAGTGATGGTGCACAATAATTCTTAGGGGGAAATAATAGAGAAGAGGATCATGAAAAATACTTGGATTCATCATTCATGATGAATCATCAATTCAAGATGAATCAGATGAATCCATGATGAATCAGAATGCAAGTAATGAAGCAAAGCTAACTTGAATTTTTAACAGATGAAGCTACAAAAGATCTCTTAAGTACCATCAAGATTTGGTGGGATGGAACTCATGACTAGAAAATGGAAATATGAAATATACCTTTTTTAAATAATATAATATTTACATAATAAAAAAGTGAATCAGTATAGATTTAAGCAAGTGTATTATATTTGTGTGGGAACTGAACCAGTTTGGAAGCCTGTTAGAGATCATTTAGGAGATGAAAAAAGAGAAAGAAAAAGTGATATTAGTGTGGGAAGATCAGTTAAAATATGCATAATGTTTTGGTGAGACAGATAATAATACTGGTACAGAGGAGAGAGGTACAGGCTTTGAATCTAAAGAAATCTGATAGAAGTCTTATTCTACAAAAAGCTTTGATTTAATTCTTCACATGCCATACTGATTTTTATCTCTAAAGATTGAAAAAAGAACCCAGCCTGCTTTCTTGATCTTAATGCTGACCAGTAAAGAAGAGTACAATAGACATCAGAGTCAAAATAAGCACATTGTCTTAGAGCAGGAAAGGAAGAGAATCCTGAACTTCAGTTTAGGTACTTGACTTTTAGAAAAGAGATTTCATAAAAATGAGAAAAAAAGCTAAGTATGATGACATAGTCTGAGAATCTAAAATGGAAGGAGGCTAACAGAGTCTAAAAAGCTGACTGATGAAATTTTGATGAGTTATCTAGAAATTATATTAATGAAACCTTCTAAGGAGAGCACTCTGTCTGATAGAAACAGGGTCTCTGTGAGCTCAGATTGTAAAAGGAAACATGTAAACTTCAGTTCTGGCACCATGCTTGGGTGGCAGAGGAGTATTCTGGGTGTCAGACCTCCCCCATGGACATCAGGACCAAAAGAAGGTAAAACCCCTATTAGACATTGTCTAGTCCAAGCCCTTCACTTGAGGAAACTGAGACCCAGAGAGACTGAGTGGTTTGGCCAGAATCCCACAACTAGTAAGTGACAGAGGCAGAATTTTGTGGCATATCTTCTTGACTCCAAGGCTTCCCTTCCCTTCCCTCTGCCTGACTGCCTTTCCTATGGAAAGCTGCTCCTCGGATGCTGTTTGCTGAGAAAACTCCAGCTGATCAGCTGGCATATATCAGGGACCATGTTAAGTACTCCTTTATATGTTTGCATGCTTACATAGAGCAGATGTATGTATGTGCATCTCTGCCCTTTTTTGATAAAAAGTTGTGTTGTGATAATTGTTTTATTTTTGTTATAATTTGATATGTTTGGCCTCAAGCTTTATAATATGGAGTGATTGGGAAATAAAGATTTTAGAGATAAGGAATAATAGGTAGTTCTTAGAGACCTGCTTGCCATCTACCTTGCCTTTCCCTTGCTGCTCTCCCTTATTGTCACTTTTTTTCATTAGATGTATGTTTGTGCCCTATATGGGTGTCTAGTTGGTACCTTTTTTGTTAGGTTCCTCAATTCCAGTTGGTTTTAGGGGAAGAACACATTATTTTTTCTACTTTTTTAAAAAATTAAAATGCTAATCTATTTTTAGATATTTCAGAGGGGTTTAACTGCCATGCATGGCAAAGAAATAATTGGTGGATGAAACCCTGACTTCAAATCCTTCTTTAGACTGAGCTGTGACCTTGCCTGAGTTTTCTATACACATGGTATTATTATTACTTTTATTAGTAGCAATAGTAATCTATGACAGTAGGGGAAGTTTACAGAGGTGCAGATATTTAAAAATAAAATCCAATCTTTCATGAATGCCCTTCATAAAGGTATACTGTCCAATATCATTTTACAATAAACTTTAACTCTTTACATTGCAACATGCACAAAAAAATTGTTTCTATGCAACTAATTTTCCCCATAATGTTCATTTGTTTAATTTTATGTTTTCATGGAGCCATGTGATGATATTAGGCAGAGTAAATAATTATAACTGGAGCTAGCCTTTCTTATTCTCAGCATTCTTTTTATTTGAATTAGAGAGCAGGAGATATAGAACTGGAAAAAAAATCTCAGAGGCCATCTGAGTTAACCCCTCATAAGGGGAACTGAGGTCCTTGGAAACTTGCCCATAGTCGTATGGGCAGCTGTTTGCAGCAGAAGGAAGATTCACATTCAAATCTCTGACCACAGAGCCATTATTCTTTCCATTGGAATATGCTGTATTCGCCCATTATTTATCTGCTTTTATTCCAAAATTGACATCAATATATCCCAAACCAATAAATTCAGCTTGGTAAATTTTTTGGTTTAAAAAATGTTATAACTTTATATTTAATAGTTTTCTTAGAATCTCTTTTCCTATTTTCTCCATCCAATTCCTCTCTTCCTTCAGCTTCCCCAACAAGCTTTTGGTCTTAGGCTCAGACCTTTTATCTGAAGGCTGTTCCTCTTTCCTCTCAGACTCCCCGACCTGGGAAGATAAAAATCTTACCCCTTGTCTCTCTAAAGGAGTGAGATGATGAGCTCATGCTCTCTGCACAGAGGAGGAAATGGACTAGGAAGTGTCCTCCCCAGGATTAGAGGTATCCCACCCAGGGCCTTCTTTTTCCAAGGCTGGCGCTCTGTCCATATGCTCCTTTCATAGAGCCTGAACTTCTTGAGATCTTCTCCTTTTTAGAGAATTATCCTTTATATCACTTAGTTCATCTTCCATGGCTGGAGAACACCTTTGGTGAGCATCTGCTGCCCAGTTTTTTGCTCTGCTTGACAAGGTTTCAGACTTGGAATCAGGAGGATCAGTCTTCAAGTTCCATTTTAACATCTGTCTAGTTATGTGACCATGTGCAACCCACAAAAATGTAATGTGTATGTGTGATATCCCTTATTGGAAGTCTTCAAGGCTTACATTTTTGCTCTCCTGAATCAGGATAAAAAACATTAATAAATTAAGTATACTTTACCATTCTTAGTTCCATAATTATGAAAATGTGGTCTGTGAAAGAAAATAATTTATAAAACCCTGCTTCTTCCCTTCTCCTGTTTATATTAAAGAAACTCTCCACACATGCACATTAAGCATCCTCATAAGATTTTATAGTTGTTCTGAACCTAATTAATTCTCAACAATCTCCAGTTTGTATGGAGAGGCAGTTCATGATGTGGTAGGAAAAAATGTTGGGCTTTGAGTCAGGAGATCTGTGTTCTCATTCTGCCTCCCACATTTACTAATTGTGTTTCCATGGCTGAATCACTTAACCACTAAGAGCCTTAGCTTCCTCATGCATAAAAGCGAGAAAATGTAATTTGAATCACTTTCATTGTGAGGAAAGTATTTTGTATACCTTTAAGTTATATATAAATGTGAGTTCTTGCTGTTAGAACAAAATGTTTTTCTCTATTTTCTTCAGAACTTAATTTTTGACCTCTTTCCTCTTTATATCAAATAATTTGAGGAAATCTCATATTATGTGCTTTTTCCTTTTTCCCTTCCCCCCAAAAAAGAGATGAAAATAGGCCACTGGAAAAGGCAGATAGGCCTAGATAGATTTTCTTTGAGGGGTGGCTAGATTTTGAAGATCCTCAGTAGTGTGATCCTTATTTTGTAAAAAGGTATGATAGGTACTGCTTACTGAAAGTCTCTTGCAACTTTGTAGGGAGAAAAAAATACATGAAAACTACATTAGAAATAGTCTGAATAGGGGGAATCTTTAAGAAATGCCAATTTATTTCCATTTCCATTCTTCTAGGGTAAAGTGCAGTAACTTGAATTTTTTGGCAAGTGACTTTGAATGATATCTTAAATATTTCTATTTTTGAGACTGGAGAATGTATCTTTGGGGCTGTAATATCATAACTGGCTTATTTAAGGGAGGTATTACCTGAACCATATGAAGTAACATTTTTTTTTTTTAAAGAATGAGGTATTTTATAAGTTTATTAAATAAAATACTTGAGGGAACCAAGTAAAGAAAAGGAGTAGAAAATTCACGTTAATTAGATAATCATAGTTAATTTGGTCAAACATTGTTTAAAAGTATATTGACACCTAACACCTAGCATTTGACTCCTTTCTTTTTGGATCAGTTGATTTTCTAGCTTTACAATGTGCAACTTTGGTTTTCAAAAGTTCTTATATCAGCTTGGAAACATATACAAATTTTTGGATAACATTTTGCAGGATTCTGGGTTCATTATCGAGCTGTTTTGCTTTTCAGATGGGAATGGTGGTCTTTACCGAGCTCTTGCAGCCCATGGCATTGTGGAAGATATGGAGAAAAGGGGCATTTGGGGAATCCATGTCTACTGTGTAGATAACATCTTGGTGAAAGTAGCAGACCCACGTTTCATTGGATTCTGCATTCAGAAAGGAGCAGATTGTGGAGCAAAGGTAATGCCTGCCTGGATTAACTACAGAAGGTCTTTGCTTTTGTTCCCCAGGAGTCAGTAGAATAATGCTAACAATCATCTTAGATTTTAAACTTGTCAGGTCAAGATGGCTTCGTGAAGATCCTTGGTCATTATCTCTAGGGATCCCAGCGCTTAGAGTGGGAGAGACTATGGAGATTTCTAGTTGCCTCCCCTCATTTTACAGCTGAGGAACCAGGTTGAGAGAGGAGGGAAATCTAGGGTCACACCAGACAACAGGGTCAACCTTGGAGTCTTGAGGGTGTACTTTCCACTGGGATTTTTAAACAACTTAGAACTTCTATTTTTCAAGAGGCAGCATTTCATTTTAGAATGAGTTTACACAGATGGGCTGGCCTACTTAGGTGTCTGCTTCAGACATTTTTAGGAAGACATTCAAGGTGTTTCTGTGAGCCTTTTCGATGGAAGAAAAGGCAATCTAAATGTAGCTATGAAAAAAGATTGGTGTAATCTTCCCACTTGAGAACTTTACTTGAACTACCTTCCCTCCATTTATATATATATATATATTTGCTGAGGCAATTGGGGTTCGGTGGCTTGTCCAGGTCACACAGCTAGGAAATCTAGCCAGATTTGAACTCTGATCCTCCTGATTTCAGCGCCAGTGCTCTATCTACCATGCCATCTAGCTACCCCCTTCATTTATCCTAAATAGTCTTCCCTTGTTTTTGAAGCAGTTTGAATTAATGAGATAGCTGCCATTCACAGAATATTTGAAGAGTCACAAAGCACTATCCTCATAGCCATCCACGTGGCAAATAAGACCTGTGGTTATCATTACTATTTTACAGGAGAAGTGCCTTGCCCATAGTCATACTGCTTAGGAAGTAGGTGGTAGAGTTGGTCTTTTGATCTTCCAGAGCTGATGACTTTTCAGCATTTTACCAGAGTGATACTCATATGTCATCTGATTCTAATGCAGATCAAGCTTTGAATAAGTGACATCAAGTTATTAAACATATATATATATATATATATATATACATACACATAAATATGTAAACATATAAATATACATATATAAAATACACATTAATATATATTATATATAATAAATAAATATATAAATTTATGTATATCTTATACTTTATAAGCTACATATTTAAAGTAATAAATATACATCTATTGTTTTTCTCCTAACATATATTTGTTGCTACTCTAATGGGAAAAATAAAATAAAATTTTCTACCTTTTAAATTACCTTACAATCAAGAAAAATGAGGAAAGTGTGTTCATAATAAATTACACCATACTGGGTAAAATTTAAAGCAATTCAATTCTAAAATGGTCCATCATCCCATCACTGAACTTGAGCTTACTATTTATTTGCATCTCTTTGTTGCTGAACAAAATTGGTAATGTTATAGATGTCAGAGAAACATTTTATTACAATGGAAGACTGCATGTCTGAACTTATTCCAGATTTCAGTCCCTAATTGGAAAACTACAGGGCTCCAGAAGTTGTGAGATGTTTCTCTCTGGGAACTAAAGTAGCTGGTTATATAACCAGAAAATGGAATGATTGAATCTGGAAAGATAGCAAGGGATGTGAGTTGAATGGGTATCTAATCCATCCTTCTCCAAAAGACCTGACAAGTGGCTGCTCAAAGACTTCCAAGGAAAAGGAATACATTTCTTTCCCAAAAACCTCATTCCAGTTTTAGATAGTGTTTTAGGGTTTTTAAATTAATTTTACATAGAGTTTAAATTGCCTTTTCACAATTTCCACTCATTGCTTTAAGTTCTGTTTTGTGGATACAAGCAGAACAAGTCTAATCTTGTGACAAACCTTTGGCTACTTGAAGACAATGATTACATATTCCCTAAATGTTCCCTTTCCTAAGTTAAAGATGCTCAGTATTTTCATCAGATCCCCATATAGCATGAACTCGAAACTTTCATCATTCTGGCTAACATTTTCTGAAGTTCTCCAGTGTGATTATTCCTGAAATGTGGTGTCCAGAAATGCACACAATGCTCTAGAGATTGCTCTGATGCTGGTACAATGCAGTAAAACCACCTCCTCTTCCCTTCTGGACCCTTTCTAGGATTCTCTTAACGTATCTTAAGATGACATCAGTTTTTTTGGCTGCCATAACAAATTGTTGTCTTATCTTAAATTAGCATAACAGTCCCTTAAAGCTGCTATATCTTTTCTCAGAACCTCTCTCTAGTTTGACTTTCCTTATCTTGTGAAGGTGATTATTTTTCCCCCTAAACATATTTCCACATTTATCATGCTGAACAAGAAAAATCAAATCAAAAAAGAGGGAAAAAAACCTAAAAAGAAACCAAAAACAAAATCAAGCAAGCAAACATCAAGAACAAAAAACGTGTAGGTGGTGATCCATATTCAATCCTGTAGTCCTCTCTCTGGATGCAGTTGGCTCTATCACAAGTCTATTGGAACTGGCCTCAATCACCTTGCTGTTCAAAAGAGCCACATCTTTCAAAATGGATCATTGTATAATTTTATTGTCGTGTACAATGTTATCTTGGTTCTACTCACTGCACTTAGCATCAGTTCATATAAGTCTCTCTAGGGAAGGCAATTATTTTCTAACTTGTATCACCCAGTCAATCTTCTAATTCCCAATTGTTTTATAGATTAGTTACACAGTGACATCAACAATGCATTGATATGCCTTTCCCCCCCGCAGCTTTACCTGCCAGCTCTGACTTTCTAACTTTTATCATCTTTGCCAGTTGAATGGATCTCAGATCAAACCTTATCATTTTAATTCTTGTTTCGCTTATTGGTGATCTGGGGAACTTTTTCATATGGTTAGTGATGTTTTGCAATGCTTTTGAAAACTATGGTCTTTGAGCATTTATCTATTAGCTAGGTGAAAATCATTGGAAAAATCTGAGTTGAGTGATAAATTCCTTGTGCAGCCACATTCATCTTTTGAAAAACTTGTTTCTATAGAATTGCTTAGGAGAATCCCAGATATTTTCAATTTGCTGCTATTTATGTTATACATGATTGCACATTGTATAACCCACATTGAATTACTTACCATTGTGGGGTGGGGGAGGAAGGAAAGAATATAGAACATAAAAAAATATTTTCAGCTAATCCAGGTTACCTACACTATCTAGTATTGTTTCCTCTGCTCTATTATATCACTAGTCTGATATTCCATCATGGTATAGAGCTGACCCTGGATTCTTAAAAATTGTTCTAACAGAGTATAATCTCTCTTGGCTTCTAAACTAGACAGCTTTTACTTCTAGCATTGATAAAAGAGTTGAATGTCTGAAGATCAGCCTGACATTTTTCTAAATTAGGCATTTTTTGCTTTTTTGTGTCATGAACCCTAGAGTTGGGGGTCTGATAAAACCTTTTAGCCTCTTCTAAGAAACATGTTTTTAAAAGCAAAAATTAAAATACACAACAATGCAAAGGAAACTCAAATGGAATTATGAAAATAACTGTTAAATTTTTCTGAACCCAGGGTTAAGAGTCTCTGACTCTAAAGTTCTATTTTTTGTTTGTTTTTATTAGCTGAGAAAGACTGATTAAATAAAATCATAGTAAAGAATGCAAGCATTTGAATATGTTCTCTTTTTCTTGTGGGCAGGTTGTGGAGAAGACAAATCCTACGGAGCCTGTTGGGGTAGTATGTAGAGTGGATGGCGTCTACCAGGTGGTAGAATATAGTGAGATCTCATTGGCTACAGCCCAGAGGCGAAGCCCCGATGGACGACTGCTGTTCAATGCAGGGAACATTGCCAATCATTTCTTCACCGTGCCTTTCCTGAGAGATGTGGTCAAGTATGAACCTTCCAGAGCCTTTTTTCTTCCCGTTTATTGGATCTCTTAATATTTAACCTTGGTTTCTGGCAGCTTGTGGTAGTAGACCCCCAAATCAGGAACCAGCAGACTCAAACTGGCCTGTGGTCAGTATCACCTTGACATGTAACATTTTTACATATCTATGTCCATAATCTCTCTCTCTCTTTTTTTTTTGGCAAGACAGTTGGGGTTTAATGACTGGTCCAGGGTCACACTAGGAAATATTAAGTGCCTGAATATACAAGTGTATACTATATACTATACAAGTATGTACACTAAGTGCCTGAGGTTGGATTTGAACTCAGGTCCTGTTGACTCCAGGAGTAGAGCTCTATCCAATATACTGTCTAGCTTCCCTGTGTCTTATCCATAATCTCACTGATATGTGCAGTAACCCTCTGAAGGCCAGAGGAAAGTTTGCCAGCTGTATGTAGAGGTAAATTATTTACACATGCCAAAATCATTTGTAAAATGGGACTACTTATCCTCCCCTGCTCCTCTGATAGTTCTGTGAAGATTAAATGAGTTAATGAATATGGCAAATGCTTTGCAAAGTTCCATACAAATGGAAAGGATTTTTATTATAACTTAATTATATTATTATTTTGTGTAAAAACTATCTTAATTACATTTGGAAAAGCTGACTAGTAAGAAGTTAATCATCAGTGATGAATTTGACCACAGCAACTCTTAAAGACCATCTATTGGTGGGAGGAGGTTGTAATCTACCTTGGTAAAGACCCATAGCAGTGAGATTAGAGATCTTTTAAAACATTTAAAACATTAAAACAAGTATTTCTATCTATTGTCAATTAGTCTATCAGTAAATGTCTGAATGGCTACTCTATGTCAGGCACTGTAGTAAGCCCTAAGGATACCAAGAAAGGTAGAACCCAGTCCCTGTTCTCAGCGAGCTCACAGTCTGAATGGAGAAGGCAACAAGCAAACAACTCTGTCCAGAAAAGACATGCGGGAGAGAATCAGTAGAAAGAGGGCACTAGAATTAAAGAAGAATTTGGAAAGGCTTCCTGTGGAACAGGGGATTTGGAAGAAGCCAGGGAAGTTGGAAGAAGTCAGGGAAGTTTGGAGGTGGGGAGAAGACAGGAGAGAATTTCTGGTGTGAGGGCAGCCAGTGAAAATGGCAGATGCCATTTCTTGTGTCATTGATCACGGGGTGTAAAGGGATTATAAAGTGTAAGAGAAGGGAAGAGGAGGAGAGGGACAGGTAGGAAGGGTTTTGAGTGCATTTTATATTTGATCCTGGAGGGGATAGGGAGTGCCTGGAACCTGTTGAGTAGGCGGTTCGGTGCTTTAGGAACATGAACTGGATGGATGAATGGAGGATGGACTGGGAGGGAGAGACCTGAGGCTAGTTCAGCCATGAGCTGATGAAGGTCCACAGGGGCAGCTGCCTCAGGCAGCCAGGGGATGAGAGATGTCACAAGGAGATGGAATCCAGAGTGGCTGGCAGGATGGTGGTATCCTCTTCAGGATGTTAGGAAGAAGTGAGGCTTGGAGGGAAAGAGAATGAGCTCCAGTGTGGCCATGCTGGGTTTAAGTTATCTGTGTGATGTCTAGCTTGAGATCTCCAGTAGGCAGTTGGGGATGTGAGACCTAAGGTCTGTAGGAGGTTAGAGTGGGATAAGCAGACCTGAGAATCCTTAACTTAGAAAGGATCATGAGGGGTCCAGGTCAGAGACCCCCGAGTGCCCAGTCGGTGGGCACAATCAGAGTGAAGATCTCACAAAAAAGGCTGTGGAGGACGAGGGGAGGGAGAGGAGAGGATCAGGAATAGTCAGGAAGGTGGGATTGGAGGCGGTCATTTGGCTGAGAGCCCTTTCAGGTAAATGATAGAAGAGACGTAAGAAAGAAGAAAGGAAATGGAGGAAGGAGCACCAGTCCTGACCAGGAGGACCTGTTCCTTGGCTCTTCCCAGCTATGTGACCCTGGGCACGTCAAATCCAACCTCAGGCACTTAGTATTTGCCTCCCCAAAATAAAGGAAGTGGAGGCACTCAGTGTAGGGAAGACAGAGATGGAATAGTCAGTGCTGGGGATGCATGGATCAAATGAAAAAAGATATTTTTCTTTTGAGGATAAAGAAGAAATGGTCATGTTTATGAGAAGACAAGGAGACACTGAGGATTAGTGAGAGAGTGGAGTATAGTAGAAGAGAAGGTGAAATGGAACAGGATCATTTGTTCCTGGCAAAGAGAAGGGCCACTTCACAATCTAAGGGTGAAGGTGGAGATAATGGCAGCAAGCGTCTAGGAAATGTGAATTGAGGGGCTAAGATGACATTCTGTTCAGAAGGGCTCTTGCATCATGGCATATTTCTTTGTAGATATGCCAAGAAAATGAGAGTAGCCATCCTATAATCTTGCAGAGCTAGTGGAAAGAGAAACAGGGTATTTTAAATAAGAAACTTTTAACATTTTGTAGTAATAATGAGTATTAATGTTCACCCAATTGTTGGAAAGAATGTAGCATCAGACACCAACAATATGGCATTATCTCTTTGCCATCCTGGGTATCTTCTTGACAAACACAAGTGGGAATAAAAGAAAAACATAGAAAGAACCTAAAAATGAGATCAGATTCATAAATTTGTCCTACAATTTTGGTCTCTTTGGTGATTATTGTGAATTATTTAAACCTATGAAGAGGCAAGTCTGCTCATTTTATAATTTAGAAGTGTGTTGAAACTTACCAGTACATACCAGATACTTTTAATATTTCATTCCTGGGAACTTTGGTGTTGAATGGCACAAATTTGGATTTGGAAATTTAGGTAACAGAATACAAATAGATTACCCACCATTCTAATTCTGGAAGCTGATGACTTCATTCTTTTCCCCACCTAGCATTTATGAACCACAGTTGCAGCACCACGTGGCTCAGAAGAAGATTCCATATGTGGATATCCATGGACATCTAGTTAAGCCAGACAAACCAAATGGGATAAAGATGGAAAAATTTGTCTTTGACATCTTTCAGTTTGCTAAGTATGTTTTCTGCTGTGCCCAAGTAAAATTAAATAAATGTATTGTAATTCTGTTTCTTACTCTCTGAACTGCCCCAAAGAAACGTTTGATTAGTACATTATGTCTGTGGTACCAGACGTGGTTATTTTTTTTACAAGTATTTAATCTAGACTTACACTCTCTGCCTATGTGAAGCCTCTGTCCTAGCAGTTTTGATTAGCTCTGTCCAGGGGTATAAATTCCTGATTTCATCATTTACTTTATCTGGTTGGCTGCCTTACTAACCTTACTTGTTCCTTTTGGCTTCAAGCCTGTGGTGGCTAAGATGAAGGATTAACTGTTTTGTATTTAGAAGATATTTCTGATCTGTGAAGAAATATTTATCTCAATGCATGTTTTTGAAACTGCAGATAATCTTTGTCTTTTGAAATGAGCTTCTTAGAATTTGATTAACTTAAGAGGATAAGAGTTAACATTTCCCTTGCTCTGAATAGCTTCTCCATCAACTTGTCTGAGAGATTCTTTGACCTCTTTCTGTGAAGCTTTTGGCTCCAAATAAATGTTAGCATAGTCTTTGCTCAGTTTTCTGAAATAGACTTTTCATTTGAGTCATGAACATACCACCTTCAATTGCACATTGGAGAGAAAAATCGCGTTTCCAGTGTGAAGGAGTGAAACTGTTCTATAAACATTAATTAATGTAGTATTCCTTTGGCATTAGATTGAGAGAGGGTATAGCATTGAAGACGAAGACCATAGTGATGTCCAGAGATAGCTAGGCTCGTGTTATTCACAATTGTCTCTTATGGTTCTACCCCAGGAAGTTTGTGGTGTATGAAGTATTGCGGGAAGATGAATTCTCCCCTTTGAAGAATGCAGACAGTCAGAATGGGAAGGACAATCCCACCACTGCACGGCATGCACTCATGTCTCTGCATCACTGCTGGGTCCTCAATGCTGGGGGCCACTTCATTGATGAAAATGGGTCTCGCCTTCCTGCCATTCCTCGGTAAGTCCCGCTCTTGCTAACTCTGCTCCCCCTGTTGGTCTTTCCTTTGGGACTTTGCATCTTCCTGCTTTCTCTTTCACATAGTCCATTATTCTCCACTCTTTTAGAAAGGGGAAATATAACTATGTATGGGGAGAGGAGGAGGACTTGCCCGGGAGTCCCCTTTATCCAAGGAAATCAGAGGTTCAGCTCCTCTTCTTGTCTCTGCTCTGTGGTGTTCACCACAGTTTTAAGTTCTCTCTCCCATTGCTGTACCTCCTGATTTCTTGGAAGCAGCTTCTCTGCTGCTATAGAACTGTGGCTGTTCAAGGGCCTAGCAGAGGTCAACCCAGAAGAAGGGTGAATTGGGTCATTATGCTTCTGAGTGTGACACTGTGGCATCTTGGAGGGAAGGGCAGTCCATCATTGTGTCCTGACCCTCTTGGATAAAGAACCCATAACCCTTCGGATTTTTAGAATTAGCAGTATTCAAGATCCAGGTAAAATAATGTGAAACTGCATGGTTCTCCTATTTTATGTTTAAAACACTTAGCTGTTGCCAGAGTCCTGATTCTGATAACTCACAGTAGTTTGACTGCCTTGATGTGCTGGTGGATGGCAAGCCCCCTCCCATTGGAGATATTCAGTTAGAGCTGGAGAACTCTCCTAGTGAGGATTTTGTAGATGGGATTCACGAACCAGATGAGAGTGAGAATAGATGTTAGATAAGATCTCTTTGGTGTGATATGCATTTCATACTGCTGGTACCCCTCCTACTGTTTCCATGAGAAGAGGGAATGGGATCTTTTTCAGTTCATGGAAAAAGATCAGCAGACTTCTGCATAAGTGAATCTCAGTATGCTCAAGTATTTGTTCATTGGGTTTTTTTTTTTCCTTTGGTTTCCTTTGTCTTCTAATTTCAACATCCAATTTTTTTGTCTTGTAATTTCAACATTCACCATTCATCAAAGTACTTTGAAGTTACTCTAGTATTTTGTTTATTCATTATCTTTCATTATTATTGTTTTGTCTTCATTCCCATTAATGCTTGTTTATTCCCACATAGCCATACTACAAATGGAAAGCCAGAGGCCCTCACTGCTGATGTCAATCACAAGTAATTATACCTGGCTGCCTGCAGTGCATGGTGATGGGGCTGTGCTTCCCCGGGTACTAACGGGCCTTGCAGCTCCGAGTACTGAACAGCTACAAGCCACACTTGGGGGAGGATAATGACTGAGCTTTTGGTGGGGTGCACTGCTTGTCTGGTGGCAGGCCTCTGAAGACACACTAACGCAGAGAATTGCTGTGCATGATGGAGCTGGGGCATGCTTTACTAAAGAATATGATAGGGGTTGGTCAGGTCTGCGGAGAATAGGTTTGTGGCAGAGCAAGAGCAGGTTATAGGCTAGCAGTATGGGATTATAGTGCCCTCCAGGGCATCCCTAGAGATCTAAATTCTGTTCTCTACACCCAGCTTTGAGAATTGTGCTTGTATGGGAAGGTATTACCTGGAGAAGGATGGCTTCTCCTCTGAAACATAGATTATTCATCTCAGGAACCCAGATTTGTAGTGAGATTCCTCAAGGCTCTTCTTTTCAGTCATCGTGTGCCATATTTGCTTTATGTATAAATAGAGTGACATAGTGCAAATTTTACTCCTTTATGCTGACAAGGAGTTTTCAGTTAGAACCAGGATATAGCTTCTTCAGCCTTGTATTTAGTATAGGTGTGAAGAAATCACCATCTTTGCATCTGAAGGGTCAGTTTGATCTTTTTTATGTACTCTAAAATGTTTAGGCTTGAGTTAGAATTGAAAGTTTTTATGCAAATGTAAAATGAAGTGGGAAATGGAAAAAACAACTAGAAAAAGAGCCTCTGGGAAGGGAAGCTTTTTAAAATATATGTGTGTGTGTGTGTGTGTGTGTGTGTGTGTGTGTGTGTATAGTGGGACTTTCTCCCACCACTGTAGAGTAGTAAACATGAATTCCATCCAGTCCTTTGCCAGTAGTGAATGTTGATGAAGGGCTATCTATCCCTAATCAAGACTGTTCTGTAAGATGGCAACTATAGATGAGGAAAAGAGCTCATTGTTTTGGTTTATTTTAGTGAATGATCAGAATGGCTCATTTTGATTTCCTAAAAACATGTTGGCTGGTATACCGTCTTCTTGATTTCTCACATCAAATTTCTTGTCATTGGGTTTCAGCAGCTATACAAAGAAAAAATGGTTCTTTATATGACTGCTTTGTAGTTTCAAATAATCTCAATGATAATGAGAGTTTGAATATCATTTGATGGCATTATTTTTTTTTTTAGTACTTAGACCTTTTTAATATCATTTGGGCCAATTAAGTGTCATTTAAAATGTCTTCCAGAACAGTCATGAGCAGCTGAAACTTTTTTCTGTAGTTCTTAGGGCCAGAGGACAAAATTGATCAGAAGTGGGGATTAGTGGAGAGAGAAGAGGCAAAATAGGAGTAGAGGAAGAAGAGATATTTTTGATGAAAAGAATAATGACATTTCCATTATTCTTTTCATCAAAAATATCTCTTCTTCCTCTACCCCTATTTTGCCTCTTCTGGAAATGTCATTGAAGTGAAAAGCATGGATACTAGCACCTAGAGGGAGCTTCCAATCTGTCAGACGCCAAAGGCTGGGGAATTGTAGTTACTCTGGTGGCTGTTTCTACCTTGAGATTTTAGGCTCAGTGGTAGTAGCTTCCATCTCCTACTTCTTCACTGTATTAAAGTCTGTCCAATCACTGATCCTGTGTGGTGTTTTTTGGCTTGAACACTTTCAAAGGACATTTTTGTGCCTTCTCTTTAGTGTACAGCAGAATACTAATCAGTGAATAAAAACAAAGGGAGCAGAAGAACTGCCTATCAGCAGTTTGTATTTTAGTGGAAAATGAAAAAATTAAATAATATTACAGAGCTAGATATAATTAAATGCCAACATGAGTAATAAAAATATATGAGCTGTGGTAGTTCAGAGAATAGGAGCTCAGTGTGGTCTAGGTGGTTGGGTAAGACCCCATAGAAAAGATTATCTTTAAAGTTGTGGTGTTATTTGGGGAGACAGAAGGAAGGGGAGTGGACCACTGAATTGGGACAAAAGCACAGTCAAAATGTGGAGAAGGAACATGGCACATTGAGGAGGTAAAGAGCAAGAAGAATAGGTCTAACTTGAGTGGAGAGTTGCACTGGGCAGTAATAGGAGAGTGAAGGTTGGGCTGGAATGAGATCATGGAGAGTCTTGCCTGCTAGGCTGTGCAGTCCTGTTTCTCTCAGTGGAGGATGCTCGGGAATGAAAGTAAAAACTCTGGCTAGGTTGGCTTATTCTACCAGTGCCTAAGGGCCTTATTTGGATCCAGTCCCATGATATCATTGCTGGAGGTGTCCTTTGTGCCAGAGTGCAGCCTCAAGCCTTCGGCACCTCTGGGGCAGTGAGGAGTCCCAGCCTGGGCTTGAGCACAGACCTTCCTAGCTTAGAGGTCAGCTCCAGTCCTTTTTCAGTGCTATCTCTCACCTCAGGTCTTCTGAAACAGTTATGATTCAGTGCCATGAGGTCAGCAGGATATTAAATTCTAGTTTGGGGGGGTCATTGTCCCCTTGACTTGGCGTACCTGCCAGAAGCCAAGAGACCAGAAAGCACTTCCAACATTGTTAGCTTTGATAGCACTTCAATATTTTAGAAACTTGGGGTCTCAAACTGGACTAAATATTAAGTGAATTTATCTAAAAGAAAATGGCGAGTTTGACTTTGTCATTGCAGTGATATTGATAGAGTCAGTCCAAGAAGTGCATGGAGGCCTCTGTTAGCCTGAAATACTCAGGCTGTGCTGCTTCTTGGGAAGTAGCCACAGAGAACTGCTTTGGAAGCAAACACGACCAGTTCTTTCCTGTTAGAGTCAGCCTGGTTTATTTGGGAAACTTGCCATTTGCCCTTTCATTCCCTTCTCTCCAGGAAAGCAGGTACTGAGAAATAGCTTAAGGCACTGGTGACATTTTTTGGAAATCAGAAGAATATTTCTAAACTGTAGGAGAGGATTTAAATATCCCAAGCATTACTCTAAGCAAAGGGCAGCTGAGTGGGACAACGGATAGAGTATCAGGCCTGGAATCAGGAAAGACTCATCTCCCTGCATTCGAATATGGCCTCACACACTTTCTAGCTGTGTGACCCTGGGCACATCACTTCACCCAGTTTGCCTCAGTTTCCTCATCAGTAAAAGGAGCTTGAGAAAGAAATGGCCAACCACCATAGGATCTCTGCCAAGAAAAAAAAGTCATGAAGAGCTGGACACGACTGAAATGACATGTGCCCTGACAGATTTTATGACCAAGATGACAACATATGAAGGCAACTTCTCATGAATCTAGCATTTTTCTATCTAGGATCTATTACTCATGTAAAATGCATTCATTGAATGCATTGTGAATGCAGGTGCTGATGTGAAATACATCAGTGAGTTACCTGTGTTGCCTCCCAGACTTCTTGGAGGTTGCAAGTTCTGTCTCTTTCTGCTCTAGTAAATAAATAAAGGGGTGGAGTTTTTATGTCGATGTTGTTCTCTTTTTTAGCTTGAAGGATGCCAATGACCTACCCATTCAGTGTGAAATCTCACCTCTCGTCTCCTACGCTGGAGAAGTAAGTTCACTAACTACACTCCCACACAGTCATCCCTTAGTTTACTTTAGTTTGTGTCCACCCCCAAAAACATTATAAGAACATAGAATTCTCAGAGTAAAGAGAATTATACCTTGACAGAAGAGAGCTGTGTTGTAGGAACAAATTTAAGAAATTACATTTGTCTTAGTTATCTCCCAATACCCCCCGCAAAGGGCTCTTTACTTTCTGTGTGAAATGGACCCCTTCGGCAGTCTAGTAAAACTGATGAATTTTTTCTCGATAATGTCTCTAAATGCATAAAATAAAATCCATAGAGTTATAAAAGAAATCAATTCTAATAAAATACATTTATCCCCAATTTTTTTGTTTAAGTTCACAGACCCCAGGTTACAGATCCCTGCAGCTGCATTCTTCTGCCATTAAAATGCTATGTCAAAATCTCAAGCATAGCTTGGTTCTAGTAAACTACAAGTCTGAAGCCTCTATCTCTCTAAACTTGTGATCTCCTTTCCCTAATCCCACAATTGAGTTTAGCGCTGGGTATTGTACACACGATATATTGGTGACAAAATTGTGGGATTAGATTGGTCACTGGGGCTAAACTTATTTTGACAATACTTTGTCCTGTCTCCCTACCCCAGATAGTGTTGTTTTAAAATAGCTTGTCTTTGGATCTATTGAAGCCTCATATCTTTAAACCTTAAAACCCATCTTGTTTAGATGCATTTCAGTTTTTTAGATCTTGTAAATGGAAAGTTTCTAGAACTCATCGGGTGCCTTGTTCTTACTATGTTTCTTGGCAGAATCCTTCAGGCAGTGTTGTAAGTCTTTGGTCTATTGCTTTCTGAGACCATCTCCTGCTAGAAATAGCCTTGTTGGGTAATGGAGATGGATGGAAAGAATGATTGTTGTTCTCTTAAATTTGGAGGCTGACTATAATATAATTATATGCTGATTGCTTCTTTTTTAGTTTTTAAGTTTGTCACATTGGGTATGTAAGCCTGTTTCTGAAACCTGTATTTCTTAGCTTCTCACTGACTTTTCGAGTTTCTGTCCATATATTAGCCCAACCAACTAATTAGCTTAGTTCATTGTTATTGAAAGTTGGCTCAGTAAGTTTCCAACTTTGTGTTTCTTTTCCTCCACCCCTAGGGCCTTGAAAGTTATGTGGCAGATCGAGAATTCCATGCCCCTCTAATCATTGATGAGAATGGTGTCCATGAGCTGGTGAAGAATGGCATCTGAGCTACTTGGCGGTGCCCTATGTCCATTTGTAATGGGACAACTGAGAGTGAGTGTAAAGGACAATCACAGAAAGCTGAAGTTTGAGAATTCATCGGGTTAACTGTTTTGCTTGCTGCGTCTACTGCCAATTCCCTGGTGAACTCAGTGGCCAGACTGAAAACAGCAATGTCCTTTTGGATTTTGGTTCATTGAAGTTCTTATTTATATTTTTTTTTATTGTACATTTTCTTCCCAGACATGGAAAACATTGGCTCTACAATGAAATTTCTTCTACCTTAAACACCCATCAAAGGTGTTTCTTGATGTCTTACTCAGAATTGAGGAACATTTATTTTTGAAGCTGTATATAGTAATAAACCATTGTACATGAATTGTTTATGTGGTACTAAGTTTGAATTTTATTTTCTCAAACATTACTTTTTATTAAAAAAAAAAAAAAACTAGACCATAAAATATACTCTTCTTATTACTATTGGGTTTTGGATCTTGCAGAAATTATAGTCTTGGAAAAGCACATTAAATCTCAAACCTCATTATTACCTGGCTCATATAACAAGAGAATATGAAACCTAGAACTTTTATGAACTACCATGGGATAATGTGTGGAGAGAAAAAAGATTCTTCTAGGAAAAGCCTGTAAAATCATTGAGTAGCAGACTCAGGATTTATTCCTTTTATATCTTCAGTGTTACTTTTTTTTGAGGGGGGATTTATTTTTTTTAAATAATAGCTTTTTATTTTCAAAATACATACAAAGATACTTTTCAACATCTACTCTTGCAAAAACCCTGTGTTCCAAGTTTTTAATCCCTTCTCCCATGCCCCTCCATTAGACAGCAAGCAACCCAATATGTTTAAAAAAATACATATTTCCACATTTATCATGTTGCACAAGATAAATCAGATCGAAAAGAAAAAAAGCAAGCAAACCAATAAAAAATAGGAAAATACTATGTTGTGATCCACTTTCAGTCCCCACAGCATTCTCTCTGCATCATAAGTCTATGAATTGAAAAGAGCCACGTCCATCAAAGTTGATCATCACATAATCTTGTTTTTGCTTGTTTTGCTTGTACAATTTTCTCTTGGTTCTATTCACTTCACTTAGCATAGTTCATGTAAGTCTCTCTCCAGGCCTTTCTGAAATCATCCTGCTGATCCTTTCCATAACATTCATACACCATAACTTATTCAGCCATTTGCCAACTAATGGGCATCCACTCAGTTTCCAGTTCCTTGTCACTACAAAAGAGGCTACTACCAATATTTTTGTACAAGTGGGCCCATTTCCCTTTTTATCATTGGATAAAATTCTTTATGTTAAATTTCATTTTATTTTCAGATCTACATTCTCTCCCTCTGACTTCCCCCTGCTCATACTCCAATTGAGAAAGCATGAAAAAAAAAATCTCTCTTACAAACTTGCAAAATCAAGTAACACAAATTCTTGCACTGACCATAATTCACTCCAAAGTTTGTCATCTGTTAGAAGTTAAGTAACATATTTCACCTTGAGCCCTCTGGCCCTGTCATTGGTTGCTCATTGTGTCGATCAGAATACCTAAGTCTTTCAAAGTCACTCTAAAAACAAAAAATATTGCTGTAATTATATAAATTGTCCTCTCAGTCTGCTTACCTCACTCTGCATAATTTTCTATAAGGCTTCCCTTGCTTCTCTGAAATCATTCCTTTTATCATTTCCTGCAGCATAGTACTATTCTCTGATGTATATATGCATGTGTGTGTATATGTATTTCTATATATCTCAATCCATATCCCAATTTGCTCAGCCATTCCCCACTTGATGAGCTCTCCACTGGTTTCCAATTCTTTACTACCACAAAGAACAATACACAAATATTCTTGTACATATGGGTTCTTCTCTTATCTGTTTGGGTGATTGGACTAGTAATAATATGATGTTGCTGGGCCAAAAGGTATATGTAGCTTTGGAGGCATAATTTTAAGTTGCTTTTCAGAATTTTACAACTCTACCAACAGTGAATTAATCTACCTGTTTGCCCACAGCTCCTCCGACATTTGTTATTTTCTCTTGTTTGTCATCTGTGTCACTCTGATGTTTTCCCATTCTGTATATTGATAGATTTATAAAATGTTGATGCTGGAAGGAACCTTAAGAGATTATTTAAATCAGGCCTCATTTTTACAAGTAATGAACCAGACTTAGAGATGAAGTGACTTGATCATAAAGAGTTAGTCTACACTAGGATTTGGGTTAAGGAATTAATTGAGCTCAGATGGTTCTTTGGACTTCTGTGACACTGTCTTGCCAAATTTTATCCTAGTTGTCTCCAGTGAATTAAAAAGTTTAACCAGTAATTCTCTATATGCTCCAAGAGGATTTTCTAGATTGTCCATTGACTGGTATGAAATACAACTTGCATATATATTTTTTTCCTTTTTGGAGACAATTTGGATTAAGTGGCTTGCCCAGAGTGCTACTAAGTGTCTGAGGCTGGATTTGAATTCATGTCCTCTTGACTCCAGGGCCAATGCTCTATTCACTGCACTCTTCAGCTGCCCCAACGTGCCTGAGTTTTTTAGTCTTTTTTTTTTTTCCACATAAAATTTGAATTAAAAAAAATCCACAAAAATTGCTATATGACTTATATGCATGTGAAAGTTAAAAATTTATTTTTGTGCATTCATTAAAGGCTAACCATGTGTCATTCTCTGGGCTAGGAGCTAGAGAAACAAAGTCAGAACTGAAGTGTGGCTCTCTCTGAAGTCATTTGTAGTCCATCATGAGAAGTGACAACTTCTTTGTGGGGGGTAGTTGAGTGAACATTGAACTTAGATACTTCAGTTCAAATCTGGACTGCTAGATCCTTATGAGATCATAAGAATGTATCTTAGCCAATTTATTTCTGTTAATAAGAGGATAATTCAATGCTTCTCCAATGCTTACGATAGTTGCATTAGATAATGCTTGTAAAACACTCAACCTGAAGGTGCTGAATAAATATAAACTGATTTTATTGAAGTGTCTTAGGACCTTTTCAGGCTCGGCACCAGAGATTTTATTTCCATCCTTTGGTCCTGTGGGATCTAATAGGTTTTAACAGACTACTAAATTATAGCCATTGATCTCATTTCCATTAGGGATAATGGTCTTTTTTGGGGAGATCTCTCATACACATTTCTTTTTATCTTCTCTTTCATTACTCTTTATAGGTTTCAGGAGATTCTTTAAAAAGAAAAATTAGGTTTCTCATATGAAGGCATCACATTTGTATCTATGTGGGTGGGGTGTTGTGGGGGAAGACCAAGTGGTCCTGGGGACCTAGAGAGCAGATCAGATTGAATGTGAGGTAATCTAATGGAATGAATCAATTTCTATTGAGGAACCTCATCCATCTGGGCGGTACCTTAGATCAGAGGTGTCAGACTCACAGGTCTGGCAAGCAACCATGCAAAAACAGATTAAAAAGCAATTGGGGGGTGTTTAACAAAATAAAAATACAACACAGCTAAAGTTAATTTGTGGTTTTAAAAGTCAATGTACAGCCTTTGTGGGTCCATGCCTATTTGAATTTGATGCTATTGGCTCAGAGGAATTCTAGTTCATTCCTCTCACTTTACCAGTGAGAACTGAGATCACCTCAATAATAAATAGCAGAGTGAGAATTTGAACCTGTGGCTTCTGGGTCCTAATTCAGTCCCCTCCACTATCCCACTGCCTTCTAAGACCTGTAATCTATACTTAGCTCTTTCCCAATTTTTTACAAAGTCCCTGCTAAGAGAATGATAATTATTTCCATGGAAGATCATCTTATTGGAAGCAAGCAGAAAAAATGAGAGTCTTATTTAAAAGTGATGTGACTTACAGAAAAGCAATAACCTCCCTTTCACAGAATCTGAGTTGGAAGAGACTTTTTGTTGTTGAGTCACTTCAGTCCTGTCCAACTCTTTCCAACTTAAGGCAACATATGTATTTATGCAATATAGCTTTTAAAAATAATTCAATAGTATTTTCTTGATACATGTAAAGATAGTTTTCAATATTCACTTTTGTAAGACTTGGAATTCCAAATTTTTCTCCCTCCTTCCTTTATTTCCTCCATTCCCAAGACAGCAAGCAATCTGATGTATGTTAAATATGGGAAATTATTTTAAACATGTTTTTATATTTGTTATGTGCAAGAAAAATCAGATTGAAAGGGAAAAACATGAGAAAGGAAAAAAAAAGCAAACAATAAAAGGTGAAAATAGTAGGTTTCTATCCACACTTAGTCTCCATAGTTCTGTCTCTGGATGCAGAGGGCATTTTGGGATACCAAATCTCCTAAAGGTTTAAGATGCAGAATCTGAGAGTAAAACTGAGATTTTTTGCATGACTTCTTCAGATATTCTCTTCTCTCCCTTCACTCCCATTATCCCAATCTTTTTCCAGTTGGTAGATTATATTTGTATTATATACAGTACATCCTTTTCACTCATTGTGGATTTATTCTGTGTTGTAAACTACTGGGCCCCAAATATTCTTCTGGAACAGGAAGTAGAAAAACTTCAGGTCTGGGACATGTTCCACTCTATGCCACAATCTAGTATGAGGAATGAACGAGGCAGTTTGCTTGATCCCCAACCTTCTTAGCTATAAAACGAGACTAATGAAATTGTATTACCTACCTCCTGAGCTGTTCTTCCTGCACTAAGAACTCTATATGGTAGTTCACACAAAGATAATTATAAGGTTTGCAAAGCACTTTGCTCATAACCCTGAAGAGTCTAGTCATAGGAGAGGAAGCAATGGCATGAAGGTGGTTGAACAGGAGTAGGCAATGGGGAAGATCTGATTTGGACTAACGATGGGGAGTTCCCAGGAAAGGAGCTAAAGTGGTTGAGGAGAAAGAAAACTGGCAAGAAGATGGTGGGAGATCAGAATTCATGATTATCATCCCAAATGCTGATTGATTCACCTTATTCCTTTCTGTATCTCTGTTGAATAAAATGTATTTCTATACCCAACTCTGTGTTTGTGTGTACATGTATGTATTTTATCCTTTTGTGTCTAGTTCAGATGAAAGTGAAATTTAAGTGTCAGCCACTTCTCCCCTCCTTCTCATTGCTATAAAGACTTCTACTTGGACACCCTTGTTAGGAGAAATTTTACCTAATCTTTCTTGCTCTTTCCTCTCCAAATGTTTTTCTCTTCTCCTGTTCCTTTCTTCTTTTAAGACTATCAAGACATAACAGAACTACTCCTAGACCTTCTAATTTGATTCCTATGAATCCTGATGATAATATGGTTCAGAGAGGACACATGCATCTTTTCCCCATATTAGAATAGTAATAGAACTTGCTTTTAGAGAATACCCATCTTGGGACACTAATCCATCATTGGTGAAATGATCCAGCCATTCTGGAGAGCAATTTGGAACAATGCCCAAAGGGCTCTTACTGGTTCTGGATCCTAAAGAGATCAAAAACGAGGGCAAAGGATCCACATGTGCAAAAGTGTTTATTGAAGCTCTTTTGTAGTGGAAAGGAATTAGAAATTGCATAGATGCCCATCAATTGGGGAAAGGCTGGATAAGCTGTAATATTTGAATATAATGGAATATTATTGTTCTGTAAGAAATGAGCAAACAGATTTCGGAAAAGTCTGGAAAGACTTACATGAACTGATGCTGAGGGAAATGAGCAAAACCAGGAGAACATTGTATACAGTAATAGAAAGATTGTGTGATGATCAACTATAATGGACTTGGCTTTTTTAAACAATACAGTGAACCAAGAGAATTCCAATAGACTTGGGATGTAAAATGCTGTCTACTTCCAGAAAAATAACTCTGGAGACTGGATATGGAGTGAAACATGCTATTTTCTCTTTTTGTTGTTTTTATTTCTTTCTTTTGGTTTTTCCTTTTTGTTCTGATTTTTCTTCCACAACATGGCTAATATAGAAATATGTTTAAAATGATTGTACATGTATAACCTATATCAGATTATTTTCTGTCTTGGGAAGGGGGAGGTAAAGGAGAGGAAAAGTACGAAACTCAAAATCTTACAAAAATGAATGTTGAAAAATATCTTTACATGTAATTGGCAAAAAAACTATTATGTGAAAAAAAGAATGCCCATCCCTTGTCTGGGCACATATGTATTCCCTAAGATGGAGTTATGTGGTGTTTTTCTTTTTCTAAAATATGATTGTTCTCTGTTTCAAGTTCTGGCCCATAACATCTCCTTGTAGGATCAGATCAATCATACTGAACCATGATAAATTAGATATTTATTGTCTCTATCAATTCTAATGACTTAACACTTCATAAGGATTCCAACAGAGTTACTCAGCATCGTGGATGGAGGTAGTCTCCTTTGATTGACTGAGTAACTAAAGGGTTGTATCTTTAAAATCATGAGCCTGAAACAGTCTCTTTCTGTCTTGTGTTCTTTCCCATGAGCTGCTTTCTTTTGTATCCAGAAGGTGAAAATAACAGTTACCCAACATTATTGGGGGGGGCATGAATTGAAATGGTAAGAGAGATAGGACTTCCATCTCCTGTATCTTATTTTGGCTCCAAGAAATGGGTCTAGAGGTATTTGTTTTTTGTTCTGTTTCATTTGTCTGCAGTTTCAAGGGCCAACAGAGCTATGGGGATCTTAGAGCTAGGGATGGTGTACTTAGCCAATTAGCTAGAAGCCAGAGTGCCTGGAACTCAAGTCTGGGTAGGGAGGTTAATTTGGAACTGGGACTGGGTTTTATAGAAACTGAGCTAAGTTGTGAATTTTATCTCTTGTCTTCTTCAGGGTGTTATAGAAGGGGAGGAAGAATTATAATTCCCATATTCTGGGGGAATAAATTTATTATTTGTGATTATATCTTGAGTAAATATTTCCTTGAGAAATCCAATCTGTTAATGACTAAATGGAACTGAGGTTGCAGAGGACTACCCCCTATCTTACACCTCCCACTTTTGAGAAAACAAGATCCATTCTAGTGGAACTAATTGCAGAAAGACTATACAAATCCCAAACCCTTTAAGGGTACCTAGGGAAAGGATAAAATATTACTTACAGGACTCAGGCAGTGGGTGCCAAGATTGACAGTGTTACATTAATAAATGCTTGTTGACTAACTGGCATAAGATCCCAAATTATCTGTGCTTATATATGGCTGCCCTGGAGGTCTCAGCTTGTATCTTTGTTCTTTTTGCTCCTCTCAGTACATTAGAATTCAGTTTTCTGAAGCAATTGCAAACATCCTTGTTGTCAGTTCACCCCTAACCTTTGGGATCCTAGACTGGCCAGAGGGTTACTTTGGATCACTGACACTAGAGGAAGCCAGGAAGCAAAAAAAGGAAAAAGAAAAAAGAGGGGAAAAAAGAAAGAAAAAAAGAGAAGGAAAAGAAAAAAAATACAGTTTGAGATGGAATTTGTGGGTACCTCTAAGTGAAAGTGAATGTGTTCTGGAGTAATGAGTATAAAATGTGTAACTCAAGCAGACCTTATTACTTGATTTAAACTTTTTTATTTTATTAACACATGCAGTATAAGTTAGTTCCTGTGAGTCAGATACATGTCATTAGTTTGAGGCTTGTCTTAGGTTGGCTATGCTTATTGGAGAGTAATCATTTCTGTCCCAGATAGGTTCGGTGCTGTTCAGCAGAGGGCAGCAGATCCACATTGCTTGGGAAAAGCTCTTCAGAAACAATCCAAAAGTAATGTGTCAAATTGCTATGGAGCTGGAAAGAGACCTTAGGGCTATCTAGCCCAAACTGGGTTCTCTCTAACCCCCATTTTCTGGAACTGGGCTTGTGTTTTTATTGATACAGGAAACCCCCTTTTTCAAAGTGATTTGCCCCAATTTGGAGAAGTCCCAAGACAGTGGGAGTCTGCTACCTTGCTCTCTTCCTTTCTCACAACTTTCCTTTGAAAGAGGAAGAATCTTGAGGACCGTAAAAGGGAACAGATTTGGCCTAAGGTAAATAGGTAATTAGTGTAGGACCCGGTGTAGTACTCAAATTTTTTGTTTTCTAATCCAGCTAAGTTTCCATCTTAACTTTTTCTGGTTTAGGGGCTTGGGAAAGAAGCAAGAACTCAAAATACCTTTTTCTTTAGTGGGAAGGGAAGGATCTCAATTTAGGAAAGCTTCCTGCTTTAGTTTCTGCTAAAGTTTGTAAACCAGGCTAGGTAAACTCCTAATATAGCAAGGAGCATTTTGGTCAGAGCATCCTGGAGCCATTGTTCCATTCAGCCCTCCTGAAGAGTCTGTATATGTGGGGGAAGATTTGTAACCCCTTAGACTTTCTTTCTTTTTTTTTAATTTAAATTTTTTTTTTAAAAAATAGCCTTTTATTTACAAGTTATCTATATGGGTAATTTTGCAGCATTGACAATTGCCAAACCTTTTGTTCCAATTTTTCCCTTCTTTCCCCCAACCCCTTCCCCTAGATGGCAGGATGACCAGTAGCTATTAAATATATTAACGTATAAATTAGATACACAATAAGTATACATGACCAAACTGTTATTTTGTACAAAAAGAATCGGACTCTGAAATATTGTACAATTAGCCTGTGAAGGAAATCCAAAATGCAGGCAGGCAAAAATAGAGGGACTGGGAATTCTATGTAATGGTTTATAGTCATCTCCCAAAGTTCTTTTGCTGGATGTAGCTGGTTCAGTTCATTACTGCTCCATTGGAACTGATTTGGCTCATCTCATTGTTGAAGATGGCCACGTCCATTAGAATTGATCCTCATATAGTATTGTTGTTGAAGTATATAATGATCTCCTGGTTCTGCTCGTTTCATTCAGCATCAGTTCGTATAAGTCTCTCCAAGCCTTTCTGAAATCATCCTGTTGGTCATTTCTTACCAAACAATAATGTTCCATAATATTCATATACCACAATTTATCCAGCCATTCTCCAATTGATGGGCATCTACTCAATTTCCAGTTTCTGGCCACTAACCCCATAGACTTTCAAACATATGCCCAATTGCTCTCTAGGGCAATCCTAATAAGTCTCCTTAAATTTGTGATTTTGTCATGTTTTAAAAGGATTAGAGAATGTTAGAGCTAGAAAATACCTTAAAGCTCTTTTAGTCCTATTCTTTCATTTGACAGCTAAGTAAATATCTTCTCAGAGAAAACAAAAGACAAAATTATAATTTGAACCCAGATTCTCTTACTCAAAAATCCAATGTTTTCCTCCTATGACACATATTTGCAGAAAGAGTCCAAACCAATTCTTCCCCCCCTTAAATATGTTTTGCTATATTTGCTATAGAAATGAAAATAAATTAAAAATAAAAGTGGGGAAAATGAGCAATTTTGAAATAATTTATTTTTAATTTTCTTAGTAATCACAAGAAGGTACTTTTAAAAATTTTGTTTAATTAATATTTTATGATGGTTCCTAATGAAATAGCAGGGCAAAATGTGAAATTTAACCTAACTTCAAGGTTGTAATATGCTGCCACATGAATAAAATCAAGCTGACCGCTAATTTTTTCCTGTTGACTTGGAAGAAAATGGTGAGGAGAAGGTAGGTGTCTGAGACGATGAGCTTGGCTGAGTTAGCAGGGGCAATTACGGCAAAACTTGTCTAATTTAGATTCTGGGAAACCATTCTTCCATGGTCCTGGTGCTTGTCCTAGTCATCATAATGTGTCAGTTTTCCCTGACAGTGGAAGCCTTCACATGATGATGGCTACAAAAGAGATCAAGGGAAAGAAAACGTCCCTCTGAAATGACTGAAGTAGCTCTTCTTCCTCATTTCACTCTAGCTACTCTAGCATTTTAACTTAAACCTCAAAAGATTTAAAGTCCCAACAGATATTTGCCTTTTGACAACTCTATGGACAACAGTTATTTGAGGACAGTCTTAGCTGCTGGAGGCTGAAACTACTTGTTCATCCAACTCTACCTGGAATAGAGCTTCTTTACCTGAAGCTCCTGGATGGATTTTAGGGGATCTTTGAACTTGGATGGGGGAAAAAATCCATCTTTATTGTTATTTATATTTAAATTAAATTTAGCAATGTCCTTGTATTTAAGTTTTTTTTTTTTTTGCCCTGAGGCAAAAAAGTTTAAGTGACTTGTCCAGGGTCACACAGCTAGGAAGTGTCAAGTGTCTAAGGCCAGATTTGAACTCAGGTCTTCCTGACTTCAGAGTTGGTGCTCTATTCACAAGCCTATTTGTGGTTTTCTTGGCAAAGATACCAGAATGGCTTGTTATTTCTTTCTTCAGGTTATTTTACAGATGAGGAAACTGAGGCAAACAAGGTTAAAAGTGACATGCCTAGGGTCACGCTGATAATAAGTGTCTGAGGTTGGATTTGAACTTATGAGAATGAATGTTCCTCACTCTAAACCCAGTGCTTTATCCACTGTACCACCTAGCAGCCCATTTTCTTTAGACAATGGCCCAATATGATAGAATAGCCGCTGAAGCCAACACAATGTTGGGTACCTCCAGAAAGGGTATTGAAAACAAAACAGTAAATGTTGTGACACCCTTCTGCAAAACTTTGTCTTGGGCAATTCGATTTTTTTTTTTTTGCCTAAAAACCTAAATTGGCAAGATATGACAGTTGAAGATGGGGCAGAGAGAGGTGACTTGGGAGACAAAGTGATGTAATAACAAGAACCCTGAGTCAGTTGGATGTTTAGGATTCAAATCTCAGGTCTGATACTTAATATCAACAAAATCATTTAACCTAGAAGTATATCTCAGTTTTCTTCTCTGTAAAATGAATGCCTCAGACTAGAGAACCTCTAAAATCACGTTCAACTCAATGTTTATGATTCAATGACTATAAAAATAGTGTATAGAATAAGACAGCAATAAGCATTTACTAAAGGCATTGTGCTAAGCATTGTGGTACTGGGCTAATAAAAAGTAATACTTTCCTGAAAATAGTTACAAACATTTGGACTTGTTATGATGAAGATTAACGTAGATTTAAAAAAAAGTTAGTCCACAGCAACTGGTTCAGTGTATAGAATGCTAGACCTAGAGTCTTTCCTGTTTAAATTCAAATTCTGTTTCAGACACTTACTAGCCATATGATCCTGGACAAGTCACATAACCTCTGCTTAGTTTCCTTACATGTAAAACAGGGGTAATAATAGCATCTGCCTCCCAGGGTTGTTATGAGGATAAATGACATAATGTTTAGCAAATGTTAGCTATTATTATTATTGTCAGGATTTTGATGAAAAAAAGATAATATGTATAAAGAATATAGTGAATGTTAAAGTATGATATGGATACCAGCTGTTGTTATTATTAGTGAAAGAGAGACCTTTTAGTATATAATGCTATAGTTCTGACTCGAAAGAGCCCTTTGCACTTAATGCATGGGAGGAGACAAATGTTCCTTGCACCAAATGTTCCTTGAATCTGAAGCATGGTAAAATTCTGGTCTAATTGAAATATAGATCTAATCCCTTTGCATCAATTGTTTTTTTTTTTTTTTTTGAATGGTGCTGATATGAATCAATTAACAATCTGTTTAGAACATGGAAGAATTAAGAACATAGAAGGAAATATTAGGAGAAATTAAGATGTCCTCTTATACCCATCCTTAATTTATTTAGAGCTTGACATGACCTAAGTTCATCTAATCCAACCTCCTAATTTTACAGAGAAGGAAATTGAGGACCAAGAAAGCTGAGTAATTTGTAAAAAAAAGTCACATAGTGTATTATTGAATGAATTATGATTTGTATGATTAAGTATCTTTGGTTAATCAGCCTTTGATCTGCCTAGCATAGAAATATCTCCCTCCATGTCCTAGACAGATGCATTTGTTTATATATAGTATGGTAGTTCAAAGGTGGTAAGTTGACAGTTGTATAAGTAAAGCTAATTTCATTTCCTGGATCAGAGATTTGAAGATCTGGTCTACTACCAATGGAGGAAGAATGGTCTAATGGACACACTTTGGATCTCGATTTGAGTCTCAGCTCTGGTATTATCTCTGCTTCTCAGTTTCCCCATCTGTAAAATAAGCATAATAATACATTTACTACTGACTTCATTGGATCAGTTTGAGAGCCAAACAAGTTAATGTTCATAAAACACTTTGTAAATTAAAAAAAATGCTATAGAAAATTTTCTATAGCATGCTAGAATTAATAAACTTCTTCTATAGCTTCCTGTCTTTCTTGGACCATCTATAGGAGATCTAGTCTACTCCTGAGTCAGAGAATTTCTCTTTGGGCAGTTAAAATGATACCACTAGCTCTAAGACCCTTCCGCACCCTTGCTTCAGAAGTCTATCTATGCCTTTAGGGCTGGAGGAGCTGCTATAAAATCTTTGGCACATTATAGAAACAACTGTCTGGACCAGGGGCAGTAATTGCTTTCTTTTATCTCAGGACTAGTTTCTTCATTGCCCCTTTAATCTTATGGAAATTAACTGAGTAAAGGCAGAAGCAACCCCCCCCCCCCCCATGTGATAGCATAGAACATCAGAGCTGGAAATACATGTGAGAGTGAAATGGTCGATAAATATTTATTAGACTCCCACTGCATGTTGGGCACTGTGCTAAGTGCTGGACATGCAAAGGAAGGGAGAAATCATTTCATATAATCATAACTGGAAGGGACCTTAGAGGTCATTTGATCCATCCACCACATTTTGCAGACAAGGAAACAAACCCAAAGAGGTGAAATTATTTCTCCCAAGTTACAAGACCACTTAGTGGCAGAGTTGAATAACTATTTCTCCCCCAACCCTATAATTATCCAGTGTAGACAACTTTAACTGGCTCCACTGTCCTACACACTCTTGAAGCTGCTTATCTAAATAAACCTCCCCAAGTGTTTGCCAGATGAATGGAGAGACCCAATTCTGGCTTACTTTCCTGCTGGGATGGATGGGATTCAGTCTGGCAGCCCTGGCATGGAGCCTGAAGCTGCTGGGCAAAGGACAGTCAAATGACCAATCTCTCTCCCTCTCAGTATTGGACTGGAGTTGTTGCTATGCTGAGTCAAAACAAAAAGGAGGGAGCGGAAGGCGGTGACTTAGAGGAGGAAATAAAATGAACTGTTGGTCTGGCTGCTGCCCTCTGAGTAAGATGCCAGGTTGAGCCCACTGACTCATCCGTGCTATGGCTCCTGACAGCAGCCTGTACTGCCACTGATGTTCCGAATGCAGGTGATCACTTTAAAAGGACTGAAGGCTGATGTGGATGAGGACATTGCTAAGCCACACCAGCAAGACCATGGGCTGAGGCTCCTGCTGGAGCTTTTCTTGGTTAGCTCTGCTGAGCATTGACATATGGGATAGGGAAGGACTGCAGGGACTGATTAGTTCCATCTTTGTCTCAAAAGGAATCCCATCTACTATAAATCTAAGCTTTATGTGAAGATCTCTAATAATGGGAGAGGGAGAAAAAGAAGGGAGAGGTTGAAAGAGAGAGAAGAGGGAGAAAGGAAAGGAGAGAAAGGAGAAAAGATAGGAAGATAGGAGAATGAGGAAAAAAGGAGAGAGAAAAGAAGAGAGGACAGGAGAAAAGGAGGAGATAAAGCAGACAAGAGGGAGATGAAGGGGGAAAAGGAGAAAGGAATGGGATGAGAGGGAAGAGAGAAGAAAGAGAGGAGAAAGTGAGAGAGGATAGGGAGAAGGACAGAGGGAGAGAAAGAGAAGAAAAGAGGATGGAGAGAAGAAGAGGGGAGAGGGAAAAGAGAGAGAAAAGAAGGAAGAGAAAGAAGAATAAAGGGATGGAAAGAGAAAGAGGGAAAAGGTAGAAGAATAGCGGGAGGCAGGGGGAAGAGGGAGAAAGATAGGGAGAAAAGGAGGGAAAAAGGGGAGAGGGAATGACTAATTGAATAAAAGATCAACCAAAGCATTATCAAGGTCAAATGCAAATTGACTAATGTCATTCTACCCCTTAATACAATACATAAGACTTAGAAAATGTATTGATTTCCAATGTGAATTTAGCTTTGTCTGAATATCATTAGTGGCACCCTTACAATTTGTAATTTGTCTGATAGGGTTAAAGGCACGCAGATATTCTAATACTTTATTGTTGGATTCCTACAAGTATTTTGGAGAATATGATAATTTGCAAAATTTCTTGTCTTCTCAATATTGGTGCTTCTATCTACCATTGCTCTCTGATTGGAGAATAGAGCTATGAACTCCCAAACCTCCAATTATGGAAGGGATTGAGGACAGCCATTGACTAATTTCCTACCCATTGCCTTTCTTTTGCCCTTCTTTGATTTCTTCAGTGTGCCCTTCCTCAAGGTGCCTTCTTTGTTCCCCTATTTTTTCATTTTCTTTTGTATGTTGTCTTTCCCCATTCGATTGTGAGAGCTTTCTTATCTATATTTCCCAAAGCTTGGAAGAGTACCCGGCATATAGTAGGTGCTTAATAAATGCTTATTGGCTGGTTTTTGTACCATAAATTCTTTCTATTAGAACTCTATCTTCAAAAAACATTTTTTTAAAAAGGGGGAAAAAAACCCCAGTGATCTGCACAAAAATATTATGAGCTTTGCCTGATTTCAACTCTAAAGAACAAGCTGCCCCTCCCTGGATAAGCTCATCATTTCTAATCTCATCTTTTGTTGCTGACTCACTTCATCCTGACCCATTCTGACTCTTTGTGACCCCATCTGGGGTTTTCATGGCAAAGATACTAGAATAGTTTGTCATTTCCTTCTCCAGCTTTAATCTCATCACCTTGCTGTTAACTCCAATTTTGGCTACCCCTCCCTCAGGCTCCTCTCTCTTTCTATATAAAAGGCAGAAATTGTATTTCCAGCTCCCCCCACTTTGTATCTACAACTCTTCCTGGTTTTAATCCATGTAACCTGATACTCTCTGGGGTCTCTCCCCTCCCCTCTCTTTCTCCAGCTTCATGTTGTATGCCATCTTCCTCCATTAGGTTACAAGTTTCTTGAGAGCAGAGATTATTTTTTTCTTATTTGTATCTCTAGAACTTAGAACTGTGTCTGACATACAGTAGGTACTTAGTAAATGTTTATTGACTCGAATAATAGATATCATGCATATGACATAATATATGTACATGTGTATACATGTATGAAAACAACTAATTTGAGCCACACAATGAGGTAGGTACTGTTATTGCTTCCATTTTACAGATGAGATTATTAAGGCTGAGAAAGGCTGAGTCACTTGCCTGGGCTCGCACAGCTAGTAAGTGATTGAGTCAAAATTCAGATTCAGATATTCCTGATTCCATCCCCCAGCCCTCTGTTCACTATATAGTGTACCTGCCCATGTCTAAATATTAGAAAATAATTGAATAATTTCATTCTATAAGTTATATTTATTATAATATAATTTTATTCTTATAATTCTATAAGAAATTAGGAATTTCAAGAAGTAAAAAGGAAGAGGGGAAGCTTTATAAGTGTAAGGGACAATCTTTGAGAGCAGGGACTATCTTTAGTTTTTCTTTGACTACAATGCCTGGCACTTAGTATGCACTTAATAAAAATTTATTGACTCACTGAGAGAGAGGGTACAGTGTGAGGAACAGCAAGAAAGCCAAGTCTGGCTGGATTGTGGTATGTATGAAAGGGAGTAATGTGTAATAAGATTGGAGAGTTAAATTGGAACCAACTTATGGAAGGATTTAAATGCAAAGCAGAAGAGTTTAAATTTAATCTAGAATAATAGGAAACCACTGGATTTTATTAAGTAGAACTGTAATATCATCAGATTTGAACCTTAGGAAAATTACCTTGGTGATTACATAGGGGGGGAATTGGAATGGGGAGAGGATGGAGGCAGGAGAGACCAATTGGGAAGCTATTGCAGTAGATGAATCAAGGGGCAGCTATGTGATGTACTAGATAGAAAATCAGTCCTGAAGTCAGGAGGACCTGGGTTCAAATCTGGTCTCAGACACTTAACACTTCTAAGAAATGTGATCCTAGGCAAGTCACTTAACCACAAGTGCCTCAAAAAAAAAAAAAAAAAAAAAAAAAAAAGTCAAAAGTCAAAAAGGTGATTAGGGAGGATAATGACTCTGAATGGACAGATGAGGAGTTATGTGAAAGATATTGTGGAGATAGAAAGTTTGACTACCAACTGAATATGTGTGGTGAGTCAAAAGATGATTAATGAAGTTTCTAACCTAGGATGGTGGTACCTTGAACAGTTATAGGAAAGAGTGGAAATGGATTTTGGGTAAACACAACAGATCTCCAGTGGCTAAAAAGCAAATCCTTCTCTCTAACTCTACTGCTTCCTTTCTCAGACACCTTGTCTCTCTTCCTGCTCCCTACATCAATGTCCCATTCCATATCTGTCCACTTCTTCCACAGTGTCCCTGGAAACTAATGATAATGAACACACTTTATTTTAGATCACACCACTGCAAGGTCCTTTCATCTTTTGGTTTTCCCTGAGACCACACTTCCTTTCAATGACAACACATCCTTGGGTTCCCTTTCCAATTATAATTGTACCTTCTTTCATACCTTTGGTCTCATTAGTCCTGATGGAGAATGCTCCACATTGCTACTTCCAAACTCTCCCTTTATCCTATCATTCAGAAACCCTTTCTCATTTGAACTTTACTCTATCCAAATTTAATATTGTTATGATTATTTCCTGATGACCCTTCAAAACCTTCTCCTTCCCTTCTCAATGAGTTCAGAGGTTGGCTCAGTAGCTCTGACCACCCTTATATTAGTGAAATTCAATATACATGCTAATGTTCCCTTAGATACCCTAACCTCCCAGTTCCACAATCTGCTCACCTCCCATGACCTATCACTCTTATTTCATTCTGCTTTAGTTATACTTCAGGAGGTTACACCCTTGCACTTGTCACCACTCACAAACCCACAGATATTCCCCTTTCATGATCAATAACTCAGAAATTCCTTTTTCTGATCATAGCCTCCTATCATTCTCTCTCTTTATTCTACTCCTAAAATTATTCTTAGTTCTTATTGTGACTCTAATTCTTTCACCTTTCAGCATTTTACCAGGGCATTTTCTGGTTCTGTTCTGTTTATGTTATACTCCTTTTCCAATCTCGACCTGGGGTCAGGTAATAAGATTCATATGGATGTATTGTATTTAAGATTCCATGAGAAAAATGGGTGGAGATGCCCACTAAATACTTGGTGATGCAAGCAAAAAGTAGGTATATAGACCTGGAAGTATCAACATATAGAGGAATTCATTGGAGTTGAGAGGAAAAGAGGGAGACAGAAAGACAGACAGATAGGAAAGGATAGGAGCCAGGTCAGAGAATTGGGAAATGTGGTAATAATAGCTAGGATTTATTATAGTGCTTTAAGATTTGCAAAGTGTTTTATATATGCAACTAACTGCCTCAGTGGATAAAGCACTGTGCCTGGAGTCAGGAAAATCTGAGTTCAAATGCAGTCTCAGGTACTTACTAATTGGGTAAATTACCTAACCTCTGTTTGCTTTAATCTGATGGAAAAGGAAGTAGCAAACAAGTCCAGGATCTTTGCCAAGAAAATCCCAAGAATAGTATTGGTCTGCTATGATCCATGGGATCACAAAGAATTGAACATGACTGAATTACTGAACAAAAAATATCAAACTAAGTATATACAGATAGAGATAAGAACAGGAGATATCTGTGACAGAACCTATAATTTCACTGGTGTATGGGAATGGAAGATTTCACTGTGTAGGGGAATCTCTGGGTAAGGAATCTCTGTCCAAGACTGCCATCAATTTCTTTTTAATCTTAGCTTCCTATAGCATTTGGAGCTAAAGTGATTGTTCAGGGTCCCACAGTCAACATGTGTCAAAGGGAAACCAGATCATATTAAGTTCAAAACTCCACTTCCCCTCCATCCCATGCTGCCTCTATAAGGATAGATAGAACATATACAAAATAAATACAGGGCAATTTTGAGATTATGGGTACTTGGAAGCTAGGATTGTATAAGGATAATGAAAGAATAAAACACCTGCTCATGGTCACCCAATTGGTATGTTTAAGAGAATATTTGAATCTAGCCCATGATTCTCTAGGTCAAACTGGTTCTTGGGGTAAGAAATGTAGAAGTTATTTGGGGGTGGGAGTTATGTGGAAACCTACATAACCTTGTTTAAAATTTGACCTGTTTGGTTTAGTGATTTTAATGTATTAAAAAAAAATCTGGCCCTTTGATAAAGGGAGATTGTTAAAAAAAAAAATGGGGGAAGGGAATGGGAAAAGACATTAATTAACTGGGAAATTATCTGAATAGATAAATGAGGATACCCTTATAAAGACTCTGTCATTAATCATAATATACTGCTCCTTTGGAGAGGGGCACCAAAATGAAAGTCATATCACACTTTAAAGGATCATAAATTTTAAGGTAGAAGAGACATCATTGGTTTTCTTTGACAAGGAATGACCACCACCACCAACATGTCATCTGATCCAGTCTCATCATTTTACAAATGAGGAAACTGAGGTCAAAAGAGAGGAAGATACTGTATAAGTAGTCATATTTCACAAATAGTGAGTGTCCTTACTAGAATGTGACCTCATGTTTTCTGATTCCCAATCTAGTGCTCTTTACTTACATTTACTGCTTATGTGAAACATAGTACCAGCCTAGCCTTAGAGATGCTCACCTCTGGTGGTAAATTTAACAAGCTCAATTTAACAATTTCATTCAATTCAATTCAGATCCATTCCATTCATTCATTGCTAAGTGAAAAATTCCCTCTTATTTTATGATCCTACACAGTCAGGGAGAAAAATTTCCAGATAATGCCAGTTTCACACTTTGAAGTAAAAAACTCCCTGGTTCTCATAAGCTTTTTATAAAAAAATTAAATTATTTTTCTCATAAGCTTTTAAAAGCATTTCTCCCTCTCTGTTTTGCAACAGGAAAGGGGCTTGCTTTTGGTTGGTAGGGACAATAAAAAGATTGCAATTCTAGTCATTTTCTCTCTGTGTTATTTTTTCAAGCATATTTTTAAAATTATGGTCCTCATTGCTGCATATTTCCATAAACTGTTGGGTTTATTTTTTAAGTTGGAATAGTTTAGCTATATGAACCCACCCTCAACCCAGATTACCAATTTCATTGTCATTTGATTCTCCTTTTCTTCCTAAAATAGCAAGTCAGATTCCCCATATTCTAACAAAACAGGTTCCTTTTCCTTTCTCTGGTTCTCTCGAGTAATTGGCCCCCTATGAAAAACAGTAGCAAACCATTGGTTTATTATGTATGGGATTGAAACCCCCATGAGAATATTTAACTACCAAATTATCTAAGCAAAAGTGAAACACACAGCCTGCCTCCATTCCCTTTTCTTCTTTTTTCTCATATTCCTGGGGATAGCTTCTGATTTTGAAAACTTCACCCCTAACCTCTTACCTCTTGAGAAAAGCCAGGGGGAGCAGAGGAAAGCTCTCTGGGGTCAGTCTGGGAAGATCATCATTAAATTTGTGAGTTCTATTTCTCTCCCAGGTTTGTGCTCTTAAATGAAAGCTAAATCTTAGCTTCCTCTGTGACATGAGGGTAATCATCTTTAAACTATTTAGGTGATTGTGAAGATCAAAGGAGAGAATATCTGTGAAACTTTGTAACTGTAAATCACTGCAAAATATAAGCTACTGTCATTATTGTCAGATAGAATGTAAACTTTTTGAGATCAGGGACTATTTTTCAGTGTTGTCTTTTATTGCCATTTGCACTGGGAATGGCAGAAGAGTTGAATTTGTGATTTTTATCAGTATCTCTATTGAAACTTTGAACCACTTGAGAGCAAGGGCTAGTGAGTGTGTGTGTGTGTGTGTGTGTGTGTGTGTGTGTGTGTTACTTTGTTTCTTTGTTATCCCCAATACTTCTCAGTGCCTAATACTTAATAAATATTTAATGACTGACTTCCAGAGTGGAGATTCCCTCTATCATTAGAGATATATCACTAGAGATTACTTGGGACTCAAGGAAATCATGGGATTTATTAAAGGATTCCATAGTTAGTATATTTCAGAGGTAGTGCTTGTTTGAACCCAGGTGATACAATGGGTAGCACACTGGATCCGGACTTAGAAAAACCTTAACAGTCTTAAACACTAGTTGTGTGACCCTGAGTGATTCATGCATTGTTTGTCTTAGTTTTGTCAATTGTAAAATGGGGATAATTTTAGCATGATTATAATAATAGTAACTACCTCCTGAGACAGTATCAAAGGAAAAGATACTTATAAAATTCTTAGAACAGTCAGTGGCTCGTGGTAACTGTTATATAAATGTTAGCTATTAATATCACCATCACTATCATTATTATTTTTATTATTATCATTACTTGTTTGACCTTGGGCAAATCTATGTGTCTCAGTTTTTTCTGTAAAATAAAGGAGTTGAACTAGAGGATGTCCAAAGTTCTTTCTACTTAGGGGATTTTGATCTTAGAGGTTGTGCCATTTATTATTTCTTTAATTATGCTTAAAAATCATAGTTCCTGTTTTGTTTTGTTTTGTTTTTTTCTTCTACATCCCCTCTCCTTTTATAGAACATTTTGTGTGTGGTCACCTCTCCTGGTTTGGCATTCTCTCTGAGACACCAAAGAATTCTCCATTACTCCAATTGCACATTTTGGGATATGGTTATGATTGTGTAATAATATTCTGTTTCAGATCTTGAATACTTTGTGGGTTGTTTCTAGAGACACTGTCTTTTAAAGTAATGCCAGAAAAAAAAAAAAAAAGCTAAGAAATGGAGGTTGGAAGAAAAAAAAAGGAGCCTGGTGAAAGGCCTACTATTGTAAGATAGTTTCTCCTGGTTTTAGCTGGATCTTCTTCCTTTTATCTGAGGCAGACCTGTTAGATCTATGCACTTGCTTACAAGGAAGAAGACATAGGTTCGAATCTCAGTTCTTTTGCTTACAGCCTGTGTACCAGAAAGAGTTAATTAACATCTACAAAATAGAGGGCAGAGAGAGGATTGGCCTAGATGACATCTGAGCTCTCTTCTAGCTCTAAATATATGTTTCTATAGTATAAAACATTTAAACAATCCTACTATGTTCTGTGGATTTGTTTTAAGAATAATAATAACTAGCATTTAACATTTTAAAATTTGATCCTCTCTGCTCTTCTTTTCTTTCAGTAGCCAAATAAGAGGGTTGGCTTAGGTGGTCTCTATTGAACATTTTCAATTTTTTTATTTTGTTTTGTTTTCAAGACTTTTATACACTCTTTCAGATTACTGAGGTCTTTCCCCTTCTTTGTATGGGTTATATCTATCAATATTTACTGTGTTAGAATATTTCTAATATGTCTCCAGACTCACTGGAATGCTCTTGGGATCCTTAGAACATACTTTGAAAACTGCTCGATAGGATGCTGATAATGAATTGGTAAATGTTTAACAACCAAATGTTTGAAAAAAAAAGTATAGGACAGATATTTAAATTTAATTAATTTTTCTAACATTTCTCCATTGCTTTCTTAAGTCTAAATGATCAACAAAACAACAAATTAAACCTTGAATTGCATCATATTTTGGTTATTTAGATGTAAATGCTCAGACTGATAATTAAAAAATTAGCTCTCATGGTTCCAGCACATATCCCTGTCTATAAGTTAACTTTCAGGTCGACAGCCTATAAAAAGGTATTACAGCACTGGAAAGTAGCTTCAAGATTACCTTGTTCAACTATTCATGTTACAGATGAGGCAGTGGGGTACAAAGAGGCTTGTGTTAGGGGTTAGGAAACTAGGGTCTGAGACAACTCTAGACCAGTGGCATCAAGGATCACTAATCTATATATAAGAATCCCTGAAATTTCCATATTGATTTAGTTTTAAAATGCAATATTATCTATATTTTCCCTAAATGTTATCCTTTTTTGGCTAAAATATCTCCCAATTACAGTTTAATCTGGTTTAGGCTGTCCTTGAGAATGTTACATTCCTAGATTATGTGGTTGTACATGGATTCAAGACCCGAGTTCACATGGGAGCTTAGACACTTTCTAGCTGGGTGATTTGGGTAAGTTATTTAACCTTTGTCTGCCTGAATTTCCTTTGTTAAATGGAGATTAAAAATAGCCCTACTTCTTAAAGTTATTGTGAGTTTGGAAGAATATCTATATAAAACATGTTGTAATCCTTGAAGTGTTATATACATGCTATTATTAGTTTTATGGTTTTAGTTATGGCAGTTGTTTTTATACTAACCTGTGAGTGAGATCTCCCCCTAAAAGAGGAAAGAACAGGTCATTTTATTACTAGGGTATTGACACCCTTTCAATTCAAAGAAAGGGCAAGGTCTAGGTTTAACCTTTTATATTATTTTGTTGTCTAATGATTTTTCAGTTATGTCTGATTCTTTGTGACCCCATGTGAAGTTTCCTTAGCCAGGATACTGGAGTGGTTTGTAGTTCATTTTACAGATGAGGAAAAAGAGTGAATAGGATCATAGAGCTAGTAAGTGTTCAAAGTCAGATTTGAACTCAGGAAAATGAGTCTTTCTATCTCCAGGCTTGAGGCTCTGGACACTATGGCACCACCTTGCTGCCCCTTCATATTATAGTTCAATCATTACTACTCTGTGATTCTAGCTTTTGCTTGGTCTTCCCCATCTCTTCAGTCAACCTTATTCAGACACTTCTCGAGGTCTAGGAGGCTTATTTCCAATATTTTCCTGCTTGTTCAAAAATTGCCTCCAACTGCTGTCATCTCTTGGCCTTGGGGTTCCATTCCTCAGGGAACATGTGGTTTTCTGGAAGGAACTGGCAGATGTGTAGACTTCCCTTTAAGGGAATTGAGTCTGAATCTCTATAGGCTTTCTTTTCCCTTAATTTCTTAAGTATTTGGCCAGGTTAACCCTGGATATGCCTCCTACAGTTAGCAAGGATAGCTTAGTGGATAGTGTGTTGGATCTGGAGTAAGGAACAGCTGAATTCAAATCTTACTTCAGATATTTATTAGCTGTATGATCCTAGGAAACCTTAGATTCCCCACCTGTCAAATAAGCATAATAGTAGCACCTATCTTCCAGGATTGTTGAAAGAATAAAATTGCTGTCACTGATGGTATTCACCCTTTGTTTTTGAAGAGGACCAATAAGATCATAGATGATGTCTTTACTTGTGTATAAATTGGATTTAAATGAAGCAGACAATATTGTAGCCTCAGTCTCCCTTCTAGAGTCAATGAAATCAATATTGGCAATGGCTCAGAATTTAAAGCAGAAAATAAATGCATTTTGATATCATTGTTGAAATAATTATATGGTTATGGGCTCCTTTTGAAACTTGGGACTCCAAAATTCTGTGATTCATGGTATTCTCTATTCAAATTTGGCTATTGTTGGAAGTCATACATATTGAAATATCCTGCATAATAAACTAAGGTGAGTTTTTTTATAATAATAACCATGTAAAGGTAAAATTAGGTATGATTTATAAAGCTCTTTCCAAACCTTAAATTGCTACACAAATATTAGCTATATTATTGTGTTAAATGAGATGATTAGGAGTGATGAGGCTTCTAAGTGTCTTCAAACCAACTAGGACTATATTTAGATCCCCAGTTCCCAAGTTCATTTTCCTCCCTGGGAATACTGCAAGAATATAGGAATGGGATTTTGAGGAGCCACATACTTGATTGTGAAAGATACTTGGGGTCTTAATGATTAACTGAAAGGAATGCAATGAGCCCCTTATTCCTGGGTATCCTTTGGGGATGTGAGAGGTCAGAAGAACTATTCAAGGGAGAAACCCTGAATAGGGTCCTTTGTTTGACATGGCATCCAAATGTAAAGAGACCTTGACTCTATGACCAAGGTTAAACTGAGGTCTGGGAGTATTCCACAACTCTGAGAAAACAACCTAAAAGAGACATGCTGAGAGAGAGGGAGAGGGGGAGAGAGAGAGAGAGAGAGAGAGAGAGAGAGAGAGAGAGAGAGTGTAAAACAGAATATGGCCAGAAATTCAGCAGAGAGAGTTATAAAAGAAAGGATTAGAGGGCCATTTCCTGGAAGTTGAATGAAATGCAAGTAAAGAGATAAATAGACTATTCATGAAAGCCCTTGTAAGAAACACATTAAGGAACCACACTATAAAGTTGAATTTGAAAGTCTTGGACAATTGATCTCAAGAGATAAGAGGAAGAATTTCAGGTTAGTCAAGCTATCACCACCATCCTCAATATCTTGACCACTATCCCCTTTACCATCCTAATGGAGATAGCTTAAGACCCTGAAACCAAGAGCCTTGGAAAGAATAATGATTCTAACCTGAAACCATTATCTTGGGAAGCAAAACCTGTGGAGAGGAAACCTAGTAGCTATTCATCCAGATGTCATAGCTATGACTTTGAGGAAAGATATAGAAAGGGAAAATTATATCATATGTTGCAAAATTGATATGATTTTATCAGTGGAAATAACATGAAAGAAAATATTTAATTCTTGCTTTGCTGCTGCTCCCTAAAGACCATGACACCTTTTTGCCATCTCTTGTAGCTGAAACCTCCCATTTGTGTTGTTTATCCCATAGAATATGAACTCCTTGAGAACAGCAACTCACTATTCTATTTGAAACCCTGCTGCTTAGTAGGATGCTTTCTTTGCCCATAGTAAAAGATGTAATAATAAATACTCTTGAAATTTATCTATTCAAGTAATTGGGAAAATTTAGGATTGGAGGGGGCTCCCAAAGGACTTGGGAGATATAATGTAAAAGAATAGAAGGAATAAAACTCTAGTGCTGAAACTAAAATCACACTTAATCTCATTACATTTCATCTGTTCCATGAACTGAGGAGAGGGAACCATTTCTGGAGAACCATTTATGAAGGAATATCCAAGGGATGGAGAGAAAGTATGGAGGACAGCAGCAAGAGTGGGAGTAGGATCTCTGTAGATAGAATTGAACATCAGGAAACAGCAGGGCAGGAATAAGGAGAGCAGTAACAGTGAGAAGACCAGGATTCTGGCAGAAAGCAGAGGGGTAGTTATTTTATGGGCTTGGCCCCCACCAATGGAACTTATTCCACCTTCTCCTGCTCCTCCCTCATGTCAACTGCCCTTTATGGGTTATTCCCTTCATGTAATTTCCACGAAGGCAGGAACCATATTTTGTTTTATTTGTATCCTCATTTAATGCAGTTCCTGGAACATAGTAAGTGATTAATAGATGTTTATTGACAGACAAGACATCCAACTCCAAATCTAATACTCCATGAAGATTTGGATTCTAGTTTTTTTCTCTGAAACTAATTTACTATGGGATTTTGTGGAAACAATTTCATTTCTTTGGGTTACAGTTCTTTATCTGTCACACAAAGAGTTTAAATAGAATGTTCTCCTCTAAATAAGGTTAAACAGGTACTATTATTATCCCTATTATATAGATAAGGAAATTGAGGCTCACTTTCCAAAATTATGTAGCTAGTAAATGTCTGAGTGTTCAAACTACTATAGTAACTCTGTAGAAGACACTAACAGAGATAACAGAGATTGCTGAAGAAATAGGAAATAGGCAGATCTCCTATATTGTAAATTCTTGGCTGCATCCCTGGGCTGGATTAAACTAGGGAGATGATGGGTGTGAGAAGCTGGATCTTTTCTGATCTACTCAATCCTAGATTAGTGGTCCAAATTAAGGCTTTATGTGTTTCTTGGCATGATGTCAAGAAATCTGGGATACTTTTTTTTTTTTTTTTTTTTTTTTTAGCAATGGCTTTCATTCTGGGCCCAAAGGATGAGTATGAGAATGCAACGAAACCTTATGGAAAATGGAAAGAACATAGACTACACTTGGAATTGGGGGTGCTAGAGTTAGTAAAGGGAAGTCCATTATCTATAAAATGGATGTTCCATATATATTTTTTTCTATTGTACATATCTCAGCATCCCATGCAGGGTTCAGGGTCCTAGGTGATGGCCTGAGAGTGGCAGCAGGATGCACCTGGTAAAAGAGGCAGGATACACATGTTTCTGGTGTCTGTGAGGATGAGGAGACTCTCTTTTATAAAATTTTTCTCTTTTTTCTATATTTTCTATCTTTTTTAAAAAAAGGAAATTTAAATAGATGCCCACTGATTATAGTATTGGCATGGAAATGGCATTGGATTTTGTCATATATTGAATATTGATATAGAACTTTATAGTTTACAAAACTTTTTAAGTAGAGTATTTCATTAGATTCCTATAACAACAAAGTGGAATGCCAGTCAACTGTTTTTCTCCCTATCTTACAGATGAGTAATCTGGGTTCTAGAGAGTTTAAGTATTAAGTTATTGCATAACCATAGAGTTAAATAAATATCAGTGTATAGATTTGAAATGAGATCTTGTGGCTTTTTGACTATTTCCTTGGAGTGATGCTAAGCTGTTTCACTGTTAAGTACATGGTAAAATCCAAAAGAGTCTTGTTGTGAACAGGGTGGACACTTTGTGGTCTGTAGGGCCATGGAATTGCATCTTATAGGAAATCATCTTTGAGAACATCAGTGGAATCTTCCCAGGAAGAGATGAGAGACACAGAGAGAGGGGCAGAGAGAGAGGAACATAGAAAGAGGAGCAGGCAGAGAGAGAAAGGCAGAGAAAGAGAGAGAGAGAGAGAGAGAGAGAGAGTGAGGGAGGCAGAGAGACAGAGAGATAGACAGGAAGAGAAAGAGAGAGGAGAGGGGCAGAGAGTGAGAAATAGAGATAGACACACACACAAACACATAGAGATACACAGAGACATACACACAAATACACACACCGAGACATATACATACAGAGACACACACACACATAAAGACAGACAGACACACATAGACAGACATAAAGACACACACACAGAGACATACAGACACATACATAGAAACTCAGAGAGAAATACATGAGAGAGAAATCACAGAAAGACAGAGAAAGAGAGAGAGAGAGAGAGAGAGAGAGAGAGAGAGAGAGAGAGAGTGAGAGAGAAGGAAGGTCTGCCTGTCTCTTGCAAGGTCTTTTGAGTGTTGCTAGATATTACATACAGGAACAACATGTGGAAAATAACAGAGGTGCTAGGAATTCCTCCCTGCTCTAAAATAGGGTGTGGATGAAGAGCCAAGAAGTTGTGTTTATGATATGCTTGGGGGTGATGGCAGGGAATTATGTATTGAGAAGTGTGGGCTAACCCTTAAGGAATTTTAAAAAATGATCTTTAATGTGAGATGTTTTAGATGATGGAATAATATATAATATTTACATAACTCCTGTCAGAAACACTCACTAACATGAACCCCATGGTTTTGAGGGTTTTTTTAAGGCAAGCACAAAGTAAGCAGGAGGCCCCTAGAGTAAAACTACATGAAAAATACTGATTTACCCAATATCTTGGAACTTCTAGGCTTCTCCCAAAGATTCTAAAAATACCAACAATAATAATACTCTATTACTCCCATGGACTTGTGATCTTGTCTATGCTAAGTCAAATCAGGTCAAGTCAACAGGCATTTATTAAGCACCGACTATGTGCCAGGCATTTTGGTAAGTATGGGGGATACAAAGAAAGGCAAAAACAGCCCCTGCTCACAAGGAAGTCATGGTATTTATCCCAGTGATTCACAACTCATGAAGGCCTGCCCAGTTTATGGGTAACTATTATCTATGTTGTTGTTTTTGAGTTACTAAATTGTTATTCTTTAATTAACTTAATTAGCCAGTTGGCTAAAGTTGTGGATTATTTCTAATAGTTTTTTAATTGATTTTCTAGGGTTCTCTAAGTACACCATCGTATCATTTGCAAAGAGTGATAATTTGATTTCCTCATTACCTATCTAATTCCTTTAATCTCTTTTTCTTCTCTTATTCCCGAAGCTAGCATTTCTAATACAATATTGAATAGTAATGATAATAGTGGGCAACCTTGTTTCACCCCTAATCTTATTGGGAATGGTTCTAATTTATCCCTATTATATATGATGCTTGCTGATGATTTTAAATAGATGTTACTATTTTAAGGAAAAGTCTATTTTTTTTTCTTATACTTTCTAGTGTTTTTAATAGGAATGGGTATTGGATTTTATCAAATGCTTTTTTCCGCATCTATTGAGATAATCATATGGTTTTTGTTTCTTTGGTTATTTATAAAGTCAATTATGCTAATAGTTTTCCCAATATTGAACCAGCCCTGCATTCCTGTTATAAATCCTACTTGGTCATGATGTCTGTAATCTCTTTGATAATATTTTATTTAAGATTTTTGCATCAATATTCATTGGGGGTAATTAGTCTATAAGTTTCTTTCTCTGTTTTTGTTCTATCTGATTTAGATGTCAGTATCATGTCTATGTCATAAAAGAAATTAGGTGGGAGTTCTTCATTCCCTATTTTTTCAAATAGTTTATATAGTATTGTGTAATGTTCTCTTCTCTAAAATATCATTATATTTCTCTGGGAGCAGGTTTCCTGGGGGCTTCTGGAGGCAGCCTTAGTTTCAGTTCAAAGTAATAATCACTTCAAGTGCAGCCAGGAGTTAAAAGTTCAATCCTTTATTGTCTCCTTCAAAATAGCCCGGTTAGCTTTCCTTGGTTCCAAGAGGTCTTGTTGCTAGTCCTTTGTCTCTGCCAGTTTCAGCCTCCAACTCTCTCTGAACCTTCGTTCTGCCCAACTGAATCCTGGCTTCTCAATTTCCCAGAATGCTCCCAGTGGGTTTGTCCTTTTATATGCTCTTTTAGAGGTGTGAACTCAAAGGTTGACTCCTCCTTTGAGAGTGGGATTGTAGGCTTCTGACTTGTGAATCTTCTCCACCAAGTACTAAGCATATTAGTGAATCAGAGAACTGCTAAGCATGATGCTAAAATTAGACAACCGACTTAGTACCTTATAAGAATGCTAACAGTATTGTAGTTAATTAATTTAATTATTGTGTGTGTGTGTGTGTGTGTGTGTGTATTTTGTTGTTTGTTTACTTTTTTTGCAGAGATATCAAAGTACTTTGCTATTTTCTCCAGCTCATTTTACATTGGGCAACTGAGGCAAACAGGATTAAGTGACTTGGCCACAGTCATTCAGTTAGTAAATAGCTAAGATTAGATTTGAACTTGTAAACATGAGTCTTCCTGATTCCTGATTCCAAGGAATTATTTCTACAACCTAGCTGCTCTTTAACTCTTATCTATATTCTCCCATAAATTCATGCCAAAGGACCCACCAAAGGTCTTGATGGCTTTTACTGCATTCTCATGAAATTGTGTTCATGTCAATGAAGCATAGTTGTCCCTTGCTTTCACCATATTATTAGTTCATCTTTTCTTTCCTATTTTACATTTCTCAAATGACATCTTTCATACAAATAAGTTAAGTTGTTAGAAAACATTTATTAAACTCCCACTATATGCTAGCTACTGTGCTAAGTGCTAAGGATACAAAAGAAAGTCCAAACAGCCCTTCCCCCTCTGAGAGCTTACAATCCAATGGGGGAGACAACATACAAACAGCTATATACAAACAAAATATAGATAAGATAAATAATAATAGTTGACATTTATATCTCATTTGAAAGTTTATTAAATATTTTATGTAAATTATCTCATTTAAACCTTCTTAAAAGGTTTGTGAGAAAGCTTCTGCACATATTATGATCCCCATTTTATTAGATAATAACAATAACAGCTAGCATTTGTACAGTGTTGTAAACTTATTTACCTAGGATATCTCACTTGACCCTCACAACTAAGCAAATGAGAAACCAGGGAAGTTAAGGATCACAGAGAGAGCAAGGGAAGATTCAGATCTAGATTTTACTGACTCCAGCACACTCTCCACTATACTACCCTGTCTCTGACAGTTGAGGACTTCCAAGTGATATAAAGAAGTTCATCAATAGATAACAAAGTTAGATGAGTTATCTTTTTTTTTTTCCCACTGATGACAGGAAATAAGGAAATGGGCTCAAATGGAAGCACAGAGAATGACATTAGTCATTAGGCAGAACTTTTTGTCAGTACATGCTGTTAGATATTAGACCTACATAAAGAAGGGTGCTATGTATGCTCAACTAATTAATCCTAAGTGCTCATTATGTGCAAAGAACTGAAATTCAAAGATAAAGTACGCCATATACCTTGCCCTCCAGGACCTTGTAGTCTAAAGAGGAGATACAGAAAGTGATAAGAGAAAAAGAGCATTCTTTAGAATGCCTCTGATGTTGAAACCCTATGATTTTATGATTTTCATTTCTGGAGACCAGGGAAAGCTTCAGGGAGGAGGCAAATTTTGAACTGGGCTTTGGATGAATAAAAGAATTTTAACATGAAACTATGAAGATCAAGAGACAGGTAGGTGGTACAATGGATAGAATACTAGATCTGGAGTCAGGAAGACTCATCTTCTGATTTCAAATACAGCCTCACAGTAGGCAAGTCACTTAAACCTGTATGACTTAGTTTCCTTATCTGAAAAATGAACTGAAGAAGGAAAGGGCAAACCAATCCAATATATTGGCCAAGAAAATCCCAAATGGGGTTACATAATGTATCAAGGAAAGAAGAATGAAATAAGGCTGGAAAGATGAGCTACAACTAGAATTTGAAGCACCTTGAATGCCAAGGTAAGGAGTTTATATTTTATTCTTCAGGCAGAAGAAAATCTGTGATATCTTTTTGAGATGGAGAATGAAACAGACAGGTAAGTCTGTAAGTGAGAAGAATTATGTGACAGATGGATTGGAGAAAAGAGAAATCCTACTCTAGGTTAGAAATAAAACATCTTTTGGGCAGTTGTTATATGTATGAAGAAGACAGGATGAATGTCGGCAAAGAATTCCCAAGTCAGAGCCAGGAGATTTGGCATCTGAGTGAACATAGGAGGGGGTTAGTGGAGGAATTCTTTTAAATATTATCTCTTTACATCTGCCTGGAATGATTTAAGTTTTCTGATTCTTTCTCAAATGTGATTGTACAACTTGAGGAGTTTTAATGTCTGGCATATATGGAGAATGGAAAGTGGACTTTAAAATGAGCATAGACTTTTTTCTATTTTTGTGACACTCCTCCCTTTAATTGCTACTACCTCCTTTCAAAAAGTGGCTAATATTATATAGGTGAGTATATATGTACACACACACACATATACATACATTATATATTTCCATAAACACATCTCTGTACATATACCAACATTATTCATATAGATATATCCATGTATGTATATATACACACATAGACAGGTATATATATAAAAGGAGTCACATTTGGATACACACATATGTATGTGTATACATGTATACATGCACATATACTATATTACCTCTCTCTCTCTTAGCTCCCACCATCACATATCTACTGCCTTCTCGGTGTATATGTTGTATTTCCCTGGTAGAATGTATTTTCTCTTAGATCAATCTTTGTTTTCTTTATAAAATAAGAGCCATTCCCCAATTGATAAATGATCGAAAATATGAACAGTTTTCAGAGGAAATTAAAACAATTCTGAAGTACTATTATTAGTACTTCATAACTATTAGACTGACTAATAAGACAGAAAGGGAAAATGACAAACGTTGGAGGGGATGTGGAGAAAATGAGATATTAATGCATTGCTGGTGAAGTTGTGAACTGATTGAACCATTCGATAGGACAATTTGGAACTATCTCAAATGGCTATAAAACCATGCATATTCTTTTGCACTAGAAATAGCACTACCAGGTCTATATCTCAAAAGAGATAAAAAAACAAAAAGGAAAAGTACCAATACATAAAACAAAATATTGATAACTTCTTTTTTTTGGGGGGGGGCAAAAATTGGAAATTGAGCGGAAGCCCATTCAGGAAATGACTAAACAAATTGTGGGATGAGATTATGATGGAATGTTATTGTGCTATAAGATAGGATAAGGAGGATTCTCTCAGAAAAGCCTGAAAAGATTTACATGAGCTGATGTAAAATGAAATGTACTGTATACAAAGTAATAACAATATTGTAAGATGATCAGTTATGAATGACAGAACTCTTCTCAGCAATACAATGCTCCAAGTTAACTCTGAAGGAGTTATGTTAAAAAATTCTATCCATATCCAGAGAAAGAAATGATGATGTCTTAATGCAGATTGACACAACTTATTTTTAACTTTCTTTATTTTTCTTGAGGTTTTTTTTGTCTATATTTCCTTTAACATGTAACTATAATGGGAATATTTGTATAACTACATATGTATAGCCTACATTCCTTGCACTCTCATCGAGGTGGAATGGGGAGGGAGGAAGGGAAAGAATCTGGAACTCAACATTTTAAAAATGTAAAAATTGTTTTTACATATAACTGGGGTAAATGAAATACTAAATAAGTTATTTTTTAAAATTTGTTTTCTTTTTGTCTTTGCATTTTTGGGTGGGTGGGGAAGGCAATTGGGATTGTGTCTTGCCCAGGGTCACACAGCTAATAAGTGTTAAATGTCTGAGGCCAGATTTGAACTCAGATCCTGCTGACTTGAGGACTTATGCTCTATCCACTGTGCTGCCTCTCTTTGCATCTTCATTGACAAGTGTAATACCTGGTATGCAATAACTACTTATTAAATGCATATTGATTGATTGGTTGGTAATAAACTCTCATTTAACAAGCACACTCTATACTAGAAGGGAGAAGTGAAGAATAAGGAGACATTATCTTTTCCCTTTTGAGGGTTACAGTTTTATCCAGAAAACATAGTGTGCATATGTGTTCACACACATGCCCACACAGACATAGAGGACTACCTAAGTTTGCTTGGGTAAGTCAAGTCATTGCTTAAAATGAGTGGGTTGACCTAGATGATCTCTAAGGTGCATTTTAGTTCCAACTTTAAAAAAAATCCTCCTCCAAATCACTGAAGAATGGATTTTTGGCACGTGAGTGAATTTTCCAGATACTAATTCAGCTACAGAAATTTATCTTGGCTTGGATTTGGAGACATGTTAGATAGAATATCAAAATAAGAAGGTAGAAAGGTCAAGAATAAGAGATGTATATATGGAAGCAACCTTAGGGATCTTCTAGCCCTTCTCCTTTCATTTTGTAGATGAAGGAAGTGAAATCCAAAGATCTGGAGGGACTTGTCCAAAGTTGTATGTGCAGTATAAGGAAGAGAAGAATCCAAATACAAGTCTTCAATTTCAAATCCAGTCTCCTTTCCAATGTGCCAGGTTGGGGTAGGTCACAAGTAAGGTCAAGGATTTTGGATTTGATTATGACACATATTTTACAAGTTATCATCATTATCACTCTTTAGAAGATGAAGTGATATATATATATACATATATATATATATGTTGGAAACATCAAGTAGAATCCCCAGCAATGCATTCAGTGCCTGAGATGAAGGAAATAGTTGGTAAGAACTTCTTGTGTGAATGAATGTTGAATTCATCTTTATTGAATTTGAGTTCTAGCTAAAGGAGATATGATGCCAAATCCAATATTAATACTTTTCCAGGCCCTCTTTTACCATGAAGCTTTTCCTGATGCCCTCCTTAGCTAGGAATATCTTTCTCAATTTCATATCATTTGTGGATTTGTGATATATTTACCATATTCCTTTCTTCTTTATTGTTACTAGACTGTAGAGCTCTTGGATGGATGGAAAGGAATATCAGGACATAGTAGAAAGATCATTGTTGCCTTTTGAATTAGTGGTATCCATCTCTTTGTGACCCTATTTGGCATTTTCTTGGCAAAGATCCTGGAACGGTTTGTTATTTCTTTCTCCAGCTCACTTTCCAGAGGAGGAAACTGAGGCATATTTATATGACTTGTCAGAAATTTGCTTGACAGCAAATGTGCTTGAGACCATATTTGAAATCAGGTCCTCCTCACTCCAGGTCATATTCAGATCTTTGCTGTAGTTTTCTCCACATCATGAACATGTAATAAAGTCTGATGTCAGACTTACTGATCTTAATTTTGATCCAAAACTAATGTTAACTATGGAACAAGGTCACTATGTGACCTTTAGAAACTGACTTAACTTCTCTGCAGTTTAATTTCTATATCTCTATATGATTAATAATATTCAGCATTCATTCGCCCCAGACATTTATTAAGCTCTAACAATATGTAATGCATTGGAGGAGATGCAAAGATACAATAATAGCATTGACAAACACAAAAGTGTCCAGAGGTAGAAGACCAAGACAACAGAGGAGACTAGGAAACCCTGTCACACATTGACATGATACAGGGAATATTTAATCTAGAGAAGATGGGATCAGGGATACACAAAGCGTTTTCAGACATTTGAAGGGCTATTATGTGGAAACTTTAGATTTGTCTTTCATGTCCCCAGAGAGAAGAAATAAAACTAATGGGTAGTCTATGAAAAGAGGGAATTTTGTTTGGTATGAAGTGAATAATTCTGATAATTAAATCTGACCCAAATTGGAATGAGCATCTTGGGAAGGTCTTCAAATAAAGCCTGGATGATTCTTCATCAGGAACCTTGTGGATGAAATCTCTGTTGAGGTCAAAATTGGACTAAATGATCTCTGAGACCCCTTCTAATTTTGACATTTTAAGATTCCATGAATCCATAGTGAAAATGCAAAGGTGCCTACTCCTGTGGTTTGAAGTCCTAGAATACGATCTAGGTGTATGCTGGTAAAAGTTTAATAGCCTGTCTGAAAAAATATATATACATGCCATTTAAGCTTATTCTGACTTGTTAATTTGCTTCATTACTTTCTTCTGTTTAGACAATCAATAAAACAATAAACCAAGTCCTGATTTGTAGCATTTATCAATTTTTGAAGTGTAAAAACTTACTCTAAAAATTTAATAACCAGCTTTCAAAAACTGGTTTGAACTGGCTCCAGCATATCTCAGAATATTGCACACTCTTCAGTGGTGGGTATCTATTATGATTCTGATATTTTCTGATTTTAAGGTTATGGGATTGAAAGTGTTTCAAAAGTCTTCCAAATTGTTCCCCTCCCCTTTGATAGGATTATATGGAAAGTTTCAGATAAATCAGTGTCCCATATCTTCTTGTTATTAACCAGACTCTCAAGATTAAATCTTATAATTTCTTCATATAATTAATTTGTATTATTTGATGATCTTTGCTGCTACAAGTCCTTCATATCTAATCTAAATAATTTATGATGTATTTTAAAAGCCTATTTTAATTCTAATTTTCCTATTCTTCACTCCCCCCTGCCCCTCAATTTCTATTAGGAGTCACAAACTTGATTTTTTTTTTAAAGGGACACCCTTTATGAATATGGTGTTGGAAGACTAGGAATTTCATTTCTCTTAGAAGCTTTATTATCAGAATCTGACTAAACCCAACTATTATACTCTTATCTGTTTCAGGGAAAATGATTTGTTGGGAAACATAGCCAAATTGGCATAATTTTAAATCATGTTGTCAGAGCCTACTTTATACTATGACAGATCAGGATAATTGTCTTGGGATTTTGGATTTCACTTTTATGAGTCAGGATAAAGGGGGCACTCGGGAAAGCAGTGCTCTGGTTGGAGTAGAAGAATGCATCTTCCCAAATTCGGCTTTAAAAAGACCCGAGGGACATATGCATTCTATTAGAATATAAAAGGAGATAGGGTGAGTTAAGGACTGGGTTCCTGAAAATAACTTTCCTTTTCTCCCTCTCTGTTTCTCTGTCCCCGTCACTCTGTCTCTGCCTTTCTCTGTATATCTCTCTCTGTGTCTTTCCATTTCTCCTTCTTTCTGTCTCTCCATCTCGCCCTCACTCCTCCCCCTCACTCTTTACCCACTTCTCTCTCTACCTCCTTCCCTTCTTCTCCCATTCTCTGTTTTCCTCCCTGTCTCTCCCTTCCCTTTCTCTCTCTCTTCTCCTTCCCTCTCTTTCTATCTTTTCCTCCTTCCCTTTCTTTCTCTCTCTCTCTTCCTTCCTTCTCTTTCCCTCTTTCTCCCTCTCCCTTTCTTTCTCCCTCCTTCCCTTTCCCTGTCTCTCTTCTTTTCTTTCTCTTTGTGTCTGTCTTCCTGTCTCTTTCTATTTCTCTCTGTCTCTTTTTCTTTGTGTGTCTTTCTTTCTTTCATATATATATATACATGTAAACAGAGATATATACATAATATGTTGTCTTTTTGCCTTTAAGGCTGAAGTTGACACTAACAGCTTCATATTGGGTTGGGGGGGGCGGGACAATGTAATTTGTTTGTGTCTTTTCTCCCTCTTAGGAATTGGCTCCATTTGTTGATAAGATTCTCAGGAAGTTAAAAATGTCTTCTTATTATCTTGGTCACTCCCCAACCTTCTCTTCTCCTTGCTAAATAAATGCAGTTCCTCACATTTTTTCATTTGGGTTTTTATTTTCCAACCCTTTAATCATCCCTGTGGCTGCTCTCTGAACTGTCTCCAAATTCTCTCTACCATTCTCATGAAGTAGAACACAGAACTTTGAAGCAGTGCTGGGGATAAAGGGAGGGCTTTCCAACTCTGCAGTATCTGTCCAGATGCTTCCCAGACTATAGGCTGTGACAACTTTGCTTTGCATTTCTTGCCCTCTATGTTGTGGCCACCCTAATTTCCTGGTTTCCTAATCTTCCCATCAAACACTTGCTGTACTAGACTCCCCACTCCTGATGACCAATTACGCCTTCCCATTTCCCTTTCTGTTGTCTCCCCATATTTCTTGTTCTTTGGATCTTGCATCTAAGCTGGTTTGCCTAAGTATCAGTAGCAGAGAGGAGGTTCAATAATTCAGGGGCCCTGCTGGTAGAGGAACTAGTTTTTTCACAAGAAAATGAAGCTGACCTAAGAGAAGAACTATGTCGTCCATCCTGCCTAGAAGAGTTCCTGTCCTGAGAGCCCAACTCTCCTTAAGCAGCATTTCATGTCTGGACTTTAAGCAGCAAATGACAATGACTGAATAATCCAGACATTTAAGAGTTAAGGCTCTCTCAACTCTTTGGGATGGAGTGGATTATTAGTTATGATCTTGGAAAGCTGAGCTAAGGCTCCTCCCCTGTCGCCCACACGCCCCTTTCACATGATGTTTGGCCCTGGCCCCAGGAAAATAAAAAGAAAAAAAAACAATTAAAAGCAATTAAAAAGTTCTTACCAAAACTTATGTTTTTTATTTAGTAATACGAATATAGGGCAGGACCCTCAAAAGGTTCTGAGTGGAGAGATTTGATGGCGTGAAATAATCTTGCTCCTATAGTTAGTCTGTTTTGTGGCGCTCTGTGTATGTTCTTTGGGTGCTTGTGGGGTTTTGCACATTGGAGGCTTGTGGGGAGGGGGGCGAGCAAGGAGAGAAGCAATGGGCGCCGAGAATTCACGGCCGTGGCAACTTCGCGGGCACATTGCTGCGAATCCTCTCCATGTGCTCTTGCAAAGTATTTGGGAAGCTCCAAGTTGTTAAAATGGAAAAGAAGCCAGCCCTTCAGTTTTGTTTGTAATCTAAGCCCAAGTAAGGAAAATGAGGTACGAGCTGTAGGGTGGGGAGAAAGACTCTGAGGATGGGAGGGGGCAGAGAAAGGAGAAGGGAGGTGGGGGAGGAGGAAAGCCACTCTGTCTTTAAGGTTGTCCCATGGTTATGCATATATTTTTCTACTATGAATGGGTTTTGCTGTAAATTATAGCTTTGCTCGTGGTCCCTTGGGTCAAGAGAAATAGTCTTTAAACAGAAAACAGCTCTGATTGGTGACTTTCCTCCTTCCCTCCCCCAACCCCCTTCCTAATTGAAACCAAATGTGCAATATGTTGGATGCTGGGATCCCTGGCCCGGGCCCAGGAATCCTCAGAATGCGAGGTTTCTCTCAAAGGCATCTTGCATTAGCCTGTGGATGGATGTATGCTAACCCCGGCCTCCTCCATCAGGGAGCAAGGCGACAGCAGGCTTTCCCACCAGACTTTGCCTGCTGGGTTTGGGGGAACGCATTGGATCAGAACTCTCCACTGGCCCTGGGCTGAAGTGGCTGCTGGCCTGGGAGTCAAGTAAGTTAACTGGTTTTTTTTTTTTTTTCCCTCCCCTCTCTCTCTTTCCCTCTCTTTTTGGGCTGCTTCAAACCGAAAGTTAAACGAGGGGGAGAGAGAGAGAGAGAGCAGAGAGCGAAAAAAAGAGACAGAGACAGACAGACAGACAGACATAGAGACATCCTTCCATTGTCTCAAGCTGAAAGTTTTAAGAAAGCAGAGAGAGCGGATTGTTGGGGAGGGGGGCCGTCCTTGGGACTACATTGTTGGAGATTTCTCATCTGATCTGGATCCCCCGGTGTGAGCAAAGGAAGGGGACAGGCAGTAACCCAACAGAACCAGAGAGCAAAAAAAGGAGATTCCATAGCAGCTGAAGACGGTAATAAACAGAGTGGGGGTGACGGGTAGACAGACGGAGGAGATGTGGACAGGCCGGAAAGGGGCTCACGGCGGAGCCTCTTTGGGAGGGGGCCGGAGCAGGAGATTAGGGTTCCGTGGGGCCGGTTCTTTTCCAGGGCCCAACTCCCGGTGGGTGGGGCAGCCTGGTGTTCTTTAGAGTAGATTCCACCCCACCCCCACGCCAAGTAGCGGGACAGACAACTTTGCCTGGAGTTGGGAGAGTGGATGGGGAGGAGCGACTCAGTGCCATCTTTCCAAAGTTTCATGGCTTTTAGAGGCGGAAGGGACCCTAGAAAGCATCTCAGCCAAGCACACCCGCTCCTCCAGTTTTCCAGGGGAGTAAGCGCCTTGTTCTTTCTTTCTTGGCGGTAAGGCTTTGGGGTCTCTCCCTTTGTTACTGGCTACCGCCTCCCTCCACTGTTTTCTGTTGGGATCTCTGAGTTTTGGCCTGGATTCAGGAGTCCCATCCAAAGGAAAAGAAAATTTTTCCAACTTGCTGGAGTTCTCAGTCGGCTCAGCCATTTGAGAGGAGAGTTCGACACAGTTCAAGTCAGCAGGGGGTTCAGCCCCATTTTGCCGACTTTTTTCCTTTTTCCTCTTTGAATAACATAGACTAATGATACTGGAGGGGCCCATAGAGAGCTTTTAGGCCAAATCCCACCCTTTACAGATGTGAGATGTGAGACCCAGAGGGGTGTAGCCACTTATTCAAGGTCACTCTGTGACACAGGCAGGATTATCACTTGCTTCCCAGGCTATGGTCCAGTGGTACCATGTTGCTTTCATGGAAACATTTGTGGTGATGAGGGCACCAGACTTACAGTCAGAATGACAAGTTCAAATCCTGCCTTCTATATTTACTAGCTGGGAAAGTTGCTTATTCGTTTATTTTATTTTTGTCTCACTTTCCTTATTTGTAAAAAGGAAACTCGGTGCATTTTAAGGGTTAATTCTTCCAATTGTGAATCTATACTCTTAGGGATTGGGATGAGGCATGCTAGATTTAGACCTAGGATGAAAGCCTGTCTCTGACAATTGGGCAAGATACTTCATTGTCCTTTGCCTCAGTTTCCTCATATATAAAATGGGGATAATAATACATACCTAGAGTACCTACCTAATAGGATTGCAGGGAGATGATGTATGTGAAACCCGTGGAAGATTTTAAAACGTTATATAAATGTCCATTATTATTATTTCTGTGAATCATGACCGATCTTAGAATTCAATTCTGGAAGGGGACTTCCTCATCCCATACCTCATACCATAGAGGTAACTTGTCTTGCTCTAGGTCAGTTACCAACTAGAAGAGCTTTGAACATTCACACCAAAGCTTTCCCACCTTTTGGGGCAAATATTTTATATCATGAGGGCTTCATAATTACTTCCCCATATCAGCAGGTTGACATATTGTGCAATATGATTAGTTGCTATCAAGTGAAGTCAATTGACAAGCATGGATTAAGCACCTACTATGTGCCAGATATCATACTGTGTGCTGAGAGAAGAAAGATCATTGGAGCAACAAAGCTGTTCTCCCCTTGTTGTACTTGGTCATGAATTGGTTTTTATTTTCAGACAGTTTTTTTTAATGTTAAATGTGTATAATTCTTCTCTGCATATTTCCACATTTCTCATGCTGTACAATAAGAATCAGATCAAAAAGGGAAAAAAATGAGAAAGAAAACAAAAAGAAAACAAAAATATAAACAGTGAAAATACTATATGTGATCCATACTCCGTTCCCACAATCCTGTCTCTGGATGCAGATAGCTCTCCCCATTACAAGACAATTAGGGCTGGTCTGAATCACCTCAATGTTGAAAAGAGCCAATTCAGGTAGTTTTCAGAGTATAATGAGAGTAAAATAAACCCATATTATATTTAGAATCAGACTTTTTATGGATTTCATGCTGCCACACTTTTCTTATATGACATTGTTGTCTTCCCTCTTTGAGCTTCATCTTTCTCCTTAAAGAATTTGGCTTCAATCAGGACAGGTCTTCACACTTTTTGTGACATGGACCCTACTGGCAGTCTGGTGAAGCATATGGATATCTTCTCAGCATAATTCTTTTTTAAAACATTCACAAGGAAAATAAATGATAACTTTCAGTTAGAAGTTATTGAAAAATAAAGATGTATTTCCCCCCTTAAGTTCACAGAAAAAAACCAGGTTAAGAATGCTCTCTGAAGTCTCTTTCCATTCTAACTACTTTGGAATGGAATAGAGAGCATTTTATTAAATAATTGTCATTGCCAAGCACTGTGCTAAGTAGTAGAAATATAAATAGAAAAGAGTTTTTGCTCTCTTGGATCTTATGTTCTAATTGGGGGAAAATAATAGTTTAAGAAGCAGGGCAGAGGGCAAAGCTCAGTGGTCCCGGGGATGCAAAAATGGGGCAGATTGCAATGTCTGAGAATGTGGAGGGCAGAGGCAGCCTTCTTCTTTCTTCCTTCTCCTTCTTTTTGTTCCTTTTTCCCCTTCCTGACTACAGTATATGCATATGTATAAAACACAATAGAAAATAATTTCAAAAGGGCACATTTTAAGACCCAGTAGTTCTTATAGCCTAGTGACCCTAACTGGGGCTAGGTAGAAGGGTAGAACCTTTTAAAGAAGGCAAAACTTAAAGCTTTGTTTTGAAGATAGCTGAAGATGCTGTAAGAGAAAACAAGAAAAGTCACTATGGTGTCCAATGTGTACAGTAGTTCAGAAATGGGACATGAATAAGAGCATGAGGGCAGGTGATATGTGTTCATCCTGAATGATAAGCAATAAATAGACTGTGAAGTGCCAATCAGAGGACTTCTGAAGCAGTAATGAAACTTCATGATCAGGGAAGGCTTGTGGGTCTATATATACTTTATGAATGCCAGTTGTTGGATACAGGGAGACCATTTGGGAGGTGATTGAAATAGGCTATCTAAAACCTGATCTAGCATGATGTGTCTTAATGGAGAGATGTATTTGAACAGCATTAGGAAGGTAAGGTCCTTCCATGAATTTCAACCAATTAGTCAGGAAGTATTGATTGAGCATTTTCTATGTGCCAGAAGTTTGGTAATACAAAGAAAGGTAAATTATTCCTATTCTCAGCATCATACATTCTAACAGAGGAGACTACATGGAAAATAACTATGTACATATGATATCTTTCCTTACTCCATATAATATTACATTCAGTTGTCAAAGTGATCCTCTTCAAGTTCAGGTCTGACTATGACCTATATCTAATAAGCTTCAATGGTTTCTGCAGAATAAAACAGAAAATTGTTCTATTTGGCTTTTAAAATCTTTTACAACTTAGTCCCTTCCTCTCTGTCCAGTCTCTGTATATTTTACTCCCTTTCTTATACTTTATGATGCAATGACACTGACCTCTTTGCAGAACACTCTTTTTCTCGATTCCACCCATTAGTACCATCTCTCTCTGAATCTTGGAATGTTCTTCCTCTTCACCTTTAACTCCTAGCTCCTCTGGTTTCCTTCAAAATCTCAACTAAAATCCTATCTTTTGTAAAAAGCCTCTTAGTCTTCTTAAATATTAGTGCCTTCTCTCTGAGATCCCTTCCATTTTGGCCTGAATTGTGTGTGTGTGTGTGTGTGTGTGTGTGTGTGTGTGTGTGTGTTTATATGTATATTCACACATTTTTATACACGTCTATATATGTATCTCTATATGCCTCTATCTATTAATCTATTTGCCTCTATCTCTCTCTCCCCCTTTTTCTTCCCCTCTGCCTTTCTCCTTTTCCTCCTTATTCCCTCCTTCTCTTTCTCTCTCTCTCTTCTTTCTCTCTCCTCTCTCTTCCTCCTCCCTCCCTCCCTCCCCCCCTCTCTCCCCTACTTCTCTCTCTCTCCCCTCCTTTTCTCTCTCTTCCTGTCTCTTTCTGTCCTTTCTTTTCTTCCATCCTCCTTTTGTTCCTCCCTCCCTCCTTCTCTCTCTCTCTCTCTCTCTGTCTCTCTCTCTCACCTTTCTTCTTTCCCCTTCTCTCTTCTCTCTATCTTCCTTTCTCCCCCCCCCTCTAACTCTTGCTTCCCTCTCTATCTGGTTATTTACCTATCTGCCTGCGTTTCTGTCTCTCTGTCTATCTCTCTAACTCTCTTTCTTTCTATCTGTCTGTCTATCCATCCAGCTCCCCACCTATATATTATTTTTGCCTAGTTGTTTGCATGCTGTATCTCCCATTAGAATATTACCTTCTTTTTTCATATCCCTAGAGGTTAGTGCAATTAAAAATACTTGTAAATTGATTGATTGTGGTATAAATAATAGTAATAATGATAAAAATAATCTATATACTCTCATTAACTTGCCTCATAGATGTATAGGTTTGTGTAAGATCAAAGGAATATAGGCTGAAAGATATTTGTCATGACCTAATCCAATCATTTGGCAGATAAGGACAAGAGAGGCTATTTGTCCAGAGTCACACAAGTTGTAAGTGATAGAGGCAATATTTGAATCTAGGTCGTCTGACCCAAATAAGTCACTAGCCAAAAAACTAGCCAGAGTAGCTGTCTATATAGACATGAGTTCTATTATACATTTTCATGGAGTTTGGGCCACTGTCAACATCTTTTTTTGGTTTAAATAATAGCTTTTTATTTTCAAGATACATGCAAAAATAGTTTTCAACGTCTACCTTTGCAAAATCCTGTGTTCCAAGTTTTTCTCCCTTCTTTATCCCATGTCTCTCTCCCCTAGACAGCAAGTGTTACAATATGTTAAACATGTACAATTCTGTTATATATATTTCCACAAATATCCTGCTGCACAATGAAAATCAGATCAAAAAGGAGAAAAATGAGAAAGAAAACAAAATGCAAGCAAACAACAAAAAAAGGTGGAAATACTATATTGTGATCCACATTCAGTCTTGACTGTTCTCTTTCTGGATACAGATGACTCTCACCATCACAAGACCATTGGAACTAGCCTGAATCATCTATTGTTGAAAAGATCCACGTCCATCAATGTTGATCATCATATAATCTTATTGTTGTGTCAGCATCTTTTCAACTCTTTTAGGTTCTTCTCTATTAAGAAAAATGGCTACTTGAAGCAAGGACATTATTGGGGTTGGGCAATCAGCACTTTGCCTCAGGATGCCAAAATTTAGAAGGTGCTGACAGCCCTTCCAACTCAGAAACAACTGCATTTAGTTCCTAGTTAGCAGGAATAATACACTCTTCTTTCCCCCATTTGCCACAACTCAGATGTTTTTCTCCCCATATACTTCTTCCCTCCCATCTCTTTGTCAATTAATCAGTCAGCATCCCTGCCCTATCCCTCAAATGACCTTGTTTGTGAAAGTTTATTTAAGGTATCGTTTTATACTGATTGAAAATGCACAATTCTCAGGCAAATGAAAATGAAAGCAAATATATATCCTAAATTGAATTCACCACAAATATATGCTAATACATAATGTCATCTCCTATAAACATTGGTTTCTCTATGCCCTCTTTCCATTTCCTGAAATGCGTGTTCAATTAACTTTGGTTCACTGAGTACCAGCACTGAACTGGTACTTTGATAATCCTGGGATCTTGATGAGGATGCTGCCTCTAGTGATACACATTGTGGTTCATTCAAGACTGACCATTCTATATGACTCTCCCTTTTGCCCACCTTTAAATTTTCTGCAACAGTTTGGGAGATTTCCTCTAGTTCTTTTGACATTGTGTGTATATCAAAGAATACAGAACTACTTTTGGGGAGCATATTGCATCTTGATATATGACTGTCACACCTCTTTGGTTGTATCTTTCTGACAACATCTTTTATAGATATCTTTTTTCCAATACAGCTATCATTTGGCAACATGTTATAGCTATTCCTGCCTATCATGACTTTAGGGTAGTAGATGTATCTATCTTTGGACTTGAAGTCCTGCTTCAGACTCTAACTAGCTGCATCACTGGACAAATAATTTATCTTCTTTGCCTTTGGTTTTCTCATCTATAAAATAAGGGAATTGGATTCATTGTCCTCAAAAGCTCCTTTTAGCTCATAAGTATGCTCTTTGGGTGACTTTGACCTTTAATTCTTTGGAGACTGGGAGATCTCAAGACTCATAATCATAAAACATCGCTGGAAGAATATTGTTAAGAAATATCTCCTACTCCTTTAAAAGGAAATACAATAATGCCAATTCAGAAAAGTTTTGTTTACCTGAAATGGTTTTCTAAAAGCTTGGGAGACTATTATGGGAGAAGAAAAGGTCTAGAAATACCCCAAACTTCTAAAGTTCTGTAAGGGTATCCTAGGTCCAGTTGGGCAGCTTCTGACCTTTTCACTAGCATCCCTGGAGAAGAAGAAGTGGGAGAGAGCAGTTTTTATTAGGTCTTTAGGGAATCCTAATATTTCACTATGCATACACATTATTGTATTTAATGATAATAACATCCAATAGAGGAAATTAAAAATTACTTTAATTTTTATTTACTGGTTTTCTATCAGGTTGGTTTTCAAATACATCCATTCCCTTTCTCCTATTCAATGAATACTTATAGCAAAGAATAAAAAATAAAAATGAAAAAGAAGCAATTCAGCAAAACTAAAAACTCATTCTTATTCTTGATTTTCTCAGAATTTCAAGGCTATATTACCTTCATTCTCTAATACCATAGTGTAGTTCAGAGCAGCCCTCCTCCCCCAAAAGGCAAAACCTTTAGTATATATGCAAAGTTACTAGCAAGCAATCAACCTGGTGTGTGTGTGTGTGTGTGTGTATGTGTGTGATATTCTATTATTTGGTGCTGAATTGTGTGATATAGATTTTTAAGTTCAACAAAAATTCAGATTGTAGGACTTCAGAAAAGGGGAATATTTAGGTAAAACTAATAAGTGTAGTTTCTTGTTTCTAGAACATTATGGTAACTAATTTGGGGCTGCTTGGAACCACCCTAGAGATAGGGCCATGGAATCTCTCCATTAGTTGTGTTGTGAATATGTATCTCAATATACATTTATAAGGGAGTAGTTGTGAATATTGTTCCGGGGGTATGAGGGAGTCAGTTTATACAAGTTTGTTAGAGACTGTTTTGAAATTTTCAGCACAAAACATTTACTAACACACTCCTGCACTACCACATTCTCCAGGACCTGTACCTTCTCTTTCCCTTGGTATCCTTGGGTTTCTTTGCAGCATATTTGATTTACAAATCTATCACACCTGTGATGTATGCCTTTTTATGGGGACATTGATTTAGAGATGGGAGACTATAGAGAGTATTTAATCCAACAACCTTGTTTTACTTATGGAGAAACAGACTCAGGAAGATGAAGTCACTTTCCCAAGATGACACAAATAGTAAGGAATAGAGCATCATTTCAAACAGAGGCTATCTGACCCCAAATACAGAATTCTTTCCATGTTGCTCCCACTTTCTCTTGTAAACATCTTGCTAGAGTCAATAGCATAGCCAGATTCTTCTGCCTGGATGTCTTATGTTTCTCCATCACTGAACTCTAGAATGACATGGTGATCAGTCCTGACAGTCCCCTTTTCTGGATGCAAATGAATCTCTCCATCATAAATCTGTTAGAATTTTGCCTTGCTTTTTTTGCTCATCATGTAGCTCACAATTTGAGGAAACACTGTGCATTGTGAGGGACTAGAGGGAGAGATCTCTTCTTAATCCATTTTATTAGCGATTAATCTAATTACTGACTTTTGGTAAAAGATTTCACCAGTGTCACAATGACTTAGGAAATCAGAAAAAAAATTTTTCTTTAAAAAGGAGCACAGTTGTAAAATGATGCAGTATAATATAACATTCTTTGCAAATTTTGTTGGAATTTGAATGCTTTGTGAATTAGGAAATAGGTTGGTTTTCTTTTTTTTAGTAAATCAGAGTGAACTCTCATTTCTAGAATTAAGGAAGTTTAAAAAATATGCTATTGCATGTATCAGATGGTGTTAATATTGTCAGTTGACAGTAGGGCTCACATCTTTTGTTTATGTTGCATTGTATAGCATGTGCATTAGACTCAAGGAGACTAAGCTCCTTGAGGTCAGAAACTGTATTCTTTTTATTTGGGTATTACAGCCTCTTGAACTTAATAGATGCTCACTAAATGGTTTTTGAATTGAATGAAATTAAATAGAACCCCTAGTGATCAATTGATCTTGACTCTATCATCAGGGCTTGCTTGAGTTGAATGAGTGAGAAACACACACACAATGTCATTCAAACATCCTTTTCCAAAGCTGAAAGCCATACTGCTACTCTTCCCTTAAATATCCTGGAATGATGTTTTTACCCATTCTTTTTTTCCTACTTCTTAATCTCTCTGTCTTTTCTTCTGCCTTTCTTAACCCCCTCATCATGGACTCACTCCTCTTTTCCTCTCCCTTCTCTCCAATTTCCCTCTTGTGTTGAGATCCTTCACCTTTACCTTCCAAAATGATCTTTCCTGTCAATGAATTGCCTTAGAACTTATATTGGTTGGAACTGTGGAATAGGAAAGAGAGAACTGGATAAATAGGAAAGGGCATTTTTTTACCTAATCTCACTTCCTTTTTTCCATTCCAACTTTAGGTGCTGAATATTGTAAACTGGATTATTTTATTATTTAAAACCATACTAAAAAAATCTATGAGGATTCAGCAATTTATGTGGAGTGAAATCCTGATTATAACCATTCCTTAACTCCACCCACTCATCTACCCCCACAATCCCTTGAGAGAACTGGAGAGATGTTTTCATAGTATTAATAATAGTTATGACATAGACTAGTTGACAGGTGACTTCCGTTCAAAGTCTGATTTTTTTGGACCACCTTCAAGCTTTTCCCTGTAGAATCCTTTCTCCTTGCCCAACTCTGTTCTAGATGAAATGTTTAAGTTTTTCAATATTTCCAACTACCACCATCATAACTATTTATCAAGTGATGGATAGTAGCAGTGTGTTTCTCTGGGATGGTATATGAAGCCTATCAGACAAATCATTTTTGGAAAAATGAGCCTGTGAAAAATGACAAATTTTGGAAAAAAGTATTTTACTTCTTCAGATTGGTGTTCAGTACTAGGCTAATCTATACTATATTCATCTTCCTGAGTTCTAATCTAACCTCAACCACTTACTAGTTATGTCATCCTGGGCAAATCAAACTTAGCCCTCTTTACCTCAGTTTCATCATCTGTAAAATGAGCAGGAGAAAGAAATGGGAAACCATTCTAGTATCTTTGCCAAGAAAACCCCAAATGGGGTCATGAAGAGTGGACACAACTAAAATGACTGAACAATAGTGACAATAATAGCACAGTGTGGTAAAGAGCCAGTGAGGTGACCTATGTAAAGTGCTTTACAAATATTAAACTGCTATATAAATTCTAGCTATTATTATTAATAAATGTTAGCTATTAGTCCTAAGACATAGTCTTTGTCTGGAAAGGCGCTCACAGGAAACAATTAAAGAACAGTAGAATTTAGTTGCCAATTTAGTCATATAGATTCTGGAGTTCAGAAAAGTTTGGATGGATGAGAAAAAAAGGCATCATTCTTCTTGTTATCGTCATTGTTATTACCCCCTAAGAAAACGATTTCAGTCTTGGAACCATAAATTTTCAGAGCTGAATGGGAGCTTAGAGATGATTGAATCCAACCCTCTCATTTGACAGATGAGGAAACTTGAGTCCTCCTGGAAAGGGGAAGTGGTTTTTCCAAAGTCCACATGTCTGAGCTGGGATTAGAGCAGAAGGCTCCTAACTCCTAATTAAACATTTTTTTCTACTACATCAGTCTCCAGTGGCTTGATTGGAAATGTATTTGGGATTTTTTTTTAAGATCCTTCTAATACTGATTCATGATGCTGATATTTTTTCATCTAATTGGAGCTCTTTTCCCCCAGGGATACTTTTTTTTTTTTAATGATAATATATAGAGTTGGTCCTACAACTGAAATTCAGAATTCTTTCTGATAAATTTTGCTGCCTTTCACAATAACAACATGTTGCATAGGAGATTCCATCCTTGAAGGCCTTCCAGAGCCTGCCCTATATCACTACCATGTCTTACTGCCTTGATCATTTCCCCTAAGACTTGTAAAATTTGGAGCATTAATGAAAGGTACAAGATCAGCTGGCACACAGTCTACGAGAGACTTTGAAAAGTTCTGGACAATTCCCCAGCCTGGGGAGAAGATAGGCTGGAGAGCCATATGAAAGGTCTCTCTGGCTCCAGCATTCTTGATAGCTATCTGAAAATTTGTTAATTAATCAGCAAGCATGTACTAAGCATGTTTTATGTGATAGGCCTTGTGGTAGGGATTGGGGAGTCAAGGAGAATTCCTTGAAGAGATTGTATTCTAATATTTTAATGGAGGAGACAAATATGTGTTTTATACACACACATCTATACACATATGTGTGGTTATGTGAGTGTGTGTGTATATATATGTATACACACAAAAAAACATTGTCATATATAACATAGATATGGTTACATATGTGTATACATATGTAGAAAACACATTGTTATATATAACATATACAACAAAATATGTATATAAATAACAAATGGATCCTCCTCAATTAAAATATTAAAATAAAATCTATGTGTATGTGCTTGTATACCAAAAAATAAAGTAGGTATAAAGGAAAGTTTCAAATACTTGGGGGTTGGAAAAGGTGAAGACAAGAAAGGCTTGTAGAACAAGGTACTTTGAACTGAATTTTGAAGAAAACTGGGAATTTTAGTAGCCAGAGTATAGAAGAAATGCATTTGAGGTTTGGGAGATAGTTGTGTAAAGACATGGAGTTGGGAAATAGAGAATCCTATGTGAAAAAGAGTAAAAAGTCTATTTTGGCTGGATTATGGAGTGGCTAGAGGTAAGCAATGTATTAATAAGGCTGTAAATAATGGGAAGAGGCCAGGTTAAATGCCACGCAGAAAAATTATCATTTAATTTTTCAGGTAATAGGAAGACCTTGCAATGTTTTGAATACATAGGGAGGTAACAAAGGAAGAATGATGATACAGGAAATTTTCACTGTGAAAATTGTGTGGTGGATGGATTGGAGTGGAGAGATATTTGAGGCGGGGAGATTAATTAGGTGCTCCTTGCCATAGTCTAGGTAAAAAGTGGTGAAGAATGAGTTTAGGATGATGGTTGCCTGAGTAAAAAGAATGGGCCATGTGGGAGAGATATGGTAGAAGTGACGTTTTGGCAGTGGATTGGATGTATGGGGTGATAGAGAAGGAGTGGAGTATGATGCTAAGGTGGGAAGGCCAGGTTGGGGAAGAGAGTGTTTGTTGATTCCCATGCTTGCCTCTCTGGGCCAGTCACTGCTTATTCCTCAGACCTACTTGCTCACCTCTGCCTCCTTAATTATGCTTATAACCAAGATTTCACTCTCTTGTACCTCCCTCTCATTTTGAATGAATCCCATTCATCCCCTCAAAGCCCAACCCATTCATGAAATCTTGCCTCACTACTCCAGCCCACAATAACTTCTCCCTTCTCTGGACCTAGTGTTACCCTCCCTGCATTAGGGGCTTAAATGTTCTCTAAAGGTTTCAAACTCAGGCCCATTTTTGCTACTGACTTTGGGCAAACCCATTCAGCCCTTCCTTTTCTTCAAATGTAAAACTAACAAGTACTAAGATGTTTGAAGTTCCAAGGAGGTAACATTAGGAACTTCAAAGTGCTAAGAATTGTTTTTATTTTTATTTAAATAAAAATTAATTTTATTTTTAAATAAAAATACATTTTATTTACATCTTTTGTTTTTAATATCACCTAGATTTTTCAATGTATGCTTCTTCACCCCCACCCCAGCCATCATTTATAAAAAGAATAAAAATGAGGGAAAAAATCTATTAAGCAAAACAAAAACAAATAAGATTTACATTATATGCAACATTCCATACTCATAGTACCCCTTCCCCACTTTTTGAAAATAAGCAGGCATTTCACATCTTAGATTTGAGGCCATGCTTGTTCATTGTGATTTCACAGAATTCACTTTCTTTCATTTAGTTGTTAATTTTTCCATTAACATTATATGTGTTGTTTTTTTTAACGTGTTTCCTTTTTGCTGTCATTTTCAATTTTTCGCTATGTTTTGCTTTTATAGTACAAATATTTACAGATTATCTCTACTTTGTGAGAGGAATCTTATAACAAAGTAAAACTGTTATATAAAACTAGCAATACAGTGACCTCATTGGAAAGGATGGGCACATAACATTTCATATTCATGGTACCATCACACCTCTTTTCTAAAAAAATGACCAAACTTATTTTTTTCTCCCTTATACTTCTACCCCAGTAGAAACGAAAAATTTTTTGATGATAAATATATATTGGTAAGCCAAACTCTTCCTACAATCACCGTGCTATAATCAAATATTACTATCTCTATTTTCATCTCTATCTCTATTGATTTCAATTTTGATCTTGATCTCTACCCCTCCCCCATCTTTCCCCTCTCCTTACCCCTACCTCTCTCCTATCTTGATCCCTACCTCTAACTCTATCTCTACTCCTACCCATATCCCACTTTCCTAGACCCATACACATTCTGTCCCCCTCTCCCTCCCTATCTTATTCCCTTTCCCTTCCCCATGCTCCTTCCCCTTTCTCTACCCATCTACCCTTACCTCTATTCTTAGCCTTACCTCTACCCCTACCCTTATCCCTACCCCTACACTTACTCCTATCCTTATCCTTACCCTTAGTCTTATCCCTACCCTATTTCTACCTAACATTCTTCACTTAAGATTCATGTCTTTGTAATAGATAAGATGATAACATAATGGATAGAATGCTGGACCTGAAGTCAGGAAAATCTGATTTTAAATCTGGTCTCATACATTTACTAGCTATGTGACCCTTAGCAAGTCACTTAACATTTGCTTCTTTTCTTCAACAGTAAAAAATGGAGACAGTCAACTATCTACTTCAAGGGGTTGTTGTGAGGATCAGATGGGATGACATTTGTATAGTTCTTAGATAATGCATGGCACATAGTAAAAACAATGTAATGATAATAACAATTATTTTTGATGAGAGAAAGAACATTTATCACTGATCCTCTAGAATCATGATTAGTCATTGTATTGATCATAGTTTTTTGCAGCTTTCAAAGTCACTTGTTTTTATACTATTGTTGTTGAATCAATTGTTCTCTTGATTCTCCTTATTTCCTTCTTTGTCAACTTACAAAAATTCTCAGAATTGTTCATTTTTTGTAATATTGAGGTTATAGTTTAAACTGTTCTTCTGGTTTGGCTCACTTCATTCTGCATCTGTTTGTGTATGACTTTCATGTTTTTTTATGATCACCACTTTCTCATTTTTTATAGCACACTGGTACTCCATCACATTCATATATTAGAGATTATTTGGCTGTTCTACAATGGACTGGTATTCTCTTATTTTTTATCACCACAAAATAATTACTACAAATATTTTTGTACATAATTTTCTTTTTTAGGGGTAAACTTAGCAGTGTAATAGCCAAATAAAAGAGCATATACCACTTAGTGAATTTTTGTATATAATTCCAAATTGTTTTCCAGAATGTTTGTAGCCATTTACAATACCATAAATATTGCATCAAAGCAGCTATTTTCCTAGAGTTCCTCCCCACTGATTTTTTCTTTTTCTTTTCTTCTTTTTAATTTTTTTTGGTCATCTTTGTTATTCTACAGAGTGTGAGGTGGCAGCTCAAAATTGTAATTTGCATTTCTCTAGTAATGATATAGCACTTTAAAAAATATTGTTATAGTTTTTTTAAATTTGAAAACTGCCTGTTCATATCCTTAGATCATTGATCAATTGGGAATGGTTCTTTTTTTCTGATAAATTTGAATCAGTTCCTTATATATGTTGGAAATGAGATCTTTATCAGAGAAACTAAGGGCAAATATTTTCCCTAATTATTTGTTTCCTTTTAATCATAGCTTTATTAAACTTGTTTGTATAAAACCTTTTTAATTTTATGTAATCAAAATTTTACAATTTGATTTCTTATCCTCGCTATTCCTTATTTGATCATGAAAGTCTCCTATTCATACATTTGAAGGGTATTTTTTCTATGTTTCTCTAATTAATGTGATTTTTTAAGATCTAGGACATGTTCCCCATTGGAATTTATCTTTCAATAAGGTATAAGGTGATGATCTATACTTAATTTCTTCCATATTTCTGTCCAATTTTTAAAGTTTTTTTTTTTTTTCAGAGAGTTAATTTGTATCCCAGTAGCTGAGGTCTTTGTTTTTATTCAACACTGGGGTATTAGATACATTTACTTCTGTATGTTGTTTGCCTGACCTGCACTTTGCATCAAATTAAATAACTGTTTCCACATTTTTCTGCAGCAACCATTTCCACAAGCAAAATAATATTCCATTGCATTCATGTGACTCAGTACTTTAGCTATTCTTCATTTATTGGCATCAGATAATATAAACTATTGTAATTCTCTCTCCAACTAGAATGAAGTTTCCTAATAGTTAAGAACCAAGATATAGACTTGAAACCCTTTCATAAGCCCATTTTCAACTGATGATGCTAGAAGATGATACCCCATAAGACAGAGAAGGCCAAAGATCAGAATATTATATTCCATGGACCATCTTCTCCAATGCTTATCACTCATTTGACTTACCAGATCTGTTTATTTCTGGATGTTGACGTTTGCTCACGATTCCAAGGTTATAAAGTATGCTGCATATATATAAAGTATATAGTTATAATTTTTCAGGCTGCATTTTGAAACTGGTTAAAGAAACTCTTTTCTTACCTTTGATCCAAGAAGACTCTCCTTTACTATTTTCCCAACTATCTTAATCCCTAGCTAGATATGATAATGTATTATTCTTTGGGCCTTCAAGGTTCTTTGGGTTTCTAGATGTACTCCAACCTATCCCATATGACTTATTCTCTTTTGTCCTTTCTTGTTTCTACAGTGATGATATACATTGGTACCTGGTTCTTGCACTCATTCTCTTCCCCTTTCCTTTCTTATTATCATATAATCCAGAACATATTAGTAACTTTTCTTGGGTTTATTTAAAAGGAAAAAATAGTAGTATCTACAAATAGTGAGACTAGAATTTCAGAGAAGCTAAAGTACATATGAGGGATTTTCTCTAGGACAGGCTGGATGGTCTTTAAGATGGCTAATTTATTCTTTAGTTATAGTTCTTCAAGCCTCGTATGTCTCCATGGCCTTCCCAGGTTAGAGTCCACACTACCAACCAGTGCTCCCTTGCCACTCAGCAGAGAAGGACCACTTTTGTTCTAGATATGTCTGTGTTTGTATGGCTTGGCTTTGGTCAACCAGAGTGCACTGGATTGAATGTGTGTCATTCTTACCCCATGTCTTTTTCATATAATATCCTCTTACCATTCTAGATGGCCCTTTTAGATCCCCCCAGCCTGCTACTCATTCTTAAAGACCTTGTTCACTCTCACTCTGACTACTTCAGGCCACATTAATCTCATCTCTTTCTACTACAAGGTATTAGGACATTTTGCTGTAGGAATGGATAAGAAATGGTCAACCAGAATATTAGCCTGGGTAGTTTAGGAACTTTGAGTTAGGACCTAAACTTTTGTTGGAATTCACTTTCTTTTCTATCAATTTCCCAATATGAGGTGATCAGAAGATTTCAGAAGTCTCATACTTAGAGATGATCTGTTATTGGGGGTAAACATGATTATGATTAATAGGCAGGAGAAGGCATGAAAGAGTGAAAGTATGATGCCTTGGTTTTCCATTCTGTATGTATATCATTTCCTTGCATTATCAATTAAAGAAAAAAATCAACAAGAGAAAAGCAAGTATTTATTGAGCATCTGGGAGGGAGCAACTCTGTTAACTGTCTTTGAAGGGTACAAAAAATAGCACATAAAATCATAGGATCATGAACCTACTCTTGGAAGATACCTTAGAAGTCATTTAGTCTACTCTTCATATTTTACAGAGGAGGAAAATGAGGCACAGAGAGGATAAATGGGTTATCCTAAGGCAGACAAGTGATATATAGAATAGCTAAGATTCAGACCAAGATCTTCTGTCTCCAAATCTGGTGTTCCTTCCCCTACTTCTAGTTTCTGCCTAGATATTTTAATTTAGAGAAGACATGAAACAATTAAAAATTAAAGATAAAAATAGAATAGGCATTTATGAAGTACCAGCTGTGTGCCCAGTGCTGGATAAAATATATTAGGATATCTTACCATCAAGGAACTTTTATTTACAGCCTGGAAGCATTTTAGAAATAGTAGAGGATAATTAAATTCTGATTTGTTCTGGTTCAGCTACAAGTCCTGTACAATCTGCAGGAAGGAATCTCACATTGGTGAGATCATAGAATTTTAGCTATTAAAAAATCCAAGAAGACTACAGAGAAGGATGAGCTGTTGTGACTTCAAATCCTCAGAGCAAGGGTGGGATTTGAACAAGACCTTTAGGGACTGGTAGTAGATGATCAGGCTGAGGAAAATAGAAGGAGCATTCTAGAATGGTGAGAGAGTGAGGTGACACTGTGGGAACAAAGATGCAAAGGAGGAAAGAACAGCCTGGCTGGAAAGGGAAATGTGTAATTTAATGGAGTTTTGACACACAGAGTGGTCTTTAAGAAATAAAAACTTGTTTGGAGCCTCCAAAATGTCCTCTTAATTACCACATCTTTCATCCTTCTACACACAAAACTGAATATATCTATATCTATATATCTATATATATCTAGGTATATCTATATCTATATCTATCGATATAGATATAGATATACCTAGATATATATAGATATAGCTGGCGGTGGTGGGTCTATGGTGGGTCAGGAGTCATGGGGACCAGCAGTCATGGTGAGAGCAGAGTAGCTGTTAATATCAGTGATTAGATAGGAATTCTAGTCTGAAAAAAATTCTGACTTTTATGGCCCAGTATTATTCTATCTAACAAGTGATCTACTCCTTAACCATGCTCACCTCTTTGTGGTTGGTACCTTTTTATTCCTGCTCTGTATGGATCTTCATGGATCTTCCATGTTTGAAAGCTTCAGCTCTAGAAATTTCTAGTTTTCTATCTGCGGGGTGCCTCCTGTGGCCTTAGAACGTGGAAACTAATTGGCAATATCTGAATAAGATGATTCTCCTCTTTATAAAAAGATGGAAGCTTCCATCCCTAAGCTCTTGAGCTGCCTTGAGGAAAAGAACAAAGATGCCTCCAGAACTCAACACTTGGACTTTCTCCCCATACTATAAGCTAAAGACTTCTTGAGGATGTCCTTCAGGATATCGCTTTCCTCTCTCTCCTTGGTCTTAGCTAATTGGACTCTCCTAGTATCCCTCTCCTGCTGGCCTTGTCTCTTATTCCCTTGGTTGTCTACAGTTAAACCACAGGACTTTATCTTTTATGCCGTTCTTTTAGTACATCAAATGAACACACCTATTTCCTCAGCATTAGTTGGCTCATGCAACTCTTGTATGAAGTACTCTTTAGTCCCAGCAAGGGATTTGACAATAGGTCATAAGTATGACTAGGAGGCAGTATGTTGTAGCAAGACTCATGGGATCTGATTTCAAATTTTGGCTCTGCCAGTGTGACCTTGGATAAGTAAGACCTTGAGAGTGATTCCCTTTTTTATTTGTAAAATAAAGAATAGGTGGACTAAATGTTAATTCCAGTTTTAGCTTTATCATCCAATGATTGATGATTAGAGAGAAATTTTTGAAGAATTAAATTGAATCTCAGCTTGGAAATAACACTTAGGAGATTCTCAGATTCTGTAATACTTTGGTTAAAAGTGATTGCTCCTTATTTTCATGAAGAATAAGAATGAAGAATCAGCACTATAGACAGGGGCACAGGAACTTGGACTTCAAGGACCTTTGGTACTCATTTAAATTCTATGCAGCAAATATTTATTAGGTACCTAAAAGGCTCAGAGTTGTGATCAAACTTGTGGCCTAAGTTAAGGGCTGATTGTATGGATGCTCCATATAAAATCTAGTAGCTTGTCAAAACTCAATATCATTATTGTGGAAAATAAGAACACGGGGAATAAATAAAGTATAAAAGCACACTATGGACCTTCATTGATTTACTGGCTATGAACAAAGAGACTTAAGCTCACTAAGTCTCAGTTTCCCTATTTGTAAAATGTAGATAATAGTAGCATATACATTAAAGGGTGGTTTCAGGGGTCCAGTGAGATAATATGTGCAAAGTGCTATGTAAACCATTACTCATTTTATATATGTGAGCTCTTCATGTTCTTATTGTACCTTGCATAGTTTTGATCAAGTATTTTCGCTTGTTCCATTATCTCCAGTGATTTTCCTCTGCCTAATACAAGTACTTTGTATCTACAGGATCCTAGATCTAGGACTGGAATGATTTAATAATAATAATATACAATTATTTATACCAATTGGTTGATTATTGTAAATTATTATATGTAAACTATTAGGCAATATACAATAACTACATTTATTACATGTAGTTATAGGAGAAAGAATGCCAGATTTGGCATTAGAGAGCTTGAGTTTAAAGCCTAGCTCTGCCAATTAATGACTTTGGGCAAATCTGTGCCTCAGTTTCCTTATCTGTAAAATAAAAAGTTTGGACTAGATTACCTCCAAGGTCTTGTCAAAACTTTGAAATTAACAAGCCCTCATGTTCTTAGCCATTTTTTGAGTTTCAAAGACTTTTCTAGCAATCTGGTGAAGTTTATGGACTCTTTCTCAGAATAATGTTTTTAATGAATAAAACACATAGAATTACAAAATAAAAATAATTATATTGAATCAATAAATCAATTACTTAACCTTTATTAAGTACCTACTATATTCCAGGCACTGTGTTAAGCACTAGGGATACAAAAAGAGGCAAAAGACAGCCCTTTCCTCAAAGAGTTACAATTTAATGGGAAAAAGTTATAATTCATTAAAACATTTTTTTAAGAAAACAAGTTCATGGACCCCAGGTAAAACACCTCTGTCTTACAGTATCAACTTCATAGATTTGTAAGAATTATATGAGATGGTATGTGTAGAACTTTATAAACCCAAAATCCATATATAAGTATAATAAACTGTTCTTTTTTGGAATCTGGGACATTTCTTTCTTATCCACATAACTACCCATTACTGATACACAATGAATATGGTGAATGATCATATCAATTGAAATGACAGTAATTAATATCAATAATAAATAATTATAAGGAATAAAAAAAGATTCAAAAAATCTTTTTGGGTCTTAGTTTCCTCACCAATAAAATGAAGGGATTGATCCAAAAGTCCTTCAAGTCCCTTCACATTCAAAATTCATTATTGTAATCATAATACTGGTTGGTTTTTTTTTTTTTTTTTTAACAAAACAACACTACTCACTCATTCACTCTCAGTAGGAAATGTGATGTCAGCTGTGGTTACAGTGGGTGGGAAAGAAGATGGATTCTCCATTTGGAGGGACAATTTAGGCAGCTGTGGATAGAATATAAACATTCCCATTGCTGCTAATGCTGAAAACTACCCCATAGGGCATTCAAAGCCAGATCTTTTTGGTAATTGAAGAACTACTGAGATAATTTAGGCAAACATGCTTTCCTTTCCAAAATTATTTGAAGGGAAACAATTATGTTAACTTTCTTTTTGTGTCTGTATCTAGACCTGTGATTTCAATAGTATAGGGAAATATTGATAAGGAAACTCCCTTTATGCATGTAAATCAGCAATTGTTGGGTAATTTTTAGTTTGAGAATATAACCTGGGGCCACATAATTATTAAGCACTTACTGTGTGTCAGTCACCGTGCTAAGTGCCAGGGATAGAAACAAAAAGCAAGGACCTTTCATCAAGAAGAAGAGACAACCTGCACATAATCAGTTCATAAAAGACAATTATTGAGTATTGGAAGGCAACCTTGGAAGAGAAGGCACTATAAACTAAAGAGAATGTGAAAAGCCTTCTGCAGGAAATGATACTATGTAATCCTTTAAGAATTTCACTGTTATAGTTGTTTACAATTTTTTTCTTATTTTATTGTGTCCAATCAACCAAAATTTCTTTTATTCTCCCCATCAAAAAATAGAAAGAACCTCCCTCCTTCAAAATCCCTCAAACCAACCTAATATTAGAAAATGTTGGAATCAGGAAAAAAAGGAAAAAAAAATAGACTGACTAAACAGCTCATCTTAGTTAATTCATCATATAAATACAGTGATCATTATTTATATCTTGGCCTTCAATTCAGTCTTCATTCACAGTGAATTAACTCAATCCAATAACTCTCCAACCAACCATTTATGTTCTGTCTCTTATTTAGTGTCATGGATCATAGTGAGCTCTGATCTTTGCTCCTTCCTACACAAGACCTGTTTATTTGCAAATGCAAATCACATTGCTGAAATTTCAGAGCAGACTGGAAAACATTCAAGGGAAGGCCAAAAAAACCAGGCATGTGCCTCTCATTTGAATTCACACAGGATGACAAACACCTCAGGAAGTTTCTTTATTTAAAAAAAGAGGAAAAAAGGACCCACAAATAAACAAATTCCAACCCCCTCATTCCTTTTAATTTACCTAAGCTCTCTGAATTGTCGGAATTCTATAATAATAATGATATTGATAGTGACATTTCTGCTTTACAAAACATCATATCATTGTGTAAATTATTTGAGGCTCCCAATTGACCTGGGAAGTAAGTAATCAGATAACTTCATTTTATAGAGAAGGAAGCTAAGATAGAGAAAATTGACATAAATCTAAGTACCAGAGCTGGAATTCAAACTGAAAATCCTCAAATGATATGGATATTCTCAAGTGCAGTTTGGCATATAACAGATGCTTAATAAATATATTTTCATTTATTCATTCATTCCCTCTATGCAGATTCCAATTCATACATCCTACAATAGATTCTTGTTTGAGTCATCCCACAAATTTCTACAATGGGTCTACTGAATGATATAAAGGTCTTCTTTGATTTCTTTTTTAATTGTGAAAATATAAGGAGAGCACCTGGACTTTTCTTTTAATGAATATTACTGATTTTCAAATCTTTGGAATTTGTCATGTTCTCTGACTCAAAAACAATAACATCACCAATAAATCCTGGTATTATTGGTATTATTAATGATTTTTTTTAAAAAGCTTTGTACAATTCTTTAAACTTCACAAAGTACTTTGCATATTATCTCATTTGAATTTTATTACAATTCTGTGAGGTAGGTACTATTATTCTTCCCATTTTTCAGATGAGGAAATTGAGGCAATAAAAATTAAGTGATTTGCCCAGGTCATACAATTAGTAAATGTATGAAGCAGTATTTGATTTTGGATCTTTCTGATTCTAAGTCCAGTGCTCTATTCATTAAGCATTGTATTAGGGGAAAATTTGCAGTCATTAAAGGTCTTGTACCCCAGTTATCTTTTTATGTTTAATTCTGGACCCAATTGGTTGTGCTTTTGCAATGAATATACGTGCTAATAGATAAACACACACAATACACACATACATAAATATATAATATATATAGATATTTACATACATATGTAGTCATATAAACAATATATATATACATATTTGTATAATTATATGCACATTCATCCATCTATCTTTCATCTATCTCTCTATCTCTAGCAAACCTAGATCTTAATAGTTGACATCTATTTAGCACTTAAAGTTTGCAAAGAAATTTGCAAGCATTTCATTTGATCCTCATAATAACTCTTTAAGATACATGCTGTTATTATAATTATATATAATACATATATATGATTATAATATTATTATAATTATAATGCCTTTATTCAGATCAGAAAACTGAGCTACATTAAATGATGTTTACAATCATCCAACTAGTAAACACAGGAGGTAGAATTTGAATTCAAATCTCTTATTTCCAAATTTAATGCTCTTTCTCTGGAAAGAAGCATTCTTCTAATTCCCATCCTTCCAGAACTATCCAGACTCTTCCCCTAGATTCCTGAGCTTTGAATGGTGAGATTTTAGTCTTTCTTGCCCCAAAGGGGTTTTTATGTCATTATCTTAGCCATTATTAAATCATATAACCCAGGTAACATTTCCTTCTACCCAATTTTCTTTATCTCCTTGATCTATCAGCTTCCTTCCTTAGATGTGAAGCTTCTAGAGGGCAGAGACTGCTTTGTTTGCTTGAATTTGTTACTCTACCATCTAGCAAAATGTTTGGGACATAATGAGCACTTTATAAATTCTTTTAGGAAATGGTGAGTGGATTCTTTCTATTTCTATTTTATTCCTTTGGAGCTAAGATGTGAAGAATTTTTTTCATGCTACTTTGTTGATATTTCCTTTTAAAATCATACTCAGGTAATTCAGTAATTCTTAAACTATCCTCTCCTTGATCTATCTTCAGTTGTTTTTCTTATATTTCACATTTCTAATTTTTCATTCTTTTAACTTTGTTTTGTTGTTTCTTGATGTCTCATGAAGAATTTAGCTTCTACTTGCCAAAATCAAAACTTCAAGGAATTATTTTCTTCAGTAAACTTTCATATCTTTTTTCCAATTTGACTAATTCTGCTTTTTAAGGAGTTCTTTTATTCAATGAATAATTATACCTTTTTTCCCATTTGACTTCTATTTTTAAGATGTTATTTTCTGCAGTATTTTTTGTACTTCTTTTTACCAAGTTGTTTATTTTCTTTTCATAATTTTCTTGCATCACTCTCACTTCTTATTCTAATTCATCCATTTCCATTATTATTTCTTTCTTTAATGTTTCCAGAAATTCTTGTTGAGCTTATGTCCAATTGGCATTTTTCTTTGAGGCTTTGGTTGTAACTATTTTTACACTGATGTTCTCATTTGAGTTTGTCTTGATTTTCTCTGTTACTGTTTTAGCTTTCTTAATGTTCAAGTTCTTTTTTTTATTTGCACATTTTCCTATATCTTGACTTTGAATTTTATTTCAAGTTGAGCTCTGCTCACCTGAGATTGGAGAAACACTGTCCCAACTTTAGGCTTTTTTTTTTGTGCTGCTGTTCTTCAAGTCTATTCAAGTTTTCAGTGTTTTAAAGGTGGTATGACTCAAGGAGAGGATGGTCACTGTTCTGCTGATCTATATCATGATCTTTAATCAGGAAGAGCTCCTGCTCCCTTTCAGAGGCAAGTATTAGTATTCCTCTTGGCCCTGGAACTGTGAGCAGGTCTTCTAATCTCTGGTAATCACAACTGCTATTGCTCCTCTCAGCCTTGGAAATATGACCAGCATCCCTTCCCTCTTATCAGCTATCCACAGACACTCATCTCTGTCTTGTGTATGGGCTATAGAGTTGTAAATCAGTTCCACCTTCACCCAATGCCATTAAAGGGTCCCTTGTGACCCATTTATGACCAGCTGTCTCTTTATCTCTTTACTGTCTCTATGTTGAGAACTACTGCTGCTGCTTCTGTTGTAAACATCTTCAAGACTTACTGCTTGTGCTTTTGTATTGACTTTGGGACAGTCTTCACCCCAGAATCACAGAGTTCTCCTGATGACTTCCTAAGTTGTTGGAGACTAGAAAAATTTCTCACCCTGACCTTTTGTTGTTTCTGCTACTCCACAGTTTATTTTGTGGCATTATTTTAAAATTCTTTGGAGGCAAATATTTGGAGAGTTTGGCCGAGTTGTTGCCTCTAATCTGTCATTTTGGCTCTCCCTCTTTATGCCTTTAATTTCCTTCTTTTGGCTCATTGCTGTTGCTAACTTTTCTAGAACCATATCAAATAATAATGGGAAGAGTGAATATCCTTACTGTTTTATTCATTGGAAAAGCTTCTAGTATAAGATGCTTATATTTTTGTTTTAAATAGATATTTTTGCCTATGCTTTGTTGACTTTTAGTATAAATAATGTTGTATTTTTGTCAAAGGCTTTTTTTTGGGTAACTATTAAGATGTAGTCATATATAGTTTTGGATGTTTTCTTTTTTAATATGATTAATTATATTGATTCATTTTTCCAGTCTTGAATCATTTATCCATTGAAGATATAAATTCTAATTGCTCATAATGAATGATTTCTTGGATAAATCCCCGTGGTGTGTTTAAAAAGACATTGTTGAAAATTTTTGAATCAGTATTAATAGATTGCTCTACAGTTTTCCTTCTATGTTTTATCATCTTCTAGTTTAAATATTAGGACTATATTTGAGTCATAAAAGGATTCTAATAGAATGCTTTCTTTTTCAATATTTGAGAGTAATTTGTGCAATATCAATTAAGTCTCATGTGAATTCATCAGAACTAGGAGTTTTGGGTCCATCCTGCTGACTTCATAAGTCCTTAAATTATCATCATTAGGTATTTTAGCATTTACTCATCAAAGAAGCCTCTATAGTAGTGACTTCATACTAGGAGACCAAGATTCATTTGTAGTTGTTAGTAATAGGACTAATTCATAGGGCTGTTGTGGAGATCAATCAAGATAATGAATGCAAATTAGCAGGCAGGGCTTATTGAAAAGTTTAGAATCATTCATTTTACAGCTGGAAGGCAACTTAGAAATTCAGTTAAGTCCAGTGATTATACTGATAATCAAACTGGGGCTCAGTGGGATGGTGACTTGTATCTTATAGGCAGTATCAGAATTTGGATTTACCTTTGTATCTCCTAGTCCAAAGTATTTCAAAGTGTAGCCTTTTGATGAGTAAAAGTTGAATAATAAAAAAATAACTAATAGCTCCATATCTATATCCTGAACAAACCTCTTTATTCCTATTTCAGTCCATATCAATCAGAAACTGAACTTCTTTACCCCCAGTCTTAGTTTCCACCAAGGTCAGTAGGATTTCAAAATGTTTTTCAGTTGAGCAACTGATGTTTACCAGTATGAAAATACATCTATTCTGGGATTAGGATCCTCTGCCTATATGTAGTGGGCACAAGCCATTCTGTTGAGGGAATTGTAGGGGTGAGGTGTTTGGTATTCTGTAATGAGCACTTGGAATGTCACCTAGCCCTATTGCTTTAGAGATTACACATTACAGTTAAGTCAATTCCCCTTCATTTTAGTATTCTTTTCATTTATGTTATTATAACCATTGTGAATATATTCCTTTCCTCATTCTGCTTACTTCATACACCTTCCCATGTTTTTCTGAAATCTTCATATTCATCATTTCTTATTGACATAATGGTAATCTTTGTGGAATATATCTTTGTCAAGATATAATTGGATAGGATGCCTTAAAAATGACATATCACTTTCCTTGTGAGTGTCTTTGGTCTTTTGGGTAGGAAGGCTTGTGGGTACCTTTCAATATTAAATGCTCCCAAACTCTAAAAAGAATCTATAATTGGTAGATCTTTTGGAGGGGGATGTTGAGCAGGGTATATAAAAGGAAACTTTATTGGCATTTGGTTGATAAAAGTACATATATGGACATGTTCTCCTTCCCTTGGCCTTTGAAGGGCTTAATTATATTCATTCAGAAAATGAAAGAAGCCATTTTAATCTTCACTACAAAACAATCTCCTCTAACTCACATAGCTCCTCTGCCTTTCCACAGGGCTTTGAAATGCAAGGATTTCTGAAAGACTTTCCAGGTTCTTGCCTTTACTCCACCATCTTGTCTCTGCCTTGAAATGCAAGGATTCTTGAATGCTCCTAAAAAACCAACCAAAAACAGCTAGTGAGGACCTTTTCTTCAATGTGCACATTTTAAATAAAGTCTGGTTTACTAAGCTTTATCATTTTACTAAAGGGACTAACTACAACCTTTTTATCTTTTCAACCCATACTATCTATGTGATATTGGACAAATCACTTTTTTTCTGTGATCTTTATTTTCTTCTCTAATAAAGCAGGGAAAAGAATACATATATCATCTATCTCACACTGGTGCCATGAGGAAAGTGCTTTGTATATATTGAAATACTCTAAAAGTGAAAGTTATTATTATTATTATTATTATTATCAACTTTTCTCTATTTAATGACCTTCACAAATCAAGGTAGATGGATACCTAGGATGATTTGTTGTTACATAGAATTTCAGGGAATTGTGGCTATTATTTTGTCTTTATTCTGATTTCTTAAAAATATATTTTAACTCCATAAATACTATATCTTCTAGCCTTACCTCATCTGTATTTGGAGAAATATTATCTAACCAAATCATTTTTTGAGGGTTCTCTCTGTGTTTCTTAAGGTACTTGCATTGCATCATGATCTACAGAGATATACCTTATCCACAGCAAATATAGAATATAAAAAGACTATATAAAAATATTGATTTCCTTTCCTATCTTAAGGGAGACCTACAAAAAGGGCCAGAATTTGTGCCCTAGGAAGTCGTGGAGGTTGTTTCTGGAAGTAAGGAAGCCAGTGTCTTCTCCACTGAGAATCAGAGAGAGAAAGAGAGAGTGAAAAAGAAAGCAGCCCATCTGGTCCATCCAGTCACTGAAGATCCATCGTGACTCTTCAGAGAATGTTCTTCATCTCCTAATGTAAGTGTAGTTTATTCTTGTACCCAGTCTCCTACTTGATCTAAGAGCTTTCCAGCTGTGCTTGGGGTATGTGTTACAGAAATGGCCCCTGAGCTTTTCAAGATTTGTAGCATCATCATTTCAAACTAATTTTCAAGAAAGAATGTAGGCTTTGGAATCAGAGATCCTGAATTCTAATGTCAGCCTTGTTATTTAATTGACATCAGGCAAATCACTTAAATATTTTGGACCTCAATATCATGAAATGTGGATGTTGAATCAGATGTCCTTTACATGTTCCTTTTATCTCCTCTCTCAATTTTAAATCCAGTGATATTCAGGCCCTCCCATTTCCCACCAGCTTTTCCTGGCATATATGATGTGGGAGAGAAGGATGAGTAATAATGAAAAGCTGGTAGTGTATCTGTTGGAAATGGAAAAGTGATAATGTGTTTTTGTGGATACAGTCCTTCCTTCCTTCCTTCTCTTCTTTCCTTCCCTACTTCCCAATTTTTAGGATTCTTCATTGGCTCAAGACAAGCCTTGATATTGAAAACCTAGATTGGGGATAGTTTTTAAAGACTTTAAGGGGCTTTAAGAGACCTATGGGGATGTGACATTTTGTTAGAAGTGAAGATGATTCCTGAACATTTTGGAGCAGCTTTATGGAGTAGTGTATTTGGAATCATGATCTGAGTTTGAATCCTGCCTCAGAAATAGTCATCTAAATTCTTCCAGGCTCTGTTTCCTCATCTATAAAATAATATAGTAGCACATAACTCACAGAACTAATGTTGTAAGGAACAAATGAGATAACATATATAAAGCATTTTGCAAACCTGAAACTGCTATATTAATGCTGTTGTTGTTATTCCTTAATAAATCTAGAATTTCTCTTGCTTGAGCTTTGAGAATCCATCATATTTGACCTTGAGCTGATCCAAATTCCAATTTTTCAGGAGTATCAAAGTCAGTGTGATCCTAGACCTAGACCTAGACTGTACAACCTTATGCTTCTTTGGTTTATGCTCTCAAATATATAGGATTGATTTCTCTAGAGCACTTCAATTTCAATCTTTTTTGAACTTTCATAGCTCTTAATTGGAAGAGCACATTAAAGGAATTATATGATCCTACAACTTGTACAAATGGTTCTTTATGTATGAACTTTCTTGTCCATTCAGCTAAGTTGTAAGTTCTTTGAGTGCGGGAACTTTTGGTTCTTTTTTGTCTCTCTCACATTGCCTGGTGCTGGACTGATGAAAATAGTCCTTAATCGATAAATAATTCTAAAATGAATGGATGCTGGAATTGCAGCAGCTCCCACTTATATAAAACTTGACAATTTATAAAAAAAATTTTTTTCTCCTAAAAACCCTAGAAGGCAAGTATTATTAGTCCTATTTTAGAGATGAGGAAATTGAGGTTCAGTGGTGTGAAAGTACTTGCCTTAGAGTCACACAATTAGTGCTCAGCAGAGTCAGGATTCAAATGCAGGTTTTTAGACTTAATTCTCGGGCCACTCAACCACATAGTCTTACTTTGGGGTGGGGTGTGTGTGGGGTGAGGGGTCACATTCCTCTCCACTTACTATTTTGAAAAACTTCCATTACATCTCCTGGTGATTATTAATAGTCAAATGTCTGGCAGTACCTTATGATTGTGAATGATTTGTAGGGATATTTTGTATGTTTTTGGTTCTCTACTGCTGAGGACCAAGCAGGGCCTTAGTTCTAGCCCTTCATAGTGTACATTTCACATATTAATAATTCATAGCTGTTTAACCACTAACCAAAAGCTACTGCAGAGTTTCTCTATTACAGTTGGATTCTTCAAACATTATTTGTCCATGAATCACTGAACTTTACCTTTCAAAGACAATCAGCCTTTGCAGTCTTTTTCCCTCCTCCTCCTCCCCAAATATGGCCAGTTACAAGAGTGAATCACTTGTTGTTTTTGCTGTTTTTTTAAAAAAACATAAATCCATATTTTTCTTAGAGAAACAGTGGGGGGTAATGGATAGAATATTGAATTTAGGGTCAGGAAGACTCCAATTTGGCCCTGAAACATACTAGCTTTTTGAAGGTAACCAGGTCACTTAAAATTTCTTCAATCCTTAAGCAGCTCTTGAAAACTATGTTATAAAAGTGTGACTATCATACTGGCAAAGAGATTTCCTAAACCAAGAACGTGTACTTTTATTTAAAGAATTAACAAAATTTAAGTTTATGCCTTAGACCATTGAGTCCCATCATAGATCTTATTCAAGATTCCCCTTTATCTGAGATTGAAAGAAGATCAAACTTTGGCTTTATAGAATAAAAATCCCACTAGATTTTCCTATTTTGTAATTTTGAGGCTGGGGTTTATTTACTTTAGCTTTCTTCATTTTTATTATCATAGAATCATAGAACTGTAGGACTAGAAAGGATTTTTATTATCATCCAGATTTGTTTGGAGTCAGTAGATAATAAGATATGACGATAGTAAGTAACTAAGCTGGAATTCATATGTGTTTACTTGGTGTGGATATTAAAGCTTATATGAGGTAGCAAAAGATGAAGGATTGAAACAGAGCATGAGGTTAACATTTATAAAACTGGGCAAGAAAATCCCAGTGAACTTTTTTTTGCTTTTCTTTCTGTAGTCACTCTCAAAATGGTCCTTGTAAAATCATTGGAGGTCTCATAGAAGTACCACTGACGACCCTAATTAGTCCTTTAAGAGGAAAAGATTGTTTTCAACTGGAAATTGGTTATCTTTCATTTATTGGGAACTGTCTTTTTAGAAGCCATCGGTGAATAGTCTAGCAATGATCTTTTCCCATGAAAGGGCTTTAAGAGTGCTTTTGGATTTGACTTTCTGACTTTGAAGCTTCAGGCAGACAAGTATTATAAAACAAGCTTGGCCTGGGGTGGTGACAGCACTGTATGTTTTGACAATTGTAGGGGGATGTTGGAATTGTAGCCATTTACTGGGGACAGAGATATGATTCTCTGCTCATTGCAGAATTGCTATAGTGAAGATGATATTAAATTGCTGAGCAAGCCCCAGCATGAGAGAGATTTGGGGATTTCTATAGATTAAGTTATTGTTTAGAGCAGACAAAACCAGAATATAGAACCTGCCATTCAGACAAGAGATATTGTTAGTGTATTGTTATACCTAGAAAGAAGGAATAGAACAAAGAGATTGAGGGAAGGAGATATAGATGAAATGCCAATAAATACTGAGAGTAATAAATAAGTGAAATAATGTGAAATAGTTGTTAAAGATAGATGAAGACAATTGTTAAATGTGACAATCCAGCTCAGGTGATTCATGATTCCATGGGTGATGCAGTGGATAGAACACTGGGCTTAGAATCAGGAAAGCTTATGTTCATGAATTCAAATCTGGCAAAGTCACTTAACTCTGCCTCAGTTACCTCATCTGTAAAATGAGCTGAAGAAGGAAATAGTAAAACTGTTTCAGTTTCTTTGCCAAGAAAACACAAATAGGATCATGAAGAGTTAGACTGGACTGAAATGACTAAACAAAAAGGAATGGTGGAGAATCTTAAGTCTGAATATTGTTTTAGTTAATGACACTGATAAGCTGGATCAAGAGCAAAGGACATCGATCAACATGGTGAAAGGTCCTGAGTCCCTCTTATATAAAGTGAAGAGAGAATATTTAGCATGGAGATGAAAAGATCTGCAGCATGGTGTGAGGATTTGGGTTGGAACAGGAAGGGGAGGGAAATGATGATCATGGCTCTCCTCAAATATTTGAAAAGCTGTCATGGAGAAATAGGATCAGACTTGTTTTGTTTGGCACCAGAGGGCAGAACTCAGCTTGATGGGAAATTGTAAAGATGTATATTTAAGCCTATTAGGAAAACAATTTCCTAATATTTAAAAAGGTCTGTCCTGGTCATGATTTCAGTCAACGCTGAGGGTTAGGGTAGGAAATTTCATTAATAAAACTATATTAGTAAGCCTCAGGTAACAGCAATGATACACAGCAACAAGGGATTTCTCATGTGACTCAGGATATCCCAAATAGAAAACTAGAACTGTCTCTATATACTTTTTGTTCAAATCCACTGGGGAGTTAAAACAAACTCAAACTGTCCCAGAACTGAGATACAAAAGTCCTGATTGTGGTACGGGAGTATGGGGGCTAACAAGCCACTCCAATTTTTCTAGTGTCCTGATCTACAACACTATCAAAAAGTGAAATGAACAGTTTCGTGATACCTTCCTTAAAGATCTTCAAGAGATAATGGATGACCACTCACTGGAGATGATCTAGTAGGAGTTTCCTAGGCAGATTAGATAGGCTATCAAATTCTGTGATTCATATAGAAAATTCTCCTGTAATCATGATGAAAAATATAAATGAGAGATGCCAAAGAAGGAACAGAGCAGGACAATTTATCAGGTTTAAACCAGTGTATTTTACACAGAATCAGTCTACACCGCCTTTGAAGTAGAGAGAATACAAGGATAAGATTCTCTTAGGACAAAGAATGTCAACCACTTTGTCAGGTTCTGATCAAGAAGTCACGGAACAAAAAAGGAGTTAGTGTGGTCATAGCAGAGTCAAGGATTCTTGCTTGGAGTTATCTTTCTTTCAGTCTATCTTGATTATACAGACCTGATGAGTCTCAGCTGGTACTAACACAAATCATCTAAAACTAGAGCAGCTAGAATTTAATAGAAAAACATCCAAGATGGATTCCCTTCTGTCAGACAGAAGTTAGCTTTTTTGAACTTTATGGGATTTCAGAGTAAGAAGGAACTTTATTAACTTTCAGATCTAATCCATATCTGGAAAAAAAAAATCACTCTACAGCACACTGGACAAGGGGCCATCTAGGTTTTTCTTTGATTCTTAGGAAGTTTCTCCTCATGTCAAGTCTGGGGCCGAATAGGAGAAACTCTTCTAGCAACTTGTTATTTCTAATAAGCCATTGCCTTCTTTCTTAGGATTGTTGTGAGTTTTAGTTTTCTCATCTGTGAACTGGAGATATCAATACCACCTATCCCATGGAGATTTGTTTTGGAAATCAAATGGGATAATATACATTAAGTATGAAGCTAAACCTTAATGTATTATGTACATGTGAGTTGTTTGTCTGATTCTTATTGTTTTTACCTTGTATTGCTTTGCTTCAGGATTTTCCTCTGCCTAATAATAATTATAATAATATCATTTTAGTACACATAAAATCATAACATTATAGATTTAGAGCTGGAGAGATCTCAGAAGTCAGAGTCAAACTCTCTTATTTACAGATAATAAAGCTGACTATCAGATAGTTTAATCAAATTGCTCATCATCATAATAGCTAGTAAGTATCTGAGGTAGGATTTGAATCCAGATCTTCTCAACTTCCCATTCAGGACCCTGTCCCTTATACAATGCTGAGTTAGAGAGTTATAATTCTATCTCTATTAGGAACTCCTATAGAGGATAGTTAGATTACCTCCCCCCTCCCCCCAATTGGTTTATAGTATAAAGTGGTTTTTTTTTTTTAAATCATAGGCTGCCCTATTTCTAACAGATCACAAATGGAGGGCAGGGGCTCACATCTGGGAAGAGAGGGTGGGCTTTCTCTGAAACGGGATGTTGGTAGTGGCCACTATGGAGTCTCAGCACCTCAGCTTTCGGAGCTTTTCCCTTCCATGCCTTTTTTGGATGCAATCATTCCCAAGAATCCTAGGATTATCCTTAATCTAGGGTCTGTGTCTCTGTCTCAAACCCTAACTCTGAAAGATAATTTGCCCTCGCTCCTGATGTAACCCTAGTGTCATCTGTGTTATTACCCATCCCTCCAGGCAAAGTGTTTTCTGAGTTGTCATGTCAACTTCCCCCAAGTCCATCAGATTGTTCCCTTTGCCACCATGGACACTATTTTCACCTATTCCCCTGAAATTGGTTTTGTCCTGGGTGAAAAATTCCTGATTATGATCCTGCCCATAGACAAATGGAAGGAGAACCGGTCGCCTCTGGAAACTGCCCAGTGGCCTGACAGGGAATATGATCGGCCTGTTTTATGGTGGCTGCCTTGTTTGCCCAACCCCAACAGATTATCCCGCCTTGGCTTAAGCATTTTAAGTTAAACAAAGCCAAGGTATGGTCTTGGGCACCAAGCTGATCTAGATGATTGTACCACATGGCCTGTGATTGTGTTTCCATTCTCCCCCATCAAAAAAATGTGGAAGGAGCCCATCATTTCAGGAGTCTGTCCCTTACCCACAAGGATGAAGGAACAGGGCAACAGTTGCTTCCATTCACTTTGCATCAAGTTTGCCTGGAATGGGGACATTCCATGGGAGAGGAATGTTTGGAAGAATGGGCAAAGATGGGAGGGAGCCTCATCTGGCTGGGGTGGAGCCTGGGCTTTCCTCTTGTAATAGCAGCCCCTGCCCTTCTCCAATCCCCCCACTCCAACCCAGAAGGCCAGATTCAGACGGTGCTGTGGGTCTGGAGTCCTCTTAATTTCCCCAGAGAACCCCAGCGCCTGTCTCTCGTTTGGGGTTTCTGAATAATAAAATGATGGCACACTTGAGCTCCAAGAATAACTGGGCACACAGACAGAAGGCAGCCATTTGGTAACCGGGGCCAAGCAAGACTAATTAAGAAGGGGAGCCTGTGCTGAAGCATCTGTTCCACAAATGTAAGACCTTTGGAGATGGGAATGGGGATGGGGTGGAGGAAGGTGTGAGGGAAGGAGGGATGGCTCCATGAGGGTGAGATGGGAGGGATGGCTCCCTGAGGGTGGGGGTGGGGTAAGAGGAATGACTCCTTGGGGGTGGGGGGTGAGGATGGCTCCCTGAGGGTGGGGGTGGGGTGGGAGGGATGGCTCCATGGGGGGCAGTAGCTTGAGGTTTCACACGCATTTGGACATGATATCCAGGCCTGGCAATGTGAAAACCTGGCTTGGAATCCTGGATCTACAGTCACTAGTGGTGAGACCTTGTGGTCAAGATGCTTCACAACTCTCTTGGCCATAATTCCCTCATCTTTAAAATGAGGTATTTGGAACAGAAATCTTTATGGTTCCTTTAAGCTCTAATATTCTATGTATGACCTCATCTCTGAATCCACCAGAGGCAAAGGGGTGCACACTCTATGACGTTTCTTGGGGCAAACTAAGGGGAACTAAACCTCTTCTAACTTTATTTCTTAACTGCACGAAGTAGGTGCTCAATAAATGCTTTTTTATTCAATGGTTTATTCATTCATCATTACCAGGCTTAAATGCAATAATAAATGCTTGAAGTATTTTGTAAATCGAAATGTGTTATCATTATGATTGTGGAAACTTCTAGTTGGAAAGTGTATGGGTCGAAATTCCTTTCTCGTTTCATTCTCCAAAACATCTCAGAGGAAGTGTTTAGCACAAATCTTGGTATGTAATAAGGTCACAAGCATATATGTGCTTGTTGCTTGCTTGATAATTGGAATATATAGGGAATTTATAACCCTATGGTTTTTCTGCCCATAAATTTGGGCCTGCACTCTGAAAGCATGGAGTTAACTATAGGTGGTCAGATTTACTTGTTTATGGATTTGTGAATGTGACAAAGAGAAAAAAGGAATGGAAGGGAGCACACATTTATTGTCTTCTGTATACCAGACATTGTCTCAAGTGCTTCACAAAAATTATCTCATTTGATCCTCACAACAACCTTGTTAGTGATTTGATCCTTATTTTTCAGTTGAGGAAACTGAGGCAGTCAGAGGTTGAGTGACTTGTCCATAATCACAAGTAATACATTTCTGAGAATTTCTTGAATTTGCACCTTCCTGACTCCAGGACCAGAACTCTATCTTTTGTACTACCCAGCTAGGATTGTGACCATAGCTCACCTGTTCTATTATTTTCTATCTTCTTGTCAGACAGGTAGGTGGCTCAGGGAATAGAGCTCTGGGCCCAGGAGACAGCAAGAAAGATATGAGTTCAAATGTGATCTCAGATACTTGCTTGCTTCCAGGTAGCCTATTTGCCTTGATCTACTAGAGAAGGAAATGGCAAACTACTCTAATATCCTTGCTGAGAAATCCCGTGGACATTATTGCCATGTTATGCTCCACAGAGTCACAAAGAGTTGGACACGACTGAACAATAACAATCTTATTGCCTTTTCTTCTCCCTGTCGTGCTTCTTCTGCCCTGAAAAGCTAGGAAGATAAGAACACATCCTACTGCCATATTCATCCCAGGGTCCTGTGTCTGAAATGATTTGGCTTAGTTCCAGTTTAGATAACATAAAAATCTAGATAATTTGAAGAAATGTGTCTGGACTTTTTCTGCCTTGGAAGGGGCTGGAGAGATGGACATAGTGGGGAGCCACTCTGCTGTATCAAACCCTAGTGATAATTCCTCAGCTTGAGAGTAGAGATGTTTTTGTAAGGGAGAGGAGATAAATAAAACAATCTAGATAAATTTGAAATATGTTTAATTCCAGAGTGGATTGGGGTAGGATGAAATGAAGAGAGCTCTCATATAAGAAGTCAGAAGATCAGGAACCTAGAATAATCTGGGGGAAAAGGAGGCACAGAAAAATCAGTCTACAGTCAGCCAATAGAATTTCTAAATCAAGTCTAACAAAGTCACTTTTTTGCTCCAAAGCTTCAGTGTTTTCCCATTACCTTTAAAATTTTAAATTTATTTTTAATTTATAGAATAAAGCATTTCCATAACAGTATAATAAAAAAGATGATTACACATGGAACTGCAACTCTATTATGTACAACTTGATATTCTTTTAAAATATACAAATAGTTAATTGTTGTCCTGGTCCTATCATGTAAAAAAGGAGAAGTAGGTCTATTTAGATCTACAACTCACACCCCATACCAAAATAATGTCAAAATGGGTACACAATTTGAATATAAAGGATGATACCATAAACGAATTAGGAGAGTAAGAAACACTTTACCTATCAAATCTTTGGAGAAGAGAGGAATTTATGACCAGAGAAGTACTAGAGAACATTATGGAAGGCAAAATGGACAACTTTGATTACATTAAATTAAAAAGGTTTTGCACAGACAAAATCAACAGAAATAGAATTAAAAGGGAAGAACAAAGCTGGGGAAAAATCTTTCCTGTTGGTGTTTCTGATAAAGGTCTCATTTCTAAAATATACAAAAAACTGTGTCAAATATATAAAAATCCAAGTCATTCCCTATAATATAATATAAAATATTACTGTTCTATAAAAAATGAACAAGCTGATTTTAGAAAGGTCTGGAAAGATTTACATGAACTGATGCTGAGTGAAACAAGCAGAACCAGGAATATATTGTACAATAACAGCAAGAATGTGCAATGATGAATTATAAAAGATGATGATACTATATATATATATATACACACATATATGTATGTATATATATATATATATATATATATATATATATGATAAACTATAAAAACTTGCTTCTTCTCAGTGGTTCAGTGAGACAAAGCAATCCCAATAGATTTTGGACAGAAAAAATCATCTGAATCCAGAAAAAGAACAATGGAGACTGAATATAAATCAAAACATGCTGCAATCATTTCTTTTTTTTTTCTCTCTCCCATGATTTTCCCTTTTTGCTCTGCTTTTTCTCTCCCTACATGATTCATAAAGCAATGTGTATTAAAAAGAAATATATTTTTAAAAAAAGAAATAAAATTGCCAGAGGCAATATGCTCCAAAAAAAGTGCTTGGCAAACATAAATGCAGAGGGAACTTTGGATCTAACATAGATGTGACTTAAGCCAGTTTCTTTATCATGATCTTCCCCTTCTCAGCACCCCTGCCTTTTTGTTTTGAATGGATGAGTACTCATTATTTGTTAAGCATTGTGCCATATAAATATAAAAGTGAGAAAATCTTTGGCCTCATGGAACTTATAGAAGATGGGGAAAGAAATTTTAATATGAGAAAATACATGTATTGTGAATGGAACAATGAGGCAGTCAGTTGACATACCTTTTCCCCAGAAAATGTTAGTATTGGTTTGGTTGGTTCTCAGAGCAAGAGATGACAAAGAGGTAATTGTTGGGCAAAAGACATATGTAATGGTAGAGTAGAAAATGATCAAGATGGCGACCTGGAATCAACCTGGTTTCAGGAAGTAGAAAACTGAGTAGCTTAAGTCTTCCAGGACATGGTTTCTGTAGATCATTTTTGAATGATGGAATGACAGTAGTAGAAGAGTGGAAAATGGCCAAGATGAAGAAGAATTTTTTGTCAAGGAGAATTTTTTCCCTTTAATTCTTCTAATAGAATAGTAGAAAAGTAATTAAAAGTTATCTAGTCCAAACTCCTCTTGTAACATGAATCTCATCATGCTGTTGGTCCCTAGGTGCTCGTAGCCTCTCATTGTGGAGCTTTGCTGAAGCTTCTCCTTCTTGGCCAGTGGCCCATGTCCTAGTCCTATCATGTGAAAAAGGAGAGTAGAATTGCTTTGTTTGGCCCCAGAGTTTCAAACTTAGAACTAGTGTCAGATTTGTCTCCATATACCATATACCCTAGTAGGAGGGGATTTCAGAGCAATCAAGTGTAATTTTATTAAACTTTTCCACAGATACTACAGATCCTGTTACTGTATATTTAAGCTCTAAATGGAATATTGTGGGAAAAGTTTTGACATTGTCATTTGTGGGAGTCATATATATAAGTCACTTTATAAAATATTTATCTCCATAGGATCAAGGGAAGTTTGAGTTTTATCTCTGATCTATGAAGATCTATGAGATAAATTGTGGGAAAGTCAGAAAGAAAGGGGAAACTTTTTTCTTGTGAATTGGTTCTTAACTGTTAGTTATAAAGAAATATTATAAAGAGCATTCTATGAGGAGTCTGTAAGCAATTGGCACGTTACAGTGGATTTTGGAAAGTCTGCTTCCTGTGAGGGCTAAAGAGAGTACAATAAAAAAAGAATAATATAACTTATTTCCTGAGAGAATGAATTTAATTTTTGTCTTGAGGAGAAATATGAAGAGGATTCTTGAGAAATTTTATTCAGTATCTGGAGTAAACTGAATGATGAAATTGTTTTTGACTTTGAGATTGACAATGGCTTTGCTATTTCTCATAGGCAAAGTAATGTAAATAATTATCACTTTTTGTTTTATTATTGATTTCTTTTATAAATAAATTATATACTTAGTAATTTTACTATTTATTCAATAACAGGAGATTGAGGTATTTTATGTACTTATGTACATAAGTAATACAAAGAAAGAAATTTTTGGGGGTCTTATTTAATAAATAATATATAATAAGCTGGGATGGAAGTTTGAAACAACTGATTAATTAATGATAAAGAAGTCATAATTTTATTAATTTTTTAAAAACTGTATTTTTTTGGAGCTCAGGATATGATCAAATGTGAAAAGGAATCAAGTGTGAGATACAAAGGTGACCTGCAAGTGAATAGAGTTTAAATCCCTTTATTATGAGGGAGACTGGTCTAGAAATTTTGAATTTTTTCTTGCATTTTTCATAGCTATTTTCTTATAGAATGCAAAGAGTCTAGCAGTGTGGACAATAAATAGCATTAATTGTCTATTTTACTTATTTGATTCATATTAGCTAATACTTCATTGTTACTACATCGACTGGATAGTATTGATTGATTTAGAATAATTAATTTGATCAGTATAAATTTTATGTTATTATTTTTAAAAGTAGAAACTAATATGTTTAACTTATAATGTCTTATACTGGAAATTCAGGGAGATCTCTTAAATTAAGACCATTTAAAGACATTGTAAGTGAAAATAAAAGTACCAATAAAATACTGGAAAATTGCAAGGTTGCTTCTTGTCACATGAGACTTTGACTCAATTCAGTCAGTATTTGTGAATTACTCATAATACTGAATCATTAAAAAAAATGCCAGATACTTTAATAGAAGAGAACAATCTCTGAGAAATTTATTTCTACTGGGGAGGAAAATGACTGGATGAAATAGAAGCAATCATTGAGTGTCCATGTCCATAGAATCAATGAGACTGAAGGATTTTTCTAGGATTTGGATGTTTCTATTGTGAATTTATAAGGAATTATGCTTCTCTAGCTAAACTATTGAGTAATTTTACTCATAAGATACATGACTAAACAAAACACAACAGAACATTAAGAGAGACTGATGCATTCTAAATGTTTTGAAGTCATTTGGAAATCCTTGAGGAAATACATGTAAACAAGCTTTAAAACATCTGATCTGCATTCTTCCCGGAGCCACCAGCTTTCGTCTCCACAGATACATTCAAGCTCTTTGTTTTATATTCAAGGACTTGCTTGAAAGATCTAGGAGCAGCACAATATTAAGGATGATCATGATTGCCTTTGTTAGTAGATGACTTAGGTACAGTGTGACTCACTATCCTGAAATTCTTGGCTTTGAAGTAGGCTGTAGTGAAAAAATTCAAAGGCTATTTCTATGGAGACAAATTTCAAATGGGTACTAATAATCCCCAGACATATTTTGGCTAGTTTAAAAAGCATTGGCCAGTAATGAATTTAGAATATACCACTGTCTAGTAAAAATTACAATGGATGCCAATGTTTTTTTTTCTTGAAGGTACACATACCATAGTAATAGTTGAAGGACCAAAATTTAAGAGTACTCAATTGTCCAATTGATGTGATATATATATATATATTTTTTTTTTGATCCATAAAGATAGAATAATAAAGATTTTATTTTAAAGTATATATATATATATATATGTATATATATATACATACACATACATACATACATACATACACACACACACATATATGTATTCTTTTGCGTCAATTTTTTACTTGGACCTTTTAGTGGTAATACCCAAGAAAGGAGTGAAAGCTACAAGTGGTATCCAAAGAGCAGAGTTGATATTAAATGTAAATATAGCTAAAAATGAAAATTCAAACAGAGAGCATGCCAGCAATAAATGTTAACTAATCTTCATTTATTAAAATGATCCTTTTGCTTCAATTGTGAGTGAATGATTATTGGAGTGAGAAAGCAAATGTTAAATGAAGGACCACAAGAAGCTAAGTAAAGTATTAAGGTTAAAAATGTTATTTTAATTGTTTTTTTATTTTAAAATAACTTTATAATTAATTAACAATAAAAATGTTAAGCATGTTAAAACAATTAAAAAATAAAAAACTAAAGTAATTATTGTTAAAGGACTCATTATAGTCCCAGAAAGTATTTTGTCATCTAGACAATGTAAGACATTAGAATTGTACAATAAAATACTAGACAGGATTTTTATAATTATTACATTATATTATATACCAATTACCTTATATGTTAATTATAATTATACATAATTATAATAATCACATGTGCTATCAGGAAGTAGTTACATGATATGCATAAATTATGTTCATCAAAGCTCTATATAATAACTTTGGAAATGCATCAAGATAGGATAGTGGAACTAATAAAAGATAGATTTTATTAACCCAAGACAAATGTCAATTAGTCTGCTGATGTCATTAAATGTATGATTTGTGTTTGTGCTCATCCAAAGAAAAGTATTACTAACTAATGTGGAATATTTGGAGAATATAAGCATGAGCAAAACTTTGAAGCTTGACTGTCTTGACTCATCACTGGAAAGACAAAGTAAAAGCATAAATCATGTTTTAGTATTGATTGATCATTTCACAGATATGCAAATGGTTGAATGATTGTTCATTCTGACTAACATTGAGATTTGATTGCTAATTACTTAAAGACATATTAGCTCTGGTAGATATTAAGAACTCAAGGTTGATAGCTTCCTTAGTTTTCCTCAAGGAGAACCAACACCTGAGAGTTTCAATTGAACATTAATGAACTTTTTGGAAATGCTAGAGACTGAAAAGAAATCTCTGTGAAACCAAAATGTGACATTTATAGTTCATGTATAAAAATCCATTTAGCATCACTTAGCAGAAATTATGCCATAGGTTTTATACCATGTTTTCTTAATGATGAGGCATGAACCACACCTACCAACTGGCATGCTTTGGAATCTGGATTGATGAAAAGGAAGTAGCTACTCTACGATCAACTCATTTTTAATTTTTTTAGTTTTAATTGAGAGAGAATGTGAAGAAAGCATTCCAACTAGCTGTGACTCCAGCTCAGAAAAAATTCTAACAGAAATGGACAATTTCCAAGCTGATTATCCAAAACTACATGCAGGTGATGAAGTTTAATGAAAAACTTTGGGATTCAAGGAACCCATAAATTGGCTGACAGAAAGAGACACAATTTTTCAAATTGTTGAGAGACTGGATAGCTTGCCAGCGTATAAAATACTATCAGAAAGTAATGCTGGTGAAGTATGTCTACAAAAACAATTTCCAGAAACTTTCTTTTGAGAAGCTGAGGAGCAAATGGAAAGTGATGAGTAATTAGTTAAGGGGACATTAAGGAGAAGAGATCATTTAGCTGTTATATTTAGACAATTAAGCAAATGAGGAAGAACTACTTGCAATTAGAATGCTCAAATGGAATGAATTTTCACAGGAAGTAATTTCCTAATTACTGGTGATCCTAAGGAAGAGGCTGAATGATCACTTGCTGCGGATGCTATAGCACAGTTCATACTTGAGTTTAGTTTTGGACTAGATGATCTGAATTCTTCCCTATGCTAAAATTTCAGAATCTTGTGACTATTGTCATTGTCTCCCTCCCTCATCCCAGATTCCTTTTTTTTTTTAATTTCCAATCTTGTGTTCCATTCTCTGAAGACTCTGTATCTATCTTTCAAACTATTAGCAATAGTTTGCTAGTCAGATGAATTAATCCATAGTAACATGTGTCTTAAATCTATATCTTTAAGTGCAAAGGACTTTTTTTCCCTCTAATTTGCTAAAATGTGGATTTTTGTAGGAGTCTTCCGGAACCAATCCCTTAACCCAAACAAGTGGGTGTGGTGGTAGGAAATATGAGACATATCATGAGAGTGGAGGAGATGTGTCGGGCCTTTGGGTATCCCTCAAATGTTATTGCATATGTAACTGCTTGTCCCATCCCATCTCTTTGCCCACAGGCCTGGCTTGTCATGAAGTATCCAGCATCCAGCATCCTAGGTGGGTGGGAGGTTATGACCAATATAATTCCGCTTGGAAATAAAATCCAGTTAATGAATCCAAAGAAAGATAATCAGAAACACACGGTTGGGTGGGGGTGGAAGAGGGAGCAGAAAAGCAACAGGAAAAATAACAATTAAGTCCTTTATTGCAAAACTCCTTCACTTTCCAAAGGACTGGGCAAGGGTACAGAAGTCATAACATTACCATAGGCAGGGAGTCTGGCCCCAAGGAAGGAAATTAAAAAAAAAAAGAGAGAGAGAGAGAAATTCCTGTTGGAAAATCACCTAACTAATGATATCCACAAGGCTAGGAAATATAATTTGGAACCCACATGACAAAAGACCGTCATCCTTTCTAAGAGTGCCAGAAGTGAGGGTACTCTTTAAAGGTGACTCAATGCTATTTCAAAGAATCACAGAATTTTAGTGTTATAAGGAACTTCAGGGACCATCATATATATCCCAGACCTGAAAAATAATTCTCCCTAGAATCATCCAAAAAATTGGTCTTCTTGTTTAAAGATTTTCAATAAGTAGAAACTTCCCCCAAACAGTTGATTTCATTTTGGGGTAGTTCTAAGTGTTAGGATTTTCTTTCCCACTCACTATTTCCAGTCATTATTCTTGATTCTGTCCATTGGGCCTGAACAAAACAAGTATCCTTCCTCTTCTACATGATAGTACTTCAAATGATTGAAGACGGCAATATCTTGACTTTATAGCATCTTCTCAGGGCTTTATGATGTCTGACACTGCTCAATCCCAGTTAGCCCAGGAGTTTCTGTTTCAAAAATAAGAGTGCAGTTACATTTTAAGTACCATGCCTACAAGAAGCAAATATTAAGAGATAGTGAGTGGATGTGGAAAAAGTCAGACCATTAAGAAAGAGGGAAATTATAGTGACTTCTGTTCTCTTGACATCTGCTTATACCTTTTCAATCTGGGGTTTGTTTATTGTCAATCATGACCCATGTGACTGCCTTTTCTGCTCTGATGGGAGAAGCTAGTTGGGATGATAACACTGATTCTAAAATTAAGAATTCTGTAGTGCTTGTAAAATTAATAAAGCATTTCCCCATCATAGCTTGTAGAATAGGGAGTGCCAGTATTATTATCCTCATTTTACAGATAGGAAACTTAAGATTCAATCCATCAGTTCTTATTACATGCATATTATATTCCAGGCACTGTGTGCTCTGAGAATACAAAAAGAGACAAAAGACAAAAGGGTCTTGCAATCTAATGAGAAAGACAACATGTAAACAAATATATACAAAGCAAACTAAATACAAGATAAATAGGAAATTATAGAAGGAAGGCACTGGGTTGAGGAAGGCTTCTTGCAGAAAGTGGGATTTTAGTTGATAATAAGTCAGGGAAGTCAGAAGTTGAAGCAGAAGAGAGAGAACATTCTAGGCATGAGGGACAAGTAGGGAGAATTCCTCGAACCAAGGCGTAGAGTGTCTTGTTAATGGAACAGCCAAGAGGCCAGCCTCACTGGAACAAAAAATCAGAGAGATGAGAACCATCAATAAAGAGATAGTGAATAAAATCCACAAGAGCTGATGAGATCACTAAGTGAAGCGGTATAGAGGGAGAAGAGAAGGGAGCCCAGGATAGAATTCTGAGGTTTGTATGTAAATATAAAGTATTCAAAAAGTAAATACAAAGTAATTTCTAGGGTTAAGGAATGAGAGTAGCTGGGGAAGATGAGGAGAACCTTTTTGTAGCAAGTTGCAATTGAAATGAACCTTAAAAGAGAGTAGACGTGAGAATAAATTGCATTTTATATTTACACAAAGGCAGAGAAAGGAGAGATGAAATAATAGACATGTGGAATAGAAAGAAGTCTAGTTTGGCTTAGAGAAGAATTCATGAAGGAGAGTAATATCTAAGAAATCTGGAAAAGTAGGAAGAAAACCCAAGAGGCATTTAACATACAGAAGAGGTCTATATTTGGAATGGTTGTAAGGGGATACCATGGGAGATGGGATAAAATTGGTATATTGCTTTTGCAGAAAAAATTCATTTTTAGCCAGAAAAAAGCTGGATTATTTTAAAAACAAAGGAAAGCTGAAAAATATCTTTCCCTAAAAATATTTAATTGGAGGCTGGATGATCATTTGTTAGGAATGTCATAGAGATGAGATTTCTGCTGCAGATGGAAATTATACTGTGTGACCTCGAAGGTTGCTTTCAACTTCAGACTGATTATATGAAACTTTTTTTCCCTGATAGAAAGTATGTTTTTTGTTTGTGTCTTTTAAAAAGACAATTTAGAAATAATTCTGTTCCAAGCCAAGGAGTTGGTGACTGCTCCATATATCAAAGAATGCTTTGCCCGGAAAGAGCCTTAGTAATCATCCAGATCAGAGAGGTCAATTGGACATGAGTGACTTGGGGGGTGGCTTGGATTCAGGCTTTCTTGGAACTGATTTAGACTGAGATCCTGGTCTGGGCCTATGATACACTATTGTTCTAAGGCACTGAATGTCCTGTCATTGCTCCCTCTCATCTGAATACAGTGATGGCAGGATGTTGTATAAAATACAGCTGGGCTTGGCAGTCAAGAGACGTGATTCTAATCCTAACTCCTGTATTACCTCAGACAGCTCTCTTCCTTTATTTGGGCCCCAGTTTCCTCATCTATAAAATTGAGAAGTTGGATTTGTCATGTATAAAAGCCCTTCTACTTCTAACATTCTAGGATTCTACATTTTTTTTATAACTAAGCAAAGATAAAGTGAAAAAAGAATTATAGGCCTAGAGGGGACCTGGCAAATCATATAAGTTGTCCATTTTCCTGCCTTCAAACATCCCTAAAGTAACCCAAAGAAGAGTCTTTCCGGTTTTGAAGAACTTTATGGGAGGAGAAGTAAAACATCTGGCTTGGAAAACACTACCAGTAACCAGTAATCATGTCTGCCTTAATGACACCACATTGTTTTGTCCTTAGATTTCTCCGATTTCTTTGTTTTGAAGAAAGAAAGAATAAAGACAAATGATTTTTAGGACAATATTATTACAATTATAAGGGTAATAATGCATTTCTTTTTTAAGTATTTCATATCCATAAGGTCATAGGCTTATTTCTGGAAAAGACCTTGGAAGCCACTGAATCCAAATCCTTCATTTTAGAGATGAGAAAATGGATAGATAGGTAGATAGGGAAGTAGGTAGGTAGACACAGATAGGCAGATAGATAGAAAGATAGATAGACAGATGGACAGGTAGAAAGATAGCTAGACAGACAGAAAGATAAATATATAACTAGATAAATATAAAGATATAGATAGAAATATAAACAGATACATGGATAGAAAGATAGACATATAGATAGATAAATAGAAAGATAGATGAAGAGATAGAAAGATGGAGATAGGTAAAAAGACAGAAAGGTAAATAGAAAGAAGGATATACAGGTAGAATGACAGAAGGACAGATTGAAACTTAAACTCCCACATCACTATGCTACTTAAGGATCATAGGAAATAATGGATGTGAGAACATTCTGATGTGGGAGGAGCAGGTTGGTGCAGTGGAAAGAACATAGGAATTAGAATTCAAGGGTTGGAAGCCTGACTAAGATATTTATTTCCTGTGTGACTATGGGCAAATCCCTTTACCACTCCAAACCTTACTTTTTTTCATCTTTAAATGATATTCTACAGGATCTTTTTATAATAACCCATTTCTTTTTCCATTTCCCATCAGCTTTTGGACTCCTTTGAACCTTTTTACTATCTCCTTTTCAACTTCCTTTTGTGTGTTATCTTACCCTATTAGATTATAAGCAATTTGAGGGCAGGAATTGGTTTTTGTTTTTTAATCTGTATTTATATCCCTGATACTTAGTACAGGACCTGATATAAAGTAGATACTTAATAAATATTTATTGATGATTGTTGACTACCTATGTAAAGCAGTCAAGGTGGTTATTATTAATTACTCCTATTTGATAGATGATGAAAAATAATTACAAGCAAGATTTGAATCTAGATCTCTCTTGCCTTTTCCTTTAGCCTTCTTTTTCATTGGACCATGTTGCTTCTCCTGCCTTTCCTTGGGCAATATTGTGGGTGGGTGAGTGGATATGGGAGAGATTTAAAAAGAGAAAGAAAAAGAAAAGAATATCAATGAAAACTTTAAAAAAATACACAGAAGAATGTATAGGAAAGGAAGTAGACAGAACACTGTTTTTCATACATACACGTACACAGACACATACATACATATAAAAGCAATCGGGATTAAGTTACTTGGCCAGGATCACAGAACTATTAAAGGTCTGAGGCTGGATTTAAACTCTGTCTTCCTGTCTCTAGGGCTGGTGCTCTATCCACTGTATCATCTAGCTGCCCCCAGTGTTAGTATTTTTGTATTAAATATTACAGGTAATTTAAAGAAACAATCTGGATATATTTGAGGCAGTTGGGGGCACAATGACAAGAGTGCTGAACTGAAGTTAGGAAAACCTGAGTTCCAGTCCTGCCTCAGACACTAGCTGTGAGTCATTTAAGATTTTTCAGTCTTGAGTTTCTTCATCTATGAAATGACTGTGACAGTGACCCCTACAAGTTCCCAGGATTATTGTGAGGATCAAAAGAACACAAGAAATATAATATATAATAGTAATATGTAAGAAATATAATATGCTTTGCAAATCTTAAAACTCCCAATAAATATTTGCTAATGATACAAGAAAAATCTTTACTTTCATATATGATCATTTTTTTCTGTTCTTGGTATATAGAAATGTGGAAGAGTATAAGTATTTGTTAAATGAAAAAAGAATGTAAGGGCTCTCTTTTTTGAATACTTTATGGTTTGTTGTTCAATTGTGTCTGATTCTTTGTGATTTCATTTGGGGTTTTTCTTGGAGGAGATACTGCAGTGATTTGCCATTTCTTCTCCAATTGAATTTACAGATGAGGAAACTGAGGCAAATTTAGAAGATTCATCTTCCTGACTGTAAACTGCTATCCACTTTAGTACCACCTAACTTCCCTGCTTTACAATTAAAAATTAAAAATTACTTTTCTTCTATCATCTCATCAGATCACCACACCAGCCCTTTTAAGTAGTATTAGAATCACAAAATCTGGATTGGGAGCAATGAGTGCAGTTAGCTCAAGCTATACCTAAAGCAGGAATCTCTCCTGACAAGTAATTACCCATTTTAAAGAAGAAGAACGTGAATCTCTGAGAGATTAAGTAACTAAGTAGTATCAGAAGCAGGATTTGAACTAAGGCTTCTCTTACAGTCTTCTTTTCCACTGTACCATATTGCATCTTGGGCTTTTCTTTGTGTTATATCACTTTTGAATTGAATTCCAAATGGACAATTTAGTTTGGAAAATATGAATTAAAAGATCATAAGAATTCCAGATTTTGACAAAATTCTGTCATGAGGAAGGGTCCAGTGAGGGCCTGTTGGCACTGAGGTTATGTCTGCCTCTCATTAGCATCTTTCTTAATAATCTAGAAAGAAACACATGCAATGTTATTAAAAGGTCCAGATGTTATGAATTACAAGAATCATTTGAAACAGAAAATAGTTATCCAGGGATCAGCAGTGATCCTGGCAGGAAAGAGGAAGGTTCAAGTTAGAAATATGCAGATTAATGTGTTCAGGGGGGAAAAAAAAGTCCCAAAAGACAGATGCTGAGTGTCAGTCAATCTTTGACTTTTCCCAGGTTTTTGCTGCCAAGGGGTATGAATGTGAGACACATCAGTGCATTTCAGTGATTTAAGGGAAATAGTCAGACTGGGACAAGGGAAAAGGACTTGAATAGGGAGCTGTTCTGATAATTCTAAATTTGGAGTGATGGGGAAAAGAATAGGTGAAAAAATCTTGCATAAGCAAAAAAAAATAATAATACTTTTATATTCTCTTCTAAAAATCTATGGACAGACCCTACTTTTTTTTTTTTTTTTTCTGCATTTGGACAAGACTGAAAGGCCCTTGAAAGACTCTTTGAATGAATCACTAACTGCTCAGATTAGGGTTCTTAAGAATACAGAAAGGAGCTCATGGCCAAATTAAATCCTATTAGTACAGCCTGGCAAGCACTCAACATGAGATAGATATCTTAGCATCCTAATCCTTCTTTGCCCAAAGTTTTAACTTTGGATTTATACTCATAGAAAATAGTTTTATCGGTAATTTTATATAAGTTGGTACTTCTCCAACATGTAAAATAATACTGATATTTCACTTTACTAATATCACACTTGAAACTCAAAATAACTCTATGATATTGACAGTGCCATTATAATTATTCTAATTTTACAGATGGTAAAATTGAGACTCAGAAGTTAAGTAACTAGTTCCTAAGTGTCAGAGATGGGATCTGATCTCATGTCTTTCTGATTAAATCTTGCATACTACCCATCTGATCTGCTGTAATAGATAGTAATTTTTCTATTAAAGTTTCTTTGAGGATGTTTTGGGTTCTTGAAATAACCCTTCCTTTATGCACTCATATATATGGAGGTCTGGAGGCTTAAATACCTCTTTCAGAATTTTTTTTTCTTTCATTTCTACTAATTTGCTTGATCTGAGAAGAATGCATAAAGGCCAGATGTATAGAACAAATGAAAGGGTGAGTTGACTAAGAGTGGTCAGTTTCATTATTGAGATGCACCTTTCCTTTGCGATGGAGTATCATTCTCTAGCTACGGAATGATCTTCATCCTCATCGATCCATGGCTCCCTTCAAGTCTCCACTAAGGGATCGTTTTCACCTATGATTAGAGACTGGCTAAACAACTTGTCCATGGTCATATAGTTAGTAAAGGTCCTTTCTAGATATTATGCCTCTGTGTTTATTGTCCAGCCTACTGGTGACTGGGAATTTGAAGCTCAGTTGGAGAGATATTTCTTAATAGACAGGTCTTTTGGTATTTCTCAATCACCTTGAATGGACGACTGCCTACTTTTGCAAAGATCACTTTGCATCTGGATTTGATAGCATTTGCATTTCAATTTAGGAGGGCAAAGGAACTTTGGGTAGTTTTGTTGGGAGTCCAAAGGCAAATTGCTTTGGCCAAGCCCAAACTCATGAGCTGAGCCAATCTGTATATACCTCAAATTCTAGATTGTGGCAATGGAGCCTAAGAAACAAATGGTTCCTAGGGTAGAGGTCTGTGCCAGTTCATCAGAACAGAATGCCAATTATAATTGCTTTAGTTGCCTTGCAAATGCTGGAGGGGAAGGTGGGCTTGTATGGAATAAAAATACCCAACAACTTTGGTTGAGAACATGTTTTATGACTGTAAGTGTGGTTTAAATGCTTCATTTATTCTTTAGTTTATATGCCAGGAAGTTCCAAATAATTGAGGGTGTGGTCTGTTGTGGGTATATACCTAATCCCACAAATTTGACTTGCTGTAAAAATGGGAAATTATACTTTCTGGGTCTTTTGGAGATGCTTCTGGAAGCTATGGGGCAGCAGCCTTTGGCTATGAAACAAATATCAAGTGGCCAGGAATACTGAGCTCAAAGTCACGAGACTTGAGTTTTTTGACCTTGCCAATAACCAACTGTGTGGCAACAAGTCTCTCTGGATCTCGCTTTCTTCAGTTCTCAAAGGGAAAATGGTAAAATTTGAGATTTTTATAACCTTTATATATATTATCTCATCTAGTCCTCCCAGTACTCCTGTGAGATAAATGTTATTGTTCTCCCCATTTCACAGATAAAGATACTAAAATTTTATAACAGTTAAGTGACTTGCTCAGCTCATACAGCTAGTGCCTGAAGCAATATTTGAAGCCAAATGCTCACTTTTACATAACCTAGCTGTATTTGATCCTGATGACCTGTGAGGTAGATGATTCTATTATCCCCTTTTATAGTTAAGGAAATTGAGTCAGCAGGTAAAGATTTCACACAGCTATAAATGTCTGAGGTAGAAATCTTACTTCTCCAGATTCAATACAATTCTGTCTAACTGCCTTCTTTGGAATGAGGAAGCTTAATTAAAGGAACACTATCTAGCCCAATAGTGGTTGATTATAAGTCTGGGAAGCCCTTGTATTTTAGTGGGCATTTCCTGGATCAAACACCTCAGTCAATGAATGACCTAAGAG